>NC_051291.1:7255339-7855339 GCF_015220745.1 Sebastes umbrosus
GTCATAGTATAGTATGTCGAAAATTTTATGAAAAAAAAGTCATGTATAGTATGTCGAAAATTTTATGAAAAAAACGTCATAGTATAAGTATGTCGAAAATTTTATGAAAAAAACGTCATAGTATAGTATGTCGTTAATTTCTTGAAAAAAAAGTCATAGTATAGTATGTCGAAAATTTTATGAAAAAAAAGTCATAGTATAGCATGTCGTTAATTTTATGAAAAAAAAGTCATAGTATAGTATGTCGTTAATTTCTTGAAAAAAAAGTCATAGTATAGTATGTCGTTAATTTTATGAAAAAAAAGTCATAGTATAGTATGTCGAAAATTTCTTGAAAAAAAAGTCATAGTATAGTATGTCGTTAATTTTATGAAAAAAAAGTCATAGTATAGTATGTCACTAATTTTATGAAAAAAAAGTCATAGTATAGTATGTCGAAAATTTTATGAAAAAAACGTCATAGTATAGTATGTCGAAAATTTTATGAAAAAAAAGTCATAGTATAGTATGTCGTTAATTTCTTGAAAAAAACGTCATAGTATAGTATGTCACTGATTTTATGAAAAAAAAGTCATAGTATAGTATGTCGTTAATTTTATGAAAAAAAAGTCATAGTATAGTATGTCGTTAATTTCTTGAAAAAAAAGTCATAGTATAGTATGTCACTAATTTTATGAAAAAAAAGTCATAGTATAGTATGTCGAAAATTTTATGAAAAAAAAGTCATAGTATAGTATGTCGAAAATTTTATGAAAAAAAAGTCATAGTATAGTATGTCGAAAATTTCTTGAAAAAAAAGTCATAGTATAGTATGTCGTTAATTTTATGAAAAAAAAGTCATAGTATAGTATGTCACTAATTTTATGAAAAAAAAGTCATAGTATAGTATGTCGAAAATTTTATGAAAAAAAACGTCATAGTATAGTATGTCGAAAATTTTATGAAAAAAAAGTCATAGTATAGTATGTCGTTAATTTCTTGAAAAAAACGTCATAGTATAGTATGTCGTTAATTTTATGAAAAAAAAGTCATAGTATAGTATGTCGAAAATTTCTTGAAAAAAAAGTCATAGTATAGTATGTCGTTAATTTTATGAAAAAAAAGTCATAGTATAGTATGTCGTTAATTTTATGAAAAAAAAGTCATAGTATAGTATGTCACTAATTTTATGAAAAAAAAGTCATAGTATAGTATGTCGTTAATTTTATGAAAAAAAAGTCATAGTATAGTATGTCGAAAATTTTATGAAAAAGAAGTCATGTATAGTATGTCGAAAATTTTATGAAAAAAACGTCATAGTATAGTATGTCGTTAATTTCTTGAAAAAAAAGTCATAGTATAGTATGTCGTTAATTTCTTGAAAAAAAGTCATAGTATAGTATGTCGTTAATTTTATGAAAAAAAAGTCATAGTATAGTATGTCGAAAATTTTATGAAAAAAAAGTCATAGTATAGTATGTCGTTAATTTTATGAAAAAAAAGTCATAGTATAGTATGTCGAAAATTTTATGAAAAAAAAGTCATAGTATAGCATGTCGTTAATTTCTTGAAAAAAACGTCATAGTATAGTATGTCACTAATTTTATGAAAAAAAAAGTCATAGTATAGTATGTCACTAATTTTATGAAAAAAAAGTCATAGTATAGTATGTCGAAAATTTTATGAAAAAAAAAGTCATAGTATAGTATGTCGAAAATTTTATGAAAAAAAAGTCATGTATAGTATGTCGAAAATTTTATGAAAAAAAAGTCATAGTATAGTATGTCGTTAATTTCTTGAAAAAAAAGTCATAGTATAGTATGTCGTTAATTTTATGAAAAAAAAGTCATAGTATAGTATGTCGTTAATTTCTTGAAAAAAAGTCATAGTATAGTATGTCGTTAATTTTATGAAAAAAAAGTCATAGTATAGTATGTCGTTAATTTCTTGAAAAAAAAGTCATAGTATAGTATGTCGTTAATTTTATGAAAAAAAAGTCATAGTATAGTATGTCGTTAATTTCTTGAAAAAAAAGTCATAGTATAGTATGTCGAAAATTTTATGAAAAAAAAGTCATAGTATAGTATGTCGAAAATTTCTTGAAAAAAAAGTCATAGTATAGTATGTTGTTAATTTTATGAAAAAAAAGTCATAGTATAGTATGTCACTAATTTTATGAAAAAAAAGTCATAGTATAGTATGTCGAAAATTTTATGAAAAAAAAGTCATAGTATAGTATGTCGTTAATTTTATGAAAAAAAAGTCATAGTATAGTATGTCACTAATTTTATGAAAAAAAAGTCATAGTATAGTATGTCGTTAATTTCTTGAAAAAAAGTCATAGTATAGTATGTCGTTAATTTCTTGAAAAAAAAGTCATAGTATAGTATGTCGTTAATTTTATGAAAAAAAAGTCATAGTATAGTATGTCGTTAATTTTATGAAAAAAAGTCATAGTATAGTATGTCGTTAATTTCTTGAAAAAAAGTCATAGTATAGTATGTCACTAATTTTATGAAAAAAAAGTCATAGTATAGTATGTCGAAAATTTTATGAAAAAAAAGTCATAGTATAGTATGTCGAAAATTTTATGAAAAAAAAGTCATGTATAGTATGTCGAAAATTTTATGAAAAAAAAGTCATAGTATAGTATGTCGTTAATTTCTTGAAAAAAAAGTCATAGTATAGTATGTCGTTAATTTTATGAAAAAAAAGTCATAGTATAGTATGTCGTTAATTTCTTGAAAAAAAAGTCATAGTATAGTATGTCGTTAATTTTATGAAAAAAAAGTCATGTATAGTATGTCGAAAATTTTATGAAAAAAAAGTCATAGTATAGTATGTCGTTAATTTCTTGAAAAAAAAGTCATAGTATAGTATGTCGTTAATTTTATGAAAAAAAAGTCATAGTATAGTATGTCGTTAATTTCTTGAAAAAAAAGTCATAGTATAGTATGTCGTTAATTTTATGAAAAAAAAGTCATAGTATAGTATGTCGTTAATTTCTTGAAAAAAAAGTCATAGTATAGTATGTCGAAAATTTCTTGAAAAAAAAGTCATAGTATAGTATGTCGAAAATTTTATGAAAAAAAAGTCATAGTATAGTATGTCGTTAATTTCTTGAAAAAAAAGTCATAGTATAGTATGTCGTTAATTTTATGAAAAAAAAAGTCATAGTATAGTATGTCACTAATTTTATGAAAAAAAAGTCATAGTATAGCATGTCGTTAATTTCTTGAAAAAAAAGTCATAATACCCAAAACAAACCACCATAACTATCAACCCCCCTCCCCTTTCTTTATTTTATTTTTCTTTTTTTTCTTTCTTTCTTTAATTTATTTATTTCTCTTAATTTTGTTTTATCCATATTTCATTTTATTTCATTTTGTTATGTGGAAAAGGAAGGGAAAAAAAGGAAAAATATATATATAACAGACTCCACAGACAGCAGCGGGTTTCCAGAGGTATCACTGTTTTTATTTCAGAGTGTCTGAGAGAAAAGGCACTAAACCAAACCGGGAGAGTGACACTGACTTTGAATGAGAGAGAGAGAGAGAGAGATGCAGGTTTAAATTAACATATATTATAAAGTTTACACAACACCAGGCATACAAACACACTCAACATCCCCACGCACACACACAGCTTACTATCTACACATTTCCTGATTGATTAAATACAGCAGGCTGAAAACACCAGGAGCCGTTAAAGGAATATTACCCCGCAAATTTGTTTGTCAAAGTATCTCAAAGATTATGTAGTGTTTAACAGCAGAAAATGCAAATGTAGTGTTTAACTTTTCCTTTAACACGACGACTCTCCTGAAGCTTCACCAACGTCTGAAACCACCCGACAACAAAATAACCGTCATAAACTCTTAAAGAAATTATAAATAAACTTTTACTTTACACTTTCATCATGTTGAAAAGACATTTTTAAGCCCCATTCGGACGGGATTAACGTTACAGAGGGAGGTGGGGAAATATTCACTGTGCTCTTTTGTAAATGATAGAGTCAAAGAGTATAGAAGCAAAGAGATGAAACTCTGTTTTTTTTTGTAATTATGTCTTATGAAAGACATAATTACAATTAAATTAATTACATTTCAGGAGGACCAGCGAATTTGCAGCTGCAGTGCAGGTCTTGTTAAAATCAGCCCACCTCCCCTAGAGACATGAATCCAGTCTGAACAGAACAATGTTTGTACTCATGATCTTCTGATTATCTTTGCATCAACTGTACTTCTTCATATTCCCCAGACTGCTTTCATCATTTGCTACAACATAAATTAAATATAAGCTTATACATGGTTTCACAATAATTGATTGTTTGGTTGTCACATTTTTAGTTACTTGTTCCACTACGACGGAGCAACAGGGCCACTGTTAGGAAACATTATCTGAGATTTTACAGAATAGATAGAAAACAATCGTAATGTTGTGAAAATAAAATTGTAATTTACAAGAAATTTTGGAGGAAAAAAAGTACATTTTGAAAATGTAGCAATAATTTCGAGGGGAAAAAGGGTCAGTATTTTAAGGTTAGGTCAGAACTTTACAAGACAAGAGGTGTATCTTGAAAATAAAATCAGAATTTGAGGAAATATGTCAATATTTTGAGATAAAAAAGATGCAATTTTGAGAAAAAAAAGTCTTGAAATTTTGCAAATAATTTCATGTTATAAAGAATGAGTCATAAAATGTGTAATTTTACAAGAAATAAAAGGCATAATATTTTTAGAATACATATATTCATATTTATAATTGGATCATATCTGTCCATAACTTATTTTCCAATTTTTTTCCCTTGTTTTATGACTATTCTCATAACATTACGACTTATTTCTAAATATTCAAACTATATTCTCAAAATCTCAGAACAGCGTCTTTAATTCTCCATTGAGTATATTAATACATCAATGTATTTCAGCCCTGTTAAACTCTGATTTAATGATCGACAGTTTGAATTGAATGTGTATTTTAAGAGGGGAGGGGGGAGAAAAAAAAGGTGAAAGCTCCTCAGATGAGTTCAGATGTCGACGTATTTCATTAACTTCTCGTTTCATGCCAGTTGTCTTCATATATTGGAGTGTTACACGTTTCAATAAAGTAAATATCATATTTTCAAACTCCACCAAAACTCCGACAACAGTCCACCAACGTCACAGTCCTTCAGTCTTTTTCATGGTGATTGAAAACAACCAGTTATTCTCTCTCACACACAAAAACACACTCACACAAAGGAGGGAGGAGGAGGAGGAAAACCTGGAGCAGGTTGGAGGGCGGGGCTTCGGGGTGCAGTCTGCTGTGATTGGAGGGCGCGGTTGTCCGTCGGTCACAGCTGGTCTTTGTAGTAGCCGAGCTTGGCGAAGGACATTTCCCTGCGGAGCTGCATCACCTCCCAGAACATCTGCTCCGCTGCGAAGACACAGCAGGTCACATGATGGTCACTTGGTTTGTTTTAATCATCAGTGTGGGGAAGTAACTAAGTACATTTACTCAAGTACTTTACTTGAGTATTTCCATTTCCTGCTACAGTTTCCTATACAGGTAGCCGGGCTGCTATTTTTGTATGCTGCGATATTCTCACAGTACTTACCCAAAAATCAGCAAACACTTCACTTAATCAATGTAATTTCTAAGGTCGTAGGCAGACAACGTGTGTTTATTTAGCAGCTTCAAAGACATAAGATGAATAAAATATTGATGTTGGAGCATTTTCAGCATCAACGTCATCGATTACGACTAATCGCAGCAGCCCTAAAGGTGTGTGTATACTGTACTTGTGTGTGTGTGTGTCTCACCATCCTGCTGTTTGACCAGCCCTTGGTGGATGTAGCGAATGTAGGTGAAGAAGTTACACACTGCTGTGATCTGAGAAAAAAAGACAAAGAGACAAACAAATACGATTTATATAAAAACTGTTTTGATCCAGTGTTTATGAAACAACAAACACGGGATCACTACACAGAGCTCGTGGGTGACATCTGCAGGAGTTAAACATATATTACGCTAAAGGAAGCAGAATGATCATCAATGAATCTGGGATTCTCCTGGTTGTGAGTTCATCTAACAGATGTAACATACTATTTAAGACAAATTTGATGTGATCCCAATCAAAATGTGCTTTATAATTACTACTTTTAATGCCAAAATGTTACATATTGTAGTTTCAGATTTGTACTAATTTCAGAAAAAATTGCAAATTCCTTGTAAGTATGACGTCACAGAACTAAAAATTTCAGGCACTGAAATAAAAATAAAATGTTATTAGTGAGTATTATTCATCATTTCCAGCCTGTTTGTGTGTGTTGGTACTTACTCTATATCTACAGTACGGAGAAACGTAGTAATAGTTGGACGAATCTCCAAACTTGATTCTGTGCTTACAGGTTTTGGTCTGACCGCTCAGGGCACATTTTCTGTCAGAGACACAAAGAGACGAGTTATTCAGATGTTTTTGCTTCAATATGAGGAAAACTGAATAAAACAAAACAAGACTAATACTAAGACTCAAGGAAGCAAGGAAAGTAAGTAAGGAGAGAGGGATGACTGTTAGACATTTATCAAGGTTGGTCTCATCGGGGTGGCTTTGATAAACCTGGTCAGAAGGATTGTTATGAGTTAGAGGAGGCGTTTGGAGGAGCCAGGCGGGTCGAGGAGCAACTGAGGAGAGATTAACAAATGCTGATGGCAGCGCGAGAGAGAGAGAGAGAGAGAGTCAGACTTACGTGACGAGCTCGGCCATTCGCCCACTAGAGGAGGAAATTGAGGGAAGATGGAGAGATGATGATGAAAGAGTGAAACCTCGATGAAGAGGAGGAAGAGTTTATATATGTGTGTGTGTGTGTGCGCAGTCTCACTTTGGTCCTCCACACTCCACCGCCGAGGCTTTGACCACAGGCAGCGGCTGGAAACCGACCGGCTCCACGCTGAGCGTGTTCAGCTCCACGGCTTCCAAGATAGCCGAACCCAGCTGAGGAGGAGGAGAGGACGATGAAGGACAGTACAGCACAGAGGACTTTAAGTGATATGTTCACAACTGTATTAAAGCAATAGTCCGGTACCCACATGTTCATTACTTGCTGTATTTTTGTTTTGTTGAGGTTTTTATATCTGCAGCTTCCCAGTGGTGTTCCTTATGTATTCAAATCCTAACATTAATATTTTGGTCAAAGTATGTTTTAGCGTCAAAATGCTATTTTCCCTTCAAGCTCTTCTAAAATCTTTTTCCCACGTGACCTGACGCAGGTTTCTGCATGATGACGCTACTACATGTACAGTATACATACATCGTTATAGTCATAGATAAACATGTTGAGTGCATTTTCTTCCCCACAAAATATTTGCAAAAGTGAGATCTTTGTCTGCATCTCTCTGTACCTCGCTCTTGCTGAAGGTGAGGCAGGGGTAGATGTCCTCACGGTAAACTCTCTCCAGGAAGCAGCAGCCGCGGTCGAGCGTCGGCGTCTCCTTCCACGCCTTGAAGTCGCTGAACAGCTGACTGTCCACCTGCACGTCCAACAACATGGTCATCATCATACAGTAACTCTGGATGAACACACACATGGAGGATATTAAAAGTGTTATTATCTGGTATTACCTCTCTACACTCCCGTACGATGGGCTGCGTGGCCGACGGGTCGGGCTGCGTCCCCATGATGGCGGAGGAGGTGCTCTTGTTCCTGCTGTGGCCCTTCCTGAAGGGAGTCTTCGACCCTGAAGAGGGGAGTTCGCCCAGCGGGGAGGTCGGGGAGGAAAGCACCAGCGTCTTCAGGGCCTGGACCTCCGCCTGGAGGACGTCAATCTGAAGAAGAGGAGGAGGAAAGGTTTATTGAACTGTTATTCAACCTGAGCTCAGACTTGTTAGTGTGAGAGTGTTCAGTGTTGTCACCTTCCCCAGGGCTTCTTTCAGTTGTTTTTCAGCATGTGCCTGTTTGACGTTGGCTTCTCTGACCATCCTGTGGGCCTCCTGGAAAACACACACAATTTGATATTTTGAGATATTTTCTTCTTCTTCGAAAGCGGATTGGGTCAAAACTTTTTTTAACAAGGCAATTTTTTATGTCTTAAGACGTTTGTAGGTGTTGATACGACAGAAAATACCCTGTTAACATGTCAAAGTCTTCCATGCTATTGGTTGGCATCAACATACGAGCCGCTTCTTGACGTCGGGCTGTGCGTATCAGGTACGTATGCCTATGACGTGGTCATGTGGGCTCCTGCTAGTGGGTACATAAGGGCTACGTACCTATCACGTGTCTTACGCAACTGTGCAAAAATGGAAGTGTTAACAGGGTATTTTCTGCTTTATAAATTTGACATATTAATGCAGGCGCAGAACTAGACGCTTTGGCCCAATCCTCGTTCGATACAATAGAAATGTTGGGATTTAGTTTTCATTCTGATAGTGAAGCAGCATCTACACAAGCTCAATGCATATTAAAAGGAACAGTTCACTCTAAAATAAACATTATAAAAACATAGTAGTAACAGAAAGTAAAGCAACTGTTACTGGTTTTGCTGCATACATGTATACAGGCTACAGAAAACACACACAGAAAAGAGTCCCAGCACCTTCAATGAGAAGAACAAGGAGGAGGAATGTGAGGAGGAAAGGAACAACATGTTGTGAAGGACAGCCGGACAGATTCAGTCTGCTTCCTGAACTCCAACATCGAACAGCAGAGCAAGCACAGCACTCGGTGGCAGTTTTGAGCAGTGCGTCACATCAAGGGTAGCGCTTCCGCCTAGTCAGGCAGCACCGCTCTCCTCATAGGAAAACAATGGCAGAACCAGCGCAGAGAGATTTTACCTCTGCTCATGTGTAGACGGCTTAATGCTAAATCAGTGGAGCGCTCTTAAAACTCAATATTGATGACAATACCTGGAATCATCTGTGGATTAATATATGAAGCTAAATGTTTATTTCTCCCACACTCTGATGAGGCTTTAAAGAGATGTGTAAACGGTAAAATAAAGATGATACCTGAACGTATGAACAGAAATGTAGGACTGAAACTAAACTACAAACTGCAGAGATTCAGTTAAAAATCACAAAAGTGCAGAGAGTTGAAGGCTGAAGAACAGATCTTTCGTTTGGGTCACGAGCACCGGGCACAGTGGAAAAACAGCCATAGCTGGCATTTGAATGCCTTGATGGAAGATCAAGTAAGATATCCACTAAAACAGCTTCCCAACGACCACACAACGCCTCCTCACATCTCTGCTGCCAAAGAATAAGAACAACATATCATTTTATCGAGTGGGGTTTCTGTCTGGCCGCTGCCTCAGGAGGAGGAAGGGAAACAGGAAACGGGAAGCAGAGGAGACGGACAGACAGGCGGACGGAGGAGGAGGAGGTGTAGAGGCGAACCGACCTGGAAGAGACTGGCGGTGAGCTCCTCCAGCTCCTGGCCGAGCTGGTCTCTGACTTTAGACAACCTTTCACACTCCTCATCCTTCAACAGCAGATCCTTCCGCACACACGCACACGCACACACATAAAAACAAACAGAAAACAACACAAAAACAGAAAAACAACCGCCAAATGAAAACACATGAACGCAAAATCATAGCATGGCAACAACAAACAAAGAGATGAAGAAATAAAAATTAGTGATTTGAGGACTCGTTTCCACTTTAAATAATAACAAATAATGAAATAAATGCATTTAAAATAAAAATATAGAATATAACATGATGTTAATGTAAATGTGGAGAGATGAAGTGAAGTCCCACACACACTGTCCAACTGCACAAACTCACACATTCAGTTTTAAATTCATATTCAGGTTAAGACCAGAGACCGTTTGTGTGTGTGTGTGTGTGTGTGTGCGTCCTACCCTCTGGGCCTTGACCAGCTCCTCCTTCAGCCTCTCGTATCCTTTCTCTCGGACCTCCATCACCGACGGGCTGCGCAGCCGCGACAGGCTGTCGCTCAGAGCGCTGCACTCCTCGCCGTCCTCTCCGGACAGGAAGCTGCCTTCGGCGGACTCTGCGTCCTGGCCTGGCACGCTGTGCAGCCGGCGTAACCATGGAAACGACAGCGGTCAGTTATGGATTACAGCCGATCAGAAGGAAGAAGTCTTAGGCCAAATTGTTTGTGAACGGGAATCTGCAGGTTTTATCAATATTCTGCCACCTGGGCTGAAATTGACAATTATTCTAATTGTAGATTAATCTGGAGATTATTTTCCTGACTAATTCATTAATCATTTGATCTACAAAATTTCAGAAAATTGTGAAAAATTCCCAGAACTCAAGGTAATGCCTACAGCTATATTTGTTTTATCTGAAAACTCCCAAAACATTGTCCAAAACTCAAATATATTCAATTAAAAAATGACGTAAAACAGCAACCATTTCTAACCTATATAGAAAAAATGTATGACGCTGGTATCGTATTGTAGTTTTGTAATACTGACCCCATATTATATAGAGTTTACTTATTTATCTATTTGTAACTTTTAAATTTAATTTAATTTTTTGTTTGTTATTCTTACAACTCATTTATTATTATTTATTTTTATGTTTATTATTTTTTTTCTTTTTTCTTTATTTTATTTCATTTTTAGTGTCACCGGATTTTTGTCACTTTGAATTTATTTATATATATGCAGTATGAAGTTTTATGGAATCGATTCTGTTTGATTACTAAACGGTACTATAATAGGGATGGGGCTCTGATGGAGCAGAAATGTGGGTATCTGTGATTTATTGCATTTCGTATGACTTTAAATACCAATAAAAAAGACCTTGAGCAAATAAAAAAGATGTAAAACAGAGAAAGGAAACAAAGCTTCACATCTGAGAAGCTGCAACCAGACAATATTTTACATTTCTGCTTGAAAAATAACAAACGACTAACCGATTAACAAAATAACTGCCAATTACCTTGTGATAATCACATCATCAAGTCTATGTACCACCGCAGATTATTTTGTTATCATTTGGATTCAGCCTCGGTATTTTCTTTACCTTCCATTGTGGCTGTGTCGTGGCGTGGAGTAAACCGGCTGCGTGGGGAGCTGGTCGGCCCTCAGGGAGGTTGGGCGGCCAGCAGGGGGCGCTCCCAGAGAGTGGGTGCGGTACAGAGTGGTGGGCGGGGCGCTGTGACGGGCAACTTGGCGCTGCTCCGCTTGGTTCTGCAGGACGACACACAAGGAACCAATAAAGACATTAAAAGTTATCAACATTAGGGAAAAACAACCAACTCAAGGTCCTGGAGAGAGATTTCTGATGGAGGAAAATAATAAGATGAAACCCAAAGATAGCTGGATAACACACTAACCTCTCTTCATGATACAGGAACCTGATCCTGATAATCAAGTCTGTAAACTTCCTAATAGAAATAAGCTGATATCTGTCTCTCTACCTGCATGTGATGATTCGACCTACCTGAAGGTCAGGTGTGGTGGGCGAGGCCAAGTTCACCTCATGGAACCCCTCCAGAGTTTCGGCATTGCCCTGACCGCTGCTGCAGGCCATAGCAGCTGCTCTCAGACATCATACACTCTGCAGACGGCAACACACACACACACACACACACACACACACACACACACACACACAATGATGTTAGTGGTGCTGCAAAGTGTTTATTTAAAGTATTCTAATTTAAAAATGTTCAGTGAGCCACACGAGGCTGAGAGCAGCTTGCTTCAGTCCAGACTGCAGAAGAACAAAAGGCTTCAAAGCTTTGTTTGTTGTTGTGGTAAACAAAAACGAATCAGCACTTCAAACCTCAAGTATTTTTCTCACTGCCACTTCGCATTTTCATAGTTTGTCTTTAGCACAGAAACACATAAGGCCTGTAAATCATTAAGTCATTAAGTCATTAAGTAATCGATGATGTGTGACAAACATTGATTAACTGTTTGGCACTACCTGGAGAGTTGTGACTGCCCCCTGCTGGACTTTAGGAGTACTCTGACTGGTCTGCATCAATGTTTGCTCCACATAAAGCTCTGAGAAATTCAACCCTAAATTTGAACATTATCATTATCATGAAAATGCCACCAAAAATAAGCAACACAATTAAGGAATTTTAAACACTGTCATGGTTTTCAATTGAAGGTGTGTGTGTACATTGTTACCATAGTGCAGCTATGGATGGAGACGCTGGAGGATGGATGGAGGCTCTCAGTCAGTCAGTCAGTCAGTCATCAGACAAACAGAACGGTCGACAGGTGAACCAGTGACTCAGCAAACACCCCGACAGGTAAAGACCGTCCTTAACCTGAGAGAGAGGGAGGGAGACAGAGAGAGGACACGTTCTTTCACAACTATGAACACCTAAAAGAAATCAGGAAATATATATAGTACAGTTCAGATTGATTAAATCCAAGGAAATCATGATGTGAGGTATTTTTTTTATATTTAACTAGCGCTGCAGAATGCTTGATGTTTACCGTGATATTTGTAGCCCCAATAATCGTAGAGTGAAAATTTGATAGCGACACATCCAAAAGTAACTCCCCTCCTCCTTTCTCCACTTCCAACTGGTTTATAACACCATAAACTGAATTATTACTGTACGACAGACGGGACTCGGTCTTCACTTTCTGGGTCAAACTCCAGCAGAAAGAAAGAAAGTAACAGGAAGTTCACGGCTGACAAGGGAGTGACAGACAATTCCTTTACAGAACATCAAGTCATTTTCATACCAGCGATCCTCTATTATTATTATTATTATTATTATTATTATCATCATTATTATTATTATAACCATCATCGTGTTCTTGAAATGCTCTCTTTGTTTCACACTGTCCTACCTTTTGTTTTGTCTACCTCAGCAGGGTGTTTTAACAGCACACCGGTCACACCTGCTCAGCCTGGTGTGTGTGTCTAAGTGTGTGTTTCTAAGTGTAATAAGTAGGTGTGTCTCCCACTGAGCATATACACAAAAGATGAAATTCAGCGACTTGCACGAGAAGACAAATAAAGCTGGTGTGACTCAGAAAAACTTACGTCACTCAATTTATTTAAAGATCCAGCTGAAAACAAGGTTTGTGTTTTTATATCATTCTGTCAAAGTCACACCTTCTGCAGATAATCTTAAAATGTGATGCTTGTTTGAGGTGATTTAATCGATCATAATTAACATTTATTCCTGTCATTGTTTTGATCCAAGTTTCACTGATGTTGTTGAAAAGCAGCTGACAGCACAGGACTGCTGGTGCATTCAAGGACAATCTGATATCTGAGACTTTCTGAGTCGGCAGCTGAACAGCAGCCTCTATTGATGCAGGGAGTTCTGCTTATTCAAATTGCTTTAATTTGCCTAATTTCAGTTTGCAAATTAAGTGACAATGTACAAAGAACAAAAAAATACATAAATATAACGCCCGCAGCAGTAGGGCTTCATTTAACGAAAGAGTTAAAATTATGAAATCCTAATTTTACTTATTGTACTTTTTCTCATATGAAGCTCCTTCGCTCAATGTTGTATAACTTTTACATATTTTAAATTGTTTTTTCTGCCATTTATATCTTGAAAAACACTTCATAACTTTGTTTTGAAAAGTGCATTATATAAATAAAGTTTTATTTTCAATATTTTAATTGAATTTTAACATCAAATCAATATGCAATCTTTGACCAGATACTAATAATGAATAAATAATAAAATTAATTACAAAAAAATATGAGAAAAAAATAAATAATAACACAAAATAATAATAAAAATAAATAAGTGTATTATTATTAGTAGTAGTAGTAGTAGTAATATTATTATTATTATTATTATTATTATTATTATTATTATTATATATTTGTGAAATGTTTTTAAAGATTGATGTCTTCAGTAGAGAAACTAACACCTTGTTAGTTTTGGTCTTTTCATGGGATTTGTTGACAATAACAAAAACATATTAATGTTTCGCAAAACAACTTTACCTGAATAGAAAAGACTGAAATTGGCAAAATTATGATTTAAATGAGAAACTATGTGAACAAAGAATATGTAAACAAGATCACAAATATGACAACATATTCAGCAGATACTTGTTGGCAGAGGTCAAAATAATGGATAATAATAATAAACCAAACTAAATTTAACTTTAACTACAATTCTACCTCACACAAGTTAATGCTTTTTTGCACAATTTGTCATTTGACATATTAAAATAGATTCATATAACACAATAAATTGAGGTGTTCCCTTTATAACTCCACCTAGGGCAGCGTCTTGTTTTGTTTTTGTCAATTTTTTAGCATAAAAAAGTAGGTAAAAAAAATAGATTGATATTAATCCGTTTACAAGTAAAAAGCATCAAACACAATGCTCAGATAGGTGAGTGTGTTATATGGGGAAACACAGCCAACACAAACACACACATGTCCAGGATGTATTACACATGATGATGGACACACAGAGACACACCCACTCAGTTGACAGCATCACACCTGTCAGTCAAAGGTGAAATCCCACCCGCTTCAAACCAACCAATCCCCCCTTCAGCCCGTCTCCATGGAGACCAGTCCAGGAGAGCCCGAGGTAACCTGACACGCTGAAGGATGCTGGTCATGGATCCAGTTACTCCAGCAGCCCGGTAAAGGCTCATCCCGTATGTTTAGAGGGTTTATAACGCAGCTTTATGTCATCTGAAACACTGACAACGACTCACCCAAAGAGCTGAACTGATGTTAAAGGAAATAATAATAACATAATTAATAGATATGCCACATAAATCAGGTTTTCGCTCCGTACATAGTTAAATATTCTTTGATCAGATATTTGATCATAATTGCGTTGGTTTGATTTTGGCCCGCCGGCGGACCCGGATGCTACTCTGTCTTTTGAAGGTTGCAGCCGGCTCAGTTTTATGTCATACTAGCTTTTTGTGAAGGAGGCTGAATAACGCTCCAAAGTTACACTAAATTTTGGTGAGGAAAAGCTGTCATGTCCATTTTCAAAGGGGTCCCTTGACCTCTGACCTCAAGATATGTGAATGAAAATGGGTTCTATGGGTACCCACGAGTCTCCCCTTTACAGACACGCCCACTTTATGATAATCACATGCAGTTTGGATTCTTAAGTACAATCTGGCAATACGATACGACCTTATATTTAATAAGAAGTGCTTTCTTTTATTATCTATATAACCGGCTGCTGCCTCCCTGTCCATTGCACTATTGTATATTGTACATTACAAAGTGTGTAAAGGAACGCTATCGCAGGTCCTTCCATCCTGCAGCTGTCAGACTCCACAACCAGCACTGCTCCCAGTAGACAACTTACACACCAAAAAAACTGACAATAACCTGATATTTTCAGGTGGAATTTCATTCATTCATTCATTCATTCATTCATTCTCACTGTGCAATATCATTCTCCACTTGTGCAATTGTGTTAATAGTCTGTTTATTGTCAATACTGTATATACTGCTCCTATTTTTATACTTCCTTCTATTTAAATGGTTCATATTTTGTTACACTTTGTTTAGCTCTTTTTTACTGTGTTAGCTGATGCATCTTGTTTTTTGCACTATCCCCTTTGCTGCTGTACACTGCAAATTTCCCCACTGCGGTACTAATAAAGGAATATCTTATCTTATCTTGTATGTTTTATTGATGTATTGTGTTAGGTGTATTGTATGTAACTTTGCTGTATTTGGTGAAGCCAAAGACAAATAAACTGGACAATAAAATCCATCTATCTATCTAGGTATAACTCAGGCCTATCTGTAGTGGTATTAAAGATACTAAAATGTTTATTTTGGTGACACCTGACACTAATCTTTGCACAAAAACTGCAGCGACTGCAACAAAACAGTAACTCAGTTTAAACTGACAACAGTGTCTCTGTTCTAGTAATGTGTCGGTCGTGAACGATCCGGTTCAAAGAGCCGGCTCCCGTCCGAGAGCCATGCACTGACTGTGACTCAATGTTGGGTTAGTGACGTCCGTGCGACCAATCCGGTGATGCGTTGCGTTGCGTTGCGTTGCGTTGCGTTGCGTTGCGTTGCGTTGCGCTTGCACTCTGGTGCGGTTGCACTCTGGTGCGGTTGCACTCTGGTGCGGTTGCGGTTGCGTTGCGGTTACGTTTCGGTGCGTTGCGTTGAGGTTCGTTGCGGTTGCACTGTGGTGCGGTTGCGTTGCGTTGCGGTTGCGATGCAGTTGCGTTGCGGTTGCGTTGCAGTTGCAATGCGGTTGCGTTTCGGTGCGTTGCATTGTGGTGTGATGCGTTTTGGTACGATGCGTTGTGTTGCGTTTCGGTGCGATGCGTTGCGTGAATAGCAGACAAGATGAGTGACAGTCGGAAACGAAGCAGCATGTAAAATTATGGTATTCTGGAAATGATAAGTTTTAGTAAAATTATGTTGAATAATTCAAGTGATATATGTGCACACATACTAATATAGGTAAAAAAACAGCTAAAGCTAAATTTGACTGAATTATAAAAGGCAGAAGTTGGGGAGCCGAAAGAGAAAGAGCCGGCTCTTCTCTTCTTGGTGAGCTGAGTCAAATGATCCTGCTCACTAAAAAGAGCCTGAATTCCCATCACTACTCTGTTCATTCACAGCTAACATGCTAGCTGGAGCTACTACAGCCTGCTGGTTATAATGCTATCTGTATGCAGAGACAGCTAGAGACAGGGTTAAAAAGCTACCTGGTGTTATCTGACACTACCTGCATGAAAGATGCATGAACCCTTCTCTGTGTGTCAGCTGAGGTTTCGTTGCTATGTCGAGCTAACGGTGCTGTTAGCATCAGATTAGCTAATTACCCCGCTTTCATTATCGGACAACAAAACCCCCCCAGCTAATGTCTAGCTAATTCCTCTAATATGACTCGAAACAAAGGGGATGTATGGTGAATAAATACGACTTTAATACCACAAGGTGTGCTTAGATAGTGACAGCGAGAGTGTGTGGTGGTTTAGTTGTAAGAAAAGGGGAGAAATGGTGCGACAGACGGCTCAGTGTCCGATAATGGAAACATTTAGCTAAATGGTGCGTTTACGTGTAGCTAGCCAGGCTAAGCAAGTACAACCCAATTTAGCAAATGATAAATACAACAGCAGTAATAATACGTTAGGTGCGGACTCACCGGACCTCTGTGTGGACAGCAAGCCGGACCGGTGGGTCTTGCTCCCCGGTAACGTGCAGAAGCAACCCGTTAAACAGACAAACGGTCACACCGGAGACGGTTGTTGACGCAGAACCGGAGCAGCTACAACTGACGGGAGGGGCGTTTAGGTACAACTGGGAAACTAGCAAATCATCATCATCACATGTATATATATATATATATATGTATATATGTATATATACATACAGTATATATGTGTATATATATATGTATATATATATACACATATATATGTGTGTGTGTGTGTATATGTATATATATGCACACATATATATATATGTGTGTGTATATATATACACACACATATATATATATATATATATATATATATATATATATATATACATAGGATAATATACTGTATATAGGATAATAAAAAATGATGATAAAAATAAAATAAATGAACTCAATAAAATTGTACAACAGCAAGTGTTTAATGAAATAATAAAAGAAACATTCAAGACTGACAATTAACATTAAAATTGTATTTAAAAAATAAGATTTATATACCCAATGTGCTTCCTTATATGTAGGCTATGCATTGATATATAACACTACAGGTATGTAATATATTACGTATATATTATAAGAATAAGAGAGATTTAAGATTTAATTGACACATAATCCATCCATGGATAAAACTGAAGGCTCCAGAAAACAACGTCTAAATGGATCTCGGGGTGAAACTGTTTCCAGGGTGAAGAATGAAATTTCACTATCAATTTCATACACTTTCAGAGAGGACATTGTTTATATTCCCTAAAAGATCCTGTATCCATAATATCATACTGTAGTATTCACCACAGCCTGTACAGTATGAAGGAATGAGCTACCAGGCTGCAGCCAGCAGGTGGTGCTCAAAACAAACAAATCATGAGTGTGAAGTCATTTATTAATTTTTTTAATTAATTATCAAGTAATTAAGTACATTCTCTGATGTTTTTATGTCCTAATAGATGAATATTTGCAAAATGTATGCATCAATTTATTTAATTTGTTTAATTGGCAACTGTTTATGTGCACTTGTATATCAAAGACCACTGCTTTATCTCATTATTCAAGATAACTTATCTTAATTATCCAATTTTATCAAGATATCAAATTGTGTTCCTGGTGCCTTCAATATATATTTTTAGATTAAATCTTAGATAATGGTTTAACCTAAAAATAATATATGTTATCTTGCTGATTAAACCATTTTCTTGTGGTGGAAGAAGTATTAGTATTAGTAGATCCTGTACTAAAATAGCAATACATACTTCAGTGTAAAAATACTCTATTATAAGTAGAATTGTTGCATTTTAGTACAGAAGTATTATCAGCGAAATATACTTAAAATATCAAAAGTAAAAGTACTCATTATGACGCAGAACGTTCTGGCTCCACCGCACGTTTATGCGCGCACACTCCAAACTGCAGAAGACTTCGTAGCTCTGAGAATATTTAGTGAATGTACAGTGGACGTTTGTGCAGAAATAACTGCTGCAGCTCCTCCAGACCAACAGAGGTTTCCCGTGTCTTGTGAAGTGACGGGGCTCCGCAGAGAGAAACGTTATCGTCTCCGACCAAAACTCCGGTGTCTCCCCTGTTCCCTCCTGCCGCGGTCGGAGACGATAGTGTTTCTCTTGAGACCTTCGTCTGGTCAGCTAACATTACTGCCAAGCAGGTGAAATATAGAGTGATATTGTGGTTTTAGCTGACGTGTGTCGCCTCACTGTTTTGAGCGATGCTCGTTCATGTCTATTTAGAGCGAGCACAAGCACGAGCAACAGGACGCTGACTTTCGTTGACTTAACGGCCACAGGTGTCGCTGTTAACAAGCAATTCTGATTCTTACAAACAGTCCCTTTAACACAAATAAAAGTGATCACTCAATGACAAGCAGTGTTATCAGGATACAAATTCTTCTGAAAACATGGTAAAAGTTAAATGTCCCACTGTTCCTGAACCCATCCTAGTGAAACTCTGAGGTGGGGGAGTGAGATAACTTTCCACTGTGTCACTACAGTCACCTCCCAACACTTGTTCACACACACACCTGAATGAAAACACACACACACACACGCACACACACACGCACACACACACACACACACACACACACACACCCCTGAGGCTGTGGGTGGAGTCTCCTGGTGCTTTAAAAGTGGTGTGTAATGTGCCACTGTGGTGTCATTACGCACAAGGAGCTCTCCAAGCACATCTGGACCTTTAAAGATAAATGCTGATGCTGTCTCTCTGAAGGAAGAAAGAAACAACCTCTAACGTTTTGTTGGTTTTATTGATGACTGATCTGAGCTGTTGGGTAAGTTACTGTGTAAAAATACTTTGAGTATTTCATTTTACTGGCATTTTTCCCATGTGTAAAGCAGGATTATGGGGCTTATATTTACTTTAACTCATGGAAAGTCACTTTATTATTTCTATGATAGTCCTGCAGATACTTGCATCATTGTTTTTTCTTCATATGGATTTTAGTTTTTTTTTGCAATATATAAATAGTATAAATAATTGTTAAATAAAGTGTTATATATATATATATATATATATAAATAGTATAAATAATTGTTAAATAAAGTGTTATATATATATATATATATATATATAAATAGTATAAATAATTGTTAAATAAAGTGTTATATATATATATATATATATATATATATATATATTGTTATATTATTTATTACAAATTTTTAAACTGGGGTTCAGTTTTCAGTTTTATTTATATATTTAATGCAATATATAAATAGTAGAAATACGTTCTGTATTATTAAGTACACTGCAGATATCCATTATTTAAACATGTTGATATATAAGACATAATTTTAAATTGAATTTAACACAATTGAAAGTATTTCTTTCTTTCATAAATGATGGAACAATTTATAGTTTTCTTTCTTTTGTGTTCGTTTGTGTCGTTTGGGTGAATAACGCAACAAAAATAAAAAAATAACACTGGGTCAAAGTGTCCAATATTTTACTACCAATACTGGATAAATGTAACCCAGTCGGTGACACTAAAACTGAATCAAAATGGGTAAAAAATTACTTTTTCTTTATTTGAACCGAAGAGAATGATTTTTAAAAATGACATAACACTTGGTAAAAAATGGGGTTAAATTTATGGCCCAACATAAATGTAGTTATGCTATAGTTTTGCTAAATAAATCAAGCCATAGTCTTGGATTTTATTTGTAACTTTATGTTTTACTGGTTCAATTGAACTTCAATTATACACTGACCCAGGACAGAGTATCCAAGAAAGTTCTGGTATTACCAGTCAGCTATTGTTCTTGTCAGCTCAGTTTTTGCTTTTCGGCTTCAAACCTCAACAAGGAACTTTTTTAAAATTCTTCTTCTTAAGTTTTTATCAGAGTAGCATCACCAGAGAGGAATGTTTTGTTTTAAAAAGCCTCACCGGTTTCGGCTTCAGGAGCTGGTTTTACAGCTACCTGTTCCAGGTGAACTGGTCCATCAGGTGCGTCTCTCTGCTGGGATGCTTTAGAGTACATTTACTCATTTTGAGGTATTTGTACTTTCCATTTTATGCTACTTTACACTTATACTCCACTACATTTATGAGGGAAAGATTGTACTTCTTACATCCCCACATTTATCTGATAGATATAGTTATAGATAAATAACGCAAAAAGAGGTAAAACTCTCCAATAAAACAAAAAAATAAAACCCAAAATTTTATTAAAAGCCATAAAATAAATATAAATTTGTGCATCAGAACTTGTTTTTTTTTCGTCTTCTCTCTCCCATTAATTATCTCACGACCCCTCAGATTTATCTGGTAAGCAGCAACATAATGAGTACTTTTACTTGGAGTATTAATGCAGGACTTTAACTTGTAACAGAGTATTTTTAGTGTTGTATTGGTACTTTTACTTAAGTAAAGGATCAACAGCTCTGACCTTGATTGACCTCTTCCCTCAGTCAGTTGATGGCGTTGTTTGACGTCTCGTCCGTCCCTCTTTTCTCTCCAGACTGTCATTTAAAGAAGATTAGATGATTCTTCAGAGCGCGAGGAACACCGGACCCTCAACGAGATGTCCCGCTGACCTCTGACCCTCGCACCATGGACGTCCATCTGCAGGGCAACCCTCAGCTCCACTACGGGGTCAACGGGGGTGCTGGTCGAAGCTCCAGATCAGGCGTGAGTTATCTGAAAACCACTGAAGTCAATCAATACTTTACAAGACTTGAGATATTCTTGTACTTTAGTGTCATTTTGGAGGTTAAAACATCTTCCATATACATAGATGAGATCCTTGCACTTTACGTCCTTTGAGTTCTGTAACAGCCTGACGCAAACATAAAACAAAAAAAATTTAATTACGTAAAATAAAGTTATATTAAAACATGCAAAAAAGATATTCAAACTTTCTTGATGTAGTTAAATGAAGGGGCTGGTTTCATATTTAACATACAGAGATGGAGCGAGATTTCAGTCTTCTCATCTAACTCTTGGAAAGAAAGCAAATACTTCATTAGTGAATTCACTAGTTTGAGGTAAAAGTGAAATAACTAGTTTTTCTTTACAGTGTAAATACAACTTGAGAGTAACATTTCTGGACAGTTTGACAATGAAGTGTTTTGATCTCAGGCTGTGGTTTACTACAATTACACCGCCACCACCAGACAGAAGGAAGCTGCTTATTTCAGGGCTATTTCAAGGTGATGACCTTCAGCTCGCGGTTGACATTGCAAACAAGGTTTGTTGCTGACATGACGAAAAAAGTGCCACAACAAGGTACAGGGTCACACATACAGACAAAAACACACACAAAGACACCTGTGCAGCAACACCCAACTGAAACCAATACGAGATAAACACACCGATCTGCTGGTTTCAGCTGCAGTTGAATGATGTCTATTGTCATGAAGTAGCTCAAGACCTAGAAAACTGCAGCTCGACCGGTTTGGTTGTGTTTGTGCGTCGATAATGAATGTCATCCCCCAAGGAGTGCGAAGGGATTAAGTTGTTAAGCAGGTGTAATTTCTCAGCGTCCGTGATGACTTGGTGCATTGTGTAAACACAGAGCAGAGGCCTCGGTCAGGGTGAAGTACAGTTTGAATAATCAGCTGTTCATCTGATATACACTGAGTGCGTTTACTGTGTTTAAGGAAACAATAGAACAAGACTCGACTCTATTCTCCAGAACATGATGGTGTAATTATATAAACCTGTGTCCCCAGTGATGGCCAATAAATCAGCTTTATTTACTTTATTATCTAATTATCTAAAATAAACTTATAGGAATAGTTTGACGCCTTGGGAAATACACTTATTTGCTTATAAGCAAATTGTGGCTTATAAGCAAATAAGTGTGTAAATGCGCCCTGGGTTAGATGAAAAGATACATATTTAGGCTACTGTGGGCTACAGACAGCACATATCAAACAAACGTGGTTATGTTTTAATTTTTTAAAGGAAAAAAAGACTGTTACGTAGTTAAGATGCATAAATACTCGCAAAAAAAGAAAGGTTTCTGTAGTTTAATCCAAATGCTATAAGTGTGAGTAGCCTAGAACGAAGAATGAACTCAATTTGATGAGTTTAGTTAACAATATCGCATTGAACTAAATTTAATTTCATCAAGTTAATAATACAAGATCATTTTCGTTGCAGACTCAGATTCATCACAGCGGGAAAAAGTACTTTAAAAAAGGGGGCATATACTATAGCTGACAAATGGTGTATCTCCAAAATGCGAACTTTTTAAGAAGTAAGCAGAAAAACAGCCTTTGTTACGGCTTGATGACAAAATTATCTTAAATAAGAATCCATTTAACTATATTTTCTGGAGCTTCTCACTGCTTTAAATCAGTGAATCGAGTTACGGAGGTGGTTGAAAGCTCCAGAAAAGCTAGAAAGTGGAACTTGAGTTAAGATTATTTTGTTTAACTGCTGCTGGCACACTTTAATAGGCTACCCTATCAAAAAGTAAGCACAACTACAAGCCAAGTATACCTTTCTCTAGGCCTATAAGGCAAGAATACTTAGACTTTTCTGTATACTTGTCAGTGTAAGCCAAGTATACTTAGACTTTTCTGCATACTTGTCAGTTCAAGCAAAGTATACTTAGACTTTTCTGTATACTTGTCAGTATGAGCCAAGTATACTTAGACTTTTCTGTGTACTTGTCAGTGTAAGCCAAGTATACTTAGACTTTTCTGTATACTTGTCAGTGTAAGCCAAGTATACTTAGACTTTTATGTATACTTGTCAATATGAGCCAAGTATACTTAGACTTTTCTGTATACTTGTCAGTATGAGCAAAGTATACATAGACTTTTCTGTATTCTTGTCAGTATGAGCCAAGTATACGTATGTATACTTTTGTTAAGCATATCTTTGATAAGTACATAAAAAGTATACTCTTTTATTTTAAGCCTAAAAGAAGTATACTAATAGCACACTTGAATAAACTTATTTTTGGTAGGGGATGTCAGGAATAAACTTATACTTACAAAACAATAAGTATTAGAACAGATTTTACTGCGAGTACTTGCTTACAAGCAGGCTCATGTTTTTTTGTGTCTCTGAACTGCAGTCCTACTTCCACCACTGTGTATTTTTAGGTCAATTACACATTGTTACAAGGGATTACCCATTCCCTACGGCCATGCGGTTTGGTGTTTTTAAATAGGTGGACTCGATCTTTAACAAAAACCTCAAAGTGGAGCAGCAAAATCAATAGTCACCGAGGGATGTTATTGGATAGCCCATTGTGTTGTTCTTCAATGGCAGCCCTGTGTGGAGCTGGACAGGTAGCCGTGGAGGTGAAGCAGAGAAGAGAGGGACGTTTGAGCTAAATTTAGGGTCGGAAAGAAGTTTGGAGGGTTGGGATGCGGGAACAAACAGGCCTGTGTTCAGTCTGTACACATGACTACTGTATGAGAAAGTCAGAACATGGGGTTCAATGATGAAGTTTCAGACAAGTGCCCAGTATAGAAACCCCAAATAAGTACATTTTAAGCACCAACTTCATTAAATCTCGCCCTCTCTTTGTATATATTAGTCTATTTTGAGAAAAACGATTCTAAAAAGATGTTGTTTTGTATGCTTGGTGTCTATGGTGATTCATAATTAACATGACTGATCGATGGCCTGTATATTAGGGAACTAGAAACGACTTCAGACTCTGACGAAGGCAAGATAGCAAAATAATGAAATCCCACCATGTCAACTAATTTCCTACCGTCCCTTGGCGTCAACAGGACGATGATGCGCTGAAGTCCTTGAGCCAGGAGGAGCAAGAGTGCCTCCAGTTTTTCGAGAAGACCATTGACTCATTGGAGGAGAGTCTGGAGGAAAACGACCAGAGGAGGACCCCTACAAGCAGCAGCCGTCCTATCAGAGTCAACAGACCCCAAACCTCGCATCCCATTGTGTCCTCCCTCTTAGCCAGACATCCAAGTCCCAAAGACCACGATATCATATACCTGGTCCGCCCAGAATCGGACTTGTTGCAGACCAAAGAGCCCATCTTCAATCCCACCAGTCCAGGTAGCGTACAGCAGTCTTGTATACAGGTTCTGGAAATTCTTAATTATGGTGTACATCCGTTACGTACTGTAGCTGCCCTTAAGTTGCTAAAACCCCCAAACTAGAGCTCTAAAAGGGACTGAAGCTTGTAGTCTTTCCCAGATTTTCACTTTGCAATTTGTTTCTCCCAGATTTTCAGAGTATGATGCAGAAGGACAACTTGCCTTCAGAGTACAACCCTCCCCTTCCAAGTGGCAGCTATGGGGCAGACAGCCCCTCCTCCTACCACCCACCAGGCTGTATCCCCACCCCGGTCCTGATTGCCCAGCAGATAGCAGAGAACCAGGCAGGTGGAACCTCTAACTTCACTCGCACCCCATTCCTCCGCGATAGCAGCCAGGAGTCCGACAAGTCAGTGAGCCCCAGCAGTGATCTTCCTGTTAGACATGGTCCTCCTACCTCCACTAAGCCTTCCCGCTTTCCTTCTAACATCAACATTATCCACGGCAACAAGGAGCACCAGAACCCGTCGCAGGCTAATGTGAACATCCAGGAGAGACGGGCGCAGATGCTGGCAAACCTAACGGGAACGTCAAACCCTCTGCTGCAGGAAGATTCTCATCTGGCCGTGGAGCAGATAGATCGAAATACTCCCACTCGCAGCATTTCCTTCAAGGACCCCTCACCAGCCCAATCCAGGTTGGAGGCCTTGTCTAAGCTGGGACTGAACAGGAACCGAGCTATGTCTGACGGTGTGTCGCCGCTCACCAACCCTAACAGAACCTCTACCAGTGCCAAACCTCTGGAGGCCATTGCTCCCCCAAAAATAGAAACCAGCGCCAAACCTCTGGAGGCCATTGCTCCCCCAAAAATAGAAACCAGCGCCAAACTTCTGGAGGCCACTGCTCCCCCAACAACAGAAACCAATACCAAACCGCTTGCTCCCCCAACAACAGAAACCACTGCTAAACCTCTGGAGGCCAGTGCTCCCCCAATAACACCAACAACAGGAACCTTCGCCCAATTGCCAGAAGTCAATGTTACGACACCACGTCTGAGTCCGTTTCAAGTTGATAGAAAACCAGAGATTCTGCAGACAGAGTCCTCCAGGATGCATGAAGATAGAAACCGGCAACCGAGCCCTTCGCCTCCAGCAGTCACACCGAGCAGAAACCGGCAACCGAGCCCCTCGCCTCCAGCAGCCACACCGAGCAGAGACCGGCAACCGAGCCCCTCGCCTCCAGCAGTCACACCGAGCAGAAACCGGCAACCGAGCCCCTCGCCTCCAGCAGCCGCACCGAGCAGAGACCGGCAACCGAGCCCCTCGCCTCCAGCAGCCACACCGAGCAGAGACCGGCAACCGAGCCCCTCGCCTCCAGCAGTCGCACCGAGCAGAAACTATCCACCTCCTTTGGAAGATATGGCCTCTTTCACCCCTCCGCCTGAGGTCACCTCGCTGGAATCAAACAGCTACGGTGGGAAATCTATCGTGGTCAACCCTTCTGTTTCCTCCAAGAGCGAACCAAGAGCTCCAACTAGCCATGAACCCAAAATCCTCCCAACTGCGCTGGCTAACCGCACCGAGTTCAACCCATACGGAGGAAAAACCAAAGTCATGAACCCTGCTTCTGTAGCCGCGACCAGGGGCCAGCTTCCCGACATCCTCAGCTCCCATATCGACAAGAATCAAACCTTGCCCGCCAAACCAGAGCCGCTACCCACTGAGCTTAACAGTTACGGAGGAAAGAGCCGAACCTTCAACCCTTCCTCCGCCGGGATGAATCGCCCTTCAGTCAGCCCGGCAAAGAGTGTCAAAGCTCCAGTCCCGACCCCGGCTCCAAAACCTCCTCGGCACTCCTACCACGGCGTTACCCAAAAACCAGCGGCGCAAGCCTTGTCCCATGAACACAAGCAGAGATCCAGCTCCATGTTTCGTCCCCAAGGCATCACCGTGCAGTTTTCTGGACGAGGGGCGATGGACGAATCGCGCAGGGATGCGTTGAGGAAACTGGGGCTGTGGAAAGACTCTTGATAAACTATGGAAATTAATTCGTCAGTCTCCACCTGTTGAGCCTGAATCTCTGGTGTGGTGGAGGTGGAATGCTAGGAGTTTCTCCATGTGTGTCTGAGTGTGAGGTGTGGTTGGAGACATACTTTCACAGAGGAATGGACCTGCACAGCCAGTTCTCACTTCCTGGCAATAAAAAAATAAAACTGACAAAGGAGTGTGACGCGGTGCAGCTGCTGCACACTTAAAAACTGCTTTATGTTGCCTCTGATCCAAGACATCGTATACCTCCGCACAAGATATTTTGGAATGAACTGATAATGTAAAGAGAAGCATCCTCTTTCTGCGGGAATCAAATTTTTGGTCTCCCATCTCACCTTTGTTTGCCTACAAACGAGGCTGATTGTGAACAGCCAAATTTCTTAAATCGGGGTTGAGGTTAAACACGCTTTCAACCATTTCACAAGGAATAGTAGGCCTCAGGTCCAGTGCTCACAGAATAGGACAATCTTGTAACGGGAGAGACTTCAGAGACCAGGTCTACAGCACACTGATTAACGTTTTGACATTTCGACGCCAACTGCGTCTTCATCAGAGTCAAAAGGCTCTAATGAAGACGCAGTTGGCGTCGAAACGTTAGTCTTCTAATAAAGCTGATTGCCTTAAATCCATGTGCTCCAGTGTGCTTTGGACCTGGTCTCTGAAGTCTCTCTTGTTATAATATCTTTGATATTGTCAACAAATCCCATGAAAAGACCAAAACTAACAATGGGGGTCAGTGGGGGCCCCATAGCCCAGTTTTGCCCCAGGGCCCCCAAACAGGCTATTCTGGCACTGGTGAAGATGTATGTCTTTAGTTGCAATAAGTATAAGAATAATTTGAGCTACAAATTGTATTTTAAATCTTTAAAGTTTGTTTCTGTATCCAGTTTAAGTTATATTATTTGTTTTACGGTGTCACTCTCCTTCTAACAGCTATCAGCAGAGTGAAATTAATGTTCATACACAGGCTGTGAAGTTACACGGGAGCATTTTTTTTTTTATTCACTGGTTTGTTTACCGACTTTGGGCATTTTAGTCAGTGGTGAGTGTGTGTTATTTTTCTGTCAGCACTTTGGGGGAAAGAACAAAGTTGGAGGCACTTTTCTCTAGTGCAATTTTATTACTTCTGATATCACCAAAACGATGTTTTAAAGAGACATGCATACGGACAAGTGAACAATAGAGGATCCAGTACACTAGAAGCTGCAGAAGTTACAGTGAAAAGAGCGTTTCTAGAAATATGCAAAGCTGAGCTGGAGGATATTTTTACTCCACGGACAAAACCTCCCACACCAAACCACAGACTGCGGAATGGGTTTGTGGCCAGGGCTTTTACTTTTCTACTACGCCGAGGGAATACTTTAAACCTGCTCTTTAGGGATGGGCGAACACATGGCATTGTACAAAACACAAGCACTAAAAACCACAGTCTAGAAATACATCCTGGATTACTTCTCATTCCTGTCGAGCTGTTGTCGATAACTTTCGGACATTTTGCAAGTGTGTTATTTAACTGTTGTATCAGCATAAGCATGTATGTATGTGTGTATATGTATGTATGTGTGTGTATATGTATGTATGTATGTGTGTTTGTATGTTTACTGGGTTTTATCCAGACTCCGGCCTCTGTAGTTCACCTACAGTAACTTTTGAAGTATATTTTTTTAGTCACATAAAGTACCACAGTACTTCTACTGTGTGAATATGTTTTTGTGAATGTTTGTTTACAGACTCCGGGTTCTCTGTAGTTCAGCTACAGTCATTTTTGAAGTATCTAATGGTGCATACATACAGTAAATAACTACATTCTGTATAACACAGCCTACTTTACCAGGAAATGTTTGTGCAAAGTGCACAGAACTGGGAATAAAACGTGCATGCATGTGTGGTAAATGGGAAGATCAGTTGCTGCTACGGTACAACAGCCTCGTACACTTTCTGACTTTTTGAAATGTCCGTATTATAAACTGTATATACTCTGCTTAATATATCTAATGTTGAATTTAGGTCATCAATCATTAAACAGAATAATAGTAACTTCTTTTCTGATTGTGTTTTCCTTTGATTAAGTCTGGAATGTAAAGAATGAACAGCTTGTTAATGATTGGTCACGTCTGTGTAATATTTCACCTGAGTGGAAACTTACAGGATGTTTTAAAGGTGTTGGGTGACTTAACTTAAAGGGGCACTCCACTGATTTTACACATGATAAATTTACTTGTCACTTGTCAAGTAAACTGGTCTCTGAATTAACGAGATTATCTCCAAATTATGAGAAAAGTTTTCATGGAAAAGAAAATGCTGAAAGTATTTAACGCATCATCTCATTTTGAGGCATTTCGTTAATTCAGAAAAACAAGAGCAGATTTTTTTTCATGATAATAATCTCATTAATTCAGTGTCATGAGAATGCATTTCAGGCTTTTCGCGTGTCATATGTACGCCTCTTTTGTGTGTCATTTTTATGCCAGTTAGGTTTAGGAAAAACGTCATGGTTGGGCTTAACATAAACCCGTAAACTAAGTAAAATACGTACGTAAAACAACGTAACATAAGTACGGAAAACACGTCAATAACACTTTGGGACACGAGCATCGGCCTCCTGGTTGAAAGTCCTGTGTTTGTTTGACTCTTCCTCACTATCTATTTTACGTCACTAGCTCTGAGCGTAGCATATTTACGCGGATGCATTTACATTGCAGTCAGTACAGACTACATGGCGTACAAATGACACGCCAAAAACAAGAACAGCGTTGTTATTGCGCGCGAAATTATTGCAAGTTAACTGTCATTCATACGCCTAGGTGGTGCTAGGCGGATTTAGTGATACAGTAGCCAGACTGGCTGTTTCTAGTCTTTATGGTAAGCTGAGCTAAGCTAACTGGCTGCTGTCAAGAGTTTCATATTTAACATCGAGAGTGGTGTAGATCTTCTCATCTAACTCTACGCCTGAAAGAGGAATTGTTACCAAAATGTTGAACTACTGCCTTTAACAGAAAGCCTGTGTTACAAACCAAGTAGAGTGGAGTTTTAAAGATGTTGGCAGAAAGAGAAAAACCAGAAAACCTCCCTTGATTTCAACTCATTATACCAACATGGTTTAGCCTTGTAGTCACACCACACAAACAGCCTAAAACTGACCACTAACATTTTGTTTAAGTGTTTCTCAGCTCAGCGTTTTCATCGTGTAACAAGGTTTTTATAAAGTTTTGTTTTTCTGACCTTTCCCCGTGTTTCACATTGGACTACTTGTGTGTTGAACAGCAGCAACACAGAAGCAAACTGTCTGGACGGCAGACGGTTACATAAGACTTCAACACAGAGGCTTTCTTTCCTGGAGAGAGCTGCTGGACGACGACTACGCCGAGAGAGAAACTGTGTGTGTTTGAGTGTCTGACGATGACTGATGATAAGCTTTACCATTGTTTCTCTTAACGGAGCATACACGTATCTACCATAAACAAAGGCTCCACTGTACACCTGGTATCAACATGTGATCTGCGTACTTTATCTGACATATGATCCACAGGGCTTCTGATTGTGATCAGATCTCAATATGCAAATTAGTTAGGCAGGGCTGGCATGCCATGTACAAGCTTTATTATTTTCTAAATCACATTTTGCTATAGACTACCTACTGCTGCTACTTTTTGCTAGGCTTGTTTAAGCCAACAGGAAGCAACATAGTTAGGTAATCTTTCAACTAGCTGGTTGAACTGTACATACTGTATTTACACCTGGCTTACATCCGATCACGATGAGTCAACACCTCCATTAACGTGTTTTTTTCCTTATCCAGATAACAATATCCAGATACAGATTGCATTGTTATGCCAGGTTTAAATGGGGTATGACAAACACACTTACAAGTTGGAAAGAGTAGAGCTGATTAGTTGTTCTTAGCTTCTTAAATGTGAACATTTGTTCTGCTTTTCGTCTTGATTGTAAACTGAATGTCTTTTCAGTTTCAGGATAGATTCACATTTTCATTCTTAAAACAGTAGTCAGCTGCTCATATGAACATTGAAACAGGTTTTACTTGTCACGTAACTTCCGTACTTCACTAACGCCACTTTTGGAGAAATTTCTTAACCCAAACCTCGATCTTTTCCTAAACCTAACCAAGTTCTTTCCTGTTAACATTGAGGTTCATTTTGAAAAGACTGTATACATGTAACATGGAGAAATTGACGCTTGTTGCTGGACATTCGTGGGAAAACGTACGAAAAATGTGGAATAGCTTTTCGTAAGATATCATACGAACCGTTGTATGAGGTTGTTTTGGAAGATATCCACTTGATTTATTTATCTAATTCAGACTGCAGAAGCCAATTATTTACTCAAAACGAACTTTGAAGTACATTTTTGCACAGAATGAGGACAGTAAATGTCCCACTATTCCATTGAAAGTTTATTAGAAGGGGATATTTTAATGTCCAGAATGAACAGGAGGAATCATTACAGCAAGCAAAACATATATCAATGCTCATATGGGCACCTGAGACTTGAAAAAAATGTGAATCTATTCTTTAAAAGGGAACTTTAAAGGGTGGATACCCATACACAGAGGCTGGTAGGTGGGTGGTCAACAGCAAATCTTCGCCCTCGGGCCCCCTACCAGGTCAATCCGGCCCTAATTTAGCAATGCTGTACATATGCAGTGTTTAGAGGAGCGACCGGGCAGGAAATGAGGCCATACTTATGTTTGCTGCCTTGTAATTAGACCTCGACAAACAGGCGCACCCTCTCAAAACACGCAAACGCCACAAAAGCACCACGACCTCATTTACAGACCTGGCAAACAGCGATAATCTGCATACATTTATTGTGATAATTCATCTGCCTGTCACTTATTAAAGCCGAGACACAAAGCCACAGTACGCTCTTCTTCTTTTGCTTAGCAGGAAAAGAACAATAGTTTTGAATCTAGACACAGACGAACTAAATAAGAGCCAACGCTGGACGCTTTTACTACAAATGACCCGGTGCAGAAAGGACCCATGCAGCTGAATACATACTGAGTATATTTATCCATCTATAGGCTCAACAGATAAAATTAATCTAGAATATAGTCATCATAAAGGAAGACCCTCAGGCACACGGTTATCCATTTGTCCACAAAAAAAAGAGCTTTTTACCACGTTACACTTCACAAATCAAAGCAAGCTGGATATTGTCAAAACTAACTTTTAGATGCTCCTGATTCTGGAGGGAAATAAAAACATCTAGTGGGATATAGAAGTAGGAAATAAAAGTACACTCAGGTGTCCGTCAGTGATATCAGTGATATCAGGTCTCCAGACTTGAAAGGTGTCTGATGGTTTGAGACTCTTGTTGTGGTGGTTTATGTTGATTCAGACATGGTTGGTATGCAGCTGCCATACCTCTTATAATTATGTCACTCATGTTCCGCTGATTGCCTTCAAAAGGCGGCAACAGTCCTTTGTTTACGTTTTCAGCGTCAGCGGTTTTAAACACCGGCGTCTCAACGCTTTCCATTACTTTCCTACAGAAAGCAGGACCAGCGCGACGCGTCCGGCTTACGAAACTTGGGACCAAGCTGTGAAACTCGGCGATCTGGTTCTAAAATGAAACCAGACTCAGCAGCCGCATCGCCCATTTTTTTGTCGCTTGTGTTTTCATGCTGTCCAGAGACGAAGACAACACAAATATATATCCAAGAAGACGCCTACAGGAGAAACAGCGGATCAGTCGTGTGACTTAAATGTTCGCTACGTCGGAATCTATTCGGCAAAGACATTTCTATATCCCATTTAGAGTGTCAACTCTTTTTTAACAAAGCACCTCAAGCGAGCGTAAAAGCTTGTTTTCCGCATTTGAGAACGTTTTATCTGCCATTTCCATACAGCTTTATGAGCGACATAAGTCAGTAGAAACGCAGTGACATACGACTCTGAATCAATACAGGCCTCTATAACAAGAGTCTCATACCATCGGCCACATTTCAAACACATAATTTGTGTACAGAACATCCTCTCTGGGTCACTGGGCGACCAGTTTACGAACACACGACCAGTGTTAAATCCTCGCCATCCCGTCATTTGCTCCGTCTTCATCTCAGCGCTGCCTTGACGTCAGCGTGGAGTGTTCCCGGTTGTATTTGAAATGTCCCAAAACAACAAAATGAATATAACCGTCACTAGTCTCGTGTAAATTTCTATCCACTCGCAGGGGTTTTAAACTCCTAAATATGAGTCACTGTTTCCTCCACCTGGTGGCGGCGGCGGGAGGTTCGTTCATCCCGTCTTCCTGTCTCTCGGGTCGCCATCCAGTCGGCCGCTCACGTGTTCTTCGTAGTTCTGATCCAGACAGTTTGGTTGTTTTTTGTCATCTCAGGCAACAGACAAAAAAGAAAAGAGAGCCATCTGTCTTGACCCCTGACCTCTGACCCCCCCCAGCGTCCCGGTTTTGTCTCTCCTCGTCGGGCTTCGGTAAGAAGTGTGTTGAGGTTTCAGGGGTTTTGGTCTGTCCCGGCTTCACGGGGGGCGTCTGGAGGACTCGTTCCCTGTTTAGACCGGTTTCCCCTCCGATCTTCTCGTTCTCTCTCTCTCTCTCTTGTTCATTCGCTCTCTTGCTCGCTCGTTCGTTCGTTCAGCCCGGCCCAGACTCCAATCAGCGTCTCCTGGAGGACAGAGCAGACATTTACTGTAGACGAGCTGAGCAACAGGAACACCAGGTCTCTCCATCATCTCCTGAGGGGAAATATCTGTCTCTGTAGCTGCTAAATGCTCCACTATGTTCACCAGCTCGTCTCTAACTGGGTCTGTTTGTTGCTGAGGAGGTAGAGTACCGTGGCTTTTTGTACGGCTTCTTCTCTGAAAATGACGCGATGAGAGCCGTGAGAGTGAACAAGAACATTTACGTTGTGGGCCGGACAGATAAACAACGAGATGAAACTCACTATCAACCTCCGTAAAGCCGAGATGAGCTGCAGATTCAGCTGCTAATTCTCTCACATCGCTTTACAGATTATAAGATTATTGTTATTAGTTGTGTGTTCTGCACATTTATTACATCCACAGGACCAAGTATCCCCCCCAAAAATTAGGAACACTTTATTATTATTATATTTTTATTATTGTTGCACAATGTATCTTGTCTTTTTTACTTGTGTATTGTGTATTTTTATCTGTATATTGACACTTGTAATGTTTACATTTTTGATTCCTACCCAAGGACTACAGACGTAAATTAGCATTCTTGCTAACTCCGGCATTTTTACATCTTGTATTTATAAACTGATGTTCAATAACATGCTCTGTCTCTAACAAATAAACATAAATAAATAAATAAAAATATTTGTATATATTACTTTATTTAAAAAAATACCAATTACAAAATGCGAAATTGCCACAATATCAAACAATGATAGTACCAAAGCAAAAATCCAGATTTTTCTTTTTGTGTCTTTCAATAAATTTGGCCACTGACTTACACAATCTAATGCTTAAAAATAAAATATTATAAAAATTGACTTGAATCTGGTACATAAATCATATTAAATATTGTCATAGAAATGCTCATTGATTTACAGCATTGCCTACAATGGTCTAATGCATGCTGAGGTATTAAAGAAGGAGCTACCACTGTATAATTATATTGTACATATTTAGATTTAGATTTTTTTATCAAATTCTTATTGTCATTTTATGTTCTATAATTATGCTAATTGACTTTAACAGTACTTGTTTTTATTTGTATTTTCTCTTACTCTGTTTTGAGTAAAGGCATATTCTACTTAGCAATAAACCTTATTTTGATATAATATATAACCTATATTGTTTACAGTATATAATGTGTTTCAATTGCAAAAACATGTTTGTTTTTTGAGTGGCAAGTGAGAAAAAAATTGTGGTGATCCATTTTTTTATGGATATTTAACGGACACGAAAGAAGAGGAGATATCAGGCTGTGATACACAAACAATATTTGATGTAAAAGTTTATTACTGTTAAAAGCCAAATCACAAATTACACCCTCTGCTGCATCCTTAAACCCCCCTTTTCCTGTCTCTGTTCTCTGTTTACTCTTATCGTCTACCTAAATTTAAAATGCCAATTTTAAAAACCTTTTTCCCCAAAATAAAAGTGTCACATTTGTGGCAAAAAGTATGGATTCAGCTGCCACAGTGTGCATTCATCATATCCTCCAAAAGCAAGAAAAAGACACACAAGGTGCTGTTGATGTTAACAAAGTATAAACTTCAAGTAAACTTTATTTCCAAATATTTCCAGAGCTTTTTAAAGAAAAATCTCACTTGAACTCTTCAGTTAAAAGTGCAAATATAAACAGGAACTCCTCAACAAAACCTTTCCTCTGTTATTTTATGACTAACTTTCTGAAGCTTCATCTCTGGTGATGATTAATTAAAGTCCTCGACAGAGCTGCTCTACTCCACTCCGTGTCTTTGGTCTGTCTCCTGCTTGTCTTTCCTGTCTTGCCTCTCCTGTCTGTCTCGCTGCTCATGCCTTTCATTTCTCGCACTTTTCCCTCTGTTCAAAGAGACGCTAACGAGGTGGAGAGTCAGTACATGCTGTAACAACATAATGAGCTCTCATCCAACACATTCTGCGGTTTGTTTGTTTGTTTTTGAGCGCCGGGCCGGTGCGTCTCACCTTCCTCCGGTCTTGAAGATGAGGTCGGCGTTGGGAGCGCCTTTCGGGTGCTGGTAGCGAGGCCGGCGCTCCCGGTTGGTGTTGGCCGGAGCCGGACGCTGAGCGAGGGACTGCATCATCTCTGTAAGAGGAGAAAAAAGTGGTTTAATTTAAGGGTATAATATGTAACTTTTCCCCTTTAAAATGTCTAAAAATGACTAAACCTATGTTACATATTTGTTGTGTACTTACTAGGGCTGTCAGTCAATTAAAATACTTAATCGTGATTAATCAAACATTATTTAATCTGTTCAAAATGTACCTTTAATTGAGATTTGTCAAGTATTTAATACTCTTATCAACATGGGGTAGACAAATATGCTGCTTTATGCAAATGTACTTATAATATATCAAATATATCTTCAAATATATTTATTATTAGAAATCAATTAACAACTAAGGGTACCCAGAGAACCCATTCACATTGCCACATCTTGAGGTCAGAGGTCAAGGGACCCCTTTAAAAACAGCCATACCAGTTTTTCCTCGCCAACATTTAGCGTAAGAACAGAGGCAGAGTTAAGTTGTGTGATCGTACCCTGGTAGTCCTCTTGCTCCTGCCTCTCGTTGATGTCCAGGGTGAGCTTCTTCATCTTCATGCGCTCCTCCTGTTCGGCCTGCTGCTGGTTGAAGTGGTTCGCCGCCAGGTGGGAGGACAGGGGCACGTTCAGGATCTTATACTGTTGACCAAAAACACACACACTGTCATGACATACACAAGAGATTGGTTCAACTGATTTGGGTGTTTTAAAGCCGACATGGGCTCTGATATTTCTGGAGATTAAAGGTACAGTCAAGTTAGCTGTTTCCAGTCTTTATGCTAAGCTAACCGGCTGTAGCTTCATATTTACCGCACCAGAAAGACCAGAGCATATAATGTATTCGAGGTATGACAGATAAACACACACACAGGATTCTTTTATTCACTGCTGCAGTAACCCGGTGAGGCCGTGTGTGTTTACAGAGAGAGAAAAGTCATTTCCCATCCACACACCTCACTAGCAACACACCTACAAAGATATTCTGTGTTCTCATATGAAAAGTGATTTATTTATTTTTTTTTTTGGCAGCTGTCCTTTAAGACAGAGTGAAGTCCGTGTGGACTGAACGCTCTATTAAACCTCCGAGTCCTGGCAGAAAACAGCTGGACACACCCAGCTGCAGCACAAGAACCAGTCTCTGGCCTCAGACCACACATTCCACCGCTGCAGCCTGACTAAACACACACACATATATACAGCTACATGTCCAGAGTCAATATTATTGCTGGGCTCAGTTAGACTGAGGTGAGTGTGTGTATGAGGGACGTTTCTGTAGGAGACAGTCAAAGTGTATCACTGCTCTCAGATGTTCAAAACTACAGTTCCTGTTCCTGTGTGTGTTTCTGGAGCCAACAACACATCTGACGGTAAAACTAAAGGGTGATCAACATTAAAGTCATGAACACATTAAGGGGGCTCAATACGAAATTCAGAGCATTCCTATTGCCTCCCCAAGGTTCTCAACATGGCGACGGCTGAGCCGGCAGCTAGCAGATAACGGTGCTAACAGCGCTAACAGTGAAAACAACGGCAACGCTGCTGACAGAGCTAACAGTGTTAACCTGGGGGGGAGGAACCGGAGGGTGGACGTTACGCTTCCACGACGACGACGTCGGTTGGGACGGTGTTATCAGCTGTAACCGCCGTATGAATGCCGTAGGAATGCCGTAGGAACGCTGTAGGAACGCTGTAGGAACGCTGTAGGAACGCTGTAGGAACGCCGTATGAACGTCATATGAATCTCATCTGAACACCATATGAACGGCGTATTAACATCGTATGAACAACGTATGAACGTCATATGAACGTCGAATGAATGTCGTATGAACGTCATATGACCGCTGTATGAACGGCGTATGAACGTTGTATGAACGCTGTATGAATGGCGTAGGAACGTTGTATGAACGCTGCATTAACGTCGTATGAACCCAGTATGAATGCCGAATGAACGTCAAACTTGTCGCTTGTCGGGATATGTTGAAAAGTTGTCTGTTGCCACTTTAAGTAAAATATCTGAAAACTTCGTTCACCATTGATTATTTACACATTTTTTATTTCAAACAGAAAACTATGTCTACTGTCACAAAAACATTTAGGCGCAGTGATTTAACCTTTAGCAGGATGCATTGTACCGTAATAGTTGGCCGATGTGAGTTCATATTTTGTTACCTGCTGCTTGTTGCCTTTGCGTGTCAGCATGACGAACTGCATGGTGTCGGAGATGTCCGAGTCTCCCTCGGCGATGCATGGCTCTCTGGGGCCGCCTTTCTTCAGCTGACTCTTCAGCTGCAAAGGAATGGCCACGTCCAGCTGGTGCACCTTCACCGTCTCGCCGCTGCGCTGCTGCAGCGAACAAAAACACACACGAGTGTCATCTTTCAGGGACGTTTAGATCCAAGCGTTAATGGTCACAGCAAGGAGGCTTGTTCTAGCATCATACAACAAGACTATATTTGTTTTCAACCTGGTAATAAATCCTCCCTTCATGAAGGTTACAATGTTTTCGTTGAAACTGTTTTAGAGAGTTTGTGAGGAGCAGAGAGGTGTTTCTGTTATTTAATAACTTTAATAATAATAACTGTATTTATAAAGCACTTTTCATAAAAGATATGTAACTCAAAGTTTTACAAAAGAAAAGAAAAGTGCAACATAGTCAAACAAGAGCAGACAGGCAATAAAATTAGACAATAAGAAGCTAAAATAAAGAAGTGACACTGATCCCTGGTTTCACGTTAGGTGAGTTTAGAGGACGCCGTACCTGCAGGTTCTCCAGCATCATCTTATCCAGAGCCTGAATGAAGTCCTCGTCCTCGGCGCACGCCACATGCTTCAGTCCGCCGCCACGGATCGTCACCTCCTACACACAGGAAGCACATCAACAGATATCTATATTAATACATCTTTCTTCTCTTGAAATCAGTGTTTTCTCTTCTTCTTATCTACAGCTCTTCATGTTTGATCTTACGTTGTTCTCCTCATCAGTCTCGTTTTCTTTATTGGAATCGGTCAGGTAGTCGGTGTTCTCTTCTTCCTCTTCCTCCCTCTCCAATTCTTCGTTCTCTGACCCTTCCTACAGAAAACAAAACAGAGTCACAGCTCGTTAACTGACTGGGAATTTAGCCAATAAGAGTGATGAATATATGATTCTGGATTAAATATTGTAGAATTTAAACCAACAATCTGACTTTTTTTAGCAACCAGAGGAGTCGCCGCCTGCTGGCTATTAGATAGAATCCAGGTTTAAGGCACTTCAGCATTGGCTTCACTTCTCAGACCAGCAGGTCGCCCACTGGGTCTGGCATTAGGCGACCATGCAAATCCAGCAAGAATGCCAACTGTTGCATGTTCTTGTACCAAAACAAACATGGACAACAACCGCTGTTTATATGCAGCGACATTTGTGCTAAAAACACAGAGTTTGGTTGAGATCCTGGATGGAGAAGCGTGTAGGACCAGTTTCAGAAACGAGGTGAGCGGACAAACAGGATGAAGTTTCGGAGAGTTAGTCATCATCATAACAAAAAGGACTCACATCCTCTTCATGCTCGTTTATTTCACTCTCGTTGCCGGACTGCTCCTCGGTCTCAGCACCGCCCTCTTCGTCGTCATCGCCATCGTCGTCTTCCTCGTCGAGGACTTCCCCTTCGCTCATGGCACTGGAGCGGCCGTCCTTCTCCATGGCCAGACCTGTATGACAACACACAGGAGGACATGTGAACATGAGGAAATGCATAATATTTTGCATGAAAAAACAGGTGGTTCTCACAGATTATATCATCATGCTGCACCCAACCCAGGAGAGCTGCAAACAAAAGCTAATAAATAGAGCAAATGTTCAGGAGGGAATCATTGTCTCATTAGTGCGTTCTTCTGCGACCAATTAAAGCGTGTAATTATGTAATTGTGGTGACCGCAAAAAAAATGAAGTCAGGCCGGCGGCGTGGAGCTGGAGATCAGGTCCTGTGTGACTCGGAGACTGCGGAATGCCTGATCCTGGTTAAAGTATGACAGGTTCAACAATGGTACCACTGTTTAGCTTAGGGGGCCTCATCAATCATTTTCTCTACTACACACACACACACAAATACCAGTGGAGGAAAGTAACTAAGTACTTTCACTCAAGTAATGTACTAAAATACAGTTTTGAGGTCCTTGTGCTACTTCATACTTCAACTCCACTACATTTATTTGACAGCTATATTCATGCATTACTTTGCAGATTATAGTTTTTACATAAAACACATTAAGATTACAAATTTCAAATTCAGAGTCAGATTTCACACACGGGACGAGAGAGACAAGACGATGGTGGAGGATTTGGTGTTGAAGCAAAAAGCAGAAGCGCCCATTTGGCAATATTTTGCTATGCTATAAGGGAACCGTAATGTTAATGAGGCAATCAGCGTGAGCGGTCACAGCGGCGCCAGGTGGAAACCAGCTCGACCGGAGAGGCTAGACGCACCACCATCCAGCGTTAAAGATTAGAGTAAGCACTCTACAGATACTGATCATCTTTTCCTGTAAACTGTCCGGTGTAATCGGTAACATCTGTGTTGTCACAAGGTTATTAACTGGTGAGAAAATTTCCTCACTGTCACATCCCTACTCAGGATTTATCTAGTGACCCTTTGGAGGGGCCCGACCCCTAGGTTGGGAACCACTAGACTAGACTCTAACAGTAAAATGTTGCTTACACATTGTTGCATCAGTATTAACAAACTAATAATGTCATAAATAGTAATATAACATATCACAGGGGACATTTCTCTGCAGAATATGTACTTTTGAATACAAGAATTTTACTTGTTATGGAGTATTTTTACATTGCTGTAAGGGTAACTGTACTTCAGTAAAAGGATCTGAGTACTTCCTCAACCACTGACAAAAAGTCAGTCCCACGGTGTCGCTCTCTCAGAGGGTGGAGCTGCACTTTCCCAGTCAACACCTTGAAACTGTTCAACAAAGCCAGAGCTCCTGTGCTGCTATCAGGCCGAGCCGAGCTGAGCCGAGCCGAGCTGCAGAGTGAGATACACCTGCTGCTACACAGACGTCTCCTTCTTCCTCCTCTATACCTCGCCCCGGCCATCTGTCTTCGGTCTCTTTTGTGTTTGCATTCCTGAAAATTCCCATTACACTCTGCACAGCTCAGATCTATGTACTCATTACAGGTTATAACACAGCAAAGCATGCTCACATGCCCTTATATACATTTAAATTTAAGGGATTGTCAACAGAGCTTCTTCTCGTCTCAAGCTCATCAATGCGCGTTTGAGTCTTGCAGATACTTTCCTTCTGATTTGTTTTTGTTCGCCATCAATTTGCGGTTGATTTCTTACATGAAGTTGGTGAATTTTCTGTCTGAGCATGTCACTCAAATTTATTTGGGTCAGCCCCATCAATTAAAGTCAATGCACAGTCAAACCATTCAATCATTCATGTTAATTCATAATTATCATTCCTGAAAACCCTGCTTTGACTGGGCCCTTCTAGTGAGTGCATGTGTTTGGTATGTGTGTGTTTCCATGAACTAAAACCTGTCTGACAGCTGAAGCAGAGCGAGGAGTGATGCAGGGTCCTCCTACACAGCGAGGAATGCTGCACAGCCGGGACGACAGAGAGCGGCTCGACCAACGAGACCGGCTGCTGCTCAAACACCAACATCCTTTACACGCTCGCAGTAATAATGACATGCCGGATATAGACTCATATGTAAGTCAACTGCCTCCTGCATTCATCTTGTTCCTACCTAGTTTGACGAGCACCTCCCTCTCCAGGTCGGTGACCTGTTTGGTGGCCTCCTCCAGGGAGCAGCTGAGCCTCATCTTGGGTCGGAGCAGCTCCAGAGTGTCGGTGATCATGTAGTCGATGTCGATGGGGAACGGGTGGTCCTTGGTCCAAACGTCAATGCTCTTTTTCCACCAAATATACCGCTGGACACACACAAAACATCATCTTATTTATTTAACCTGAGAGACCAGAAAGTCTCTTGAGATATGTCATCTCTTTTGAGAGAGAGACCTGGCAAAATGTTAGCAATTATACATGAAAATAATCGTTAATTGCAGCCCTAATTATTTATTATTTATTGATTTGAGACACAGTGATAGGCCATCACCAGCTTCAACTTAAGAATGATAAAGATACTGATGATCTAAAACTAAAGACACAGGGACTAGAGGTGCATTAGGAGCAGACGTACCTGGAAGTAGATGAGGAAACAGTCCAGCTTCCTCTTGCTGGAGCCTCGGTCGAAGTACTGGCCGCAGGTATCGAGCAGCGTGCAGACCAGGCGGATGCGGAACAGGTGCTCCGGAGGGTCCAGAGCGCTGGGGCTGCCGTCCTGGTTGATCCCGAAGGAGATGAAGGAGAAGAGGGTGCGGAAGATGACGGCCGACTCCACCATGCGGTAGTTGTAGAGCTCGCCCAGGAACTTGGCGCTGCTGATTCGCCGCTGGTTGAACTTGGGCTGGTTGACCTGGGGACAGACAGAAGTATTCAGATCATATGCTCAAGTAAAAAGTACTAATACCACACTGTAAAAATACTCAATTACAGTCCGGCATTAAAAACTTTACTTAAGTAAAGGTACAAAGTTATGGAGGACGGAACCGCCAAAAGAAATAAAAATAAATAAATAAATAATAAACATAACAATTAATAAATAAATACATAAATAAATAAAAGGGAAAATTAAACCGAAGGGTAAATAAATAAGGATATTAATACAAAGATAAATAAACAAAGAAGCAAATTTTGAGATCAGTTGGGGAGTGGACTCGAGACACCCGGTAAGCATGGTTTCTGACGTGTGCTGGTCAACATTTCTATACGTTGCCGGAGCCTGAGATGTAATTTTGACCACGTGAAACATTGTGTGTTGACAACCAGTGTAGAAACAACAGTGTTGTGCGAAACTACATGACTTCAGACTCAGGATGAAGCCAGACGGCATTCTGGTGTTATGCAACATGTAACAATGTTCTTCACACTAGTGACAGTAACAACATGGACTTCATTACTCTTCAATCAACTGTCTAAACTGTCAATAAAGATTGCAGCTGGTTTTGTTGTCTTCCTGTCCTGTACCTGACCTCTACAGTACAGAAATAAACCTGTCAGATCTTTTCATCTATAGTGCGTAACAAAAGAACAAGTATTACAACGTCTCTCCTCACCTCCATGCCCAGTCGGATGTCCTCCAGCACCCCGTCCACCACATGGATGCCCACGTCCTCCTGGTAGGCCACCAGCCCGGCCAGCAGGTTGGCCACACAGTGGATGCTGTTGTACTTGACGTTCCAGATGTTGACCATGCAGCAGATCAGGTAGCTCTTGACCTCGGGGTCCTGCCACGGCAGCTTGCGCATCTGCCTCAGCACCTTCTCCGTGGTGACCTTGGACAGGTCCTTGTAGAGAAGCTTGCGGATGTACTCCTGCAGCGGCGGCCTCTTCTTCTTCACCGTTTTCTCCATGGGTGGCGGGTTGCAGTAGTAGTAGGCGTTTTCCACCATTGTCACGTAGCGTGCGTCCAGGTGCTGCGCCTGCTTTTTACGCATCATTTGCTCCTGGAACGCAGGAAGGAAAATATCAGTTATGAATGCAAACTCAAGTCTTAACAGGTCACCGATACTGGATTTTTGAGGACGATATAACGACCGATAATAATTTTCAGAAAGTTACAGAAATTATCGGACACAGGCGCCCAAATTCCAATGTCGTAAAGGTGTGGTGGAAGGGGGATTCAGACGCTTGATTGACCATTTGTCGTTATGATTTGTTTGTTGAGTCTTTCTAGATTTCAGCTAGTTGTCAGGTCTGTCCGGAGCTTAAATTGTAAGTCCATTATTTTGTTTTTTTTAGGTTTTTATATCATTCTGTAGCTTCCCAGTGGTGTTCCTTATGTATTCAAATTCACATTTTGGTTAAATTACATATGAGTTTTAACAACAACAAACCAAACAGTTCAGTAAATCAGTGAACTAACCAGCAAGACGCTGGTACGCAGGTGAGAGTCGGGGGATCTGAAGAGGAAGCGACCGCTGGTCTCCAGCAGCGTGCAGGCCATCTCGATGTGGTGATGGGTGAAATCAGACAGCAGCATCTGTTGGGAGACAAACACACATTTAATATTATTATTCTTAATATTTCAAAAATTCACACTGATCAGCTCAGAGATAACAAAGCTTCGGATCTCACCTTGAGACAATGAAGCGTGTCGGTCTTTGTGAACATCTTGAACTTGGCCAGTTCCCCGATAAATCTGACCGTTTTATTTTTTGTCTCGATGTTGATCTGGTCCTTCTTCCGGATCTACGGCACAAACATCAGAACAACAAAATTATAAAAAGAAATTGTGTAACTCACAATATTGTCATAGAAAAAACATAACTGCTAGTTTGCTTTTTTGTTTAATACATTAGTTTCAGAGCCATCTATCTAGTCACAGCAAAACTCAGTATATTATTCAACAGACACATCAATCAGAGGACCTACGTGAAACCTGAAGTCTCCCTTCAGCATGGAGCAGAGGTCCTCGGCCACGTCTGACATGCAGGGATGAAGAGTCGCCACCAGGCGAGAGTAGAAGGGCAGAAGATCCAACCTGCAATAGGAGGAAGAGTCAGCTGATCTTCAGACTATAAACTATGAGGATGGCGCCCCCTGGTGGTGTTTGAAGGTAAAGGAAGAGGCTGGCAATATTCTATTAGTTTTCTTATCGCCCATAAATCCCATGAAAAGACCAAAACTAACAGTGTCGACTAAAACGCTCCTCAGAGCTGAGGGGAGCTCTGCAGCGTCATTTGATCATTGTTAATATAAAAATATTGATTAAGAATGATTTAAAGTTATATCAAAAGACAGATGTTCTGTCCATACTCATGGTCATCATTTTGATATAGTTCTAGCACAGTTGTACCTCTGCCTGGGGACGGTGAAGAGGGCTCGGACGAGCTTCCTCCTGTTGGATTTGGTGTTCATGTTCATGCAGAAGTCCATGGCAGCCTGCAGGAGTCATCACAGCACTCATAAATACAAAGATACTAAATTCTTTACGTATTGATCATATGTAATTATTATTAATAGCTAATCATCTAGCAGAAGTCAGGAGGAAACATGCCTAAAATACTTCTAGAATATAATTTTGTTCATCTCAACACAAAGCAGAGCATTTTGTCGTACAAATAACATAAACACCACATTAAACGACTTGTTAGTTTCTCATCACCTTGTCAATGAGGTCTCTGTTGACACAGTTGGGGAGCTGCTGGATGAAGGCGTCCACGATCAGCTTCAAGTGGGACCCTGTGTTGGCCTCCTCATCCTCTTGTTCTACACATACAAATATAAAAAGGGTTATAAAAAATCCACATAAAATAAAATTCACACTACAAAAACCCTTAACATTTAAAAACAGAGGTGCTTTTCTGAATGTTTACCTTGCTCATCCAGCAGTTTTTTCGCCAGTTCTTCATTCTCCGCCTCGTCTGGTCCCTCCAGTTCCAAAGGTTCATCAGCGATGTCCAGAGCCTCCAGCTCCAGCTCCAGTTCCTCTGTGACACTGGCTGCATCCTTCCCGTCTTTGCCATCTGAACGACACAGCAACAGTCACAACAAAACCTCTGTGTTTCATCATCTATCTGTGTGATTTATTAAATATACCTTTGCCTTCATCCTTGTCTTTGCCCTGGTTGCTCTTCTCGTTGTCCTTGAAGAGGATGGCGGGGACGAAGGCCTTCAGGTCCACCAAGTTCTCGTAGAAGTTACGAGCGTCTTCGTCTTCCCAGATCCCTCCCTCCAGGTCGTACTCTCCGGGCTTACCGGGGGTGAAGATGTCAATGCCGGGCCCGTGCTCTGAGAGAGAGGACAACATAATACATAAAATAAATCTTACGTCCTTAAAACGGCACTTTAGGTTGAACTATAACTCTGGAACAGAAAGGAAACACACCCTCCTGCACAGTCTTGTCCTGAGGCAGATCGGGCATGTTTTCATCCAGCAGATCAGCCAGCGACTGAGTGTTGGCCAGCAGCTTCTGGTAGGAAGTGGCAAACTCTTCATACTGCTTGTGTCTGTCTTCACTCAGCTCCCCTTTGGAATGTAATATACGCCTGAAGACGAAGAGACAATGTTAAGAGGATAGTTCTGGTGTTTTGAAGTGGGGTTGTAAGAGGTACTTATCCATAGTCAGTGTATTACCTACAGTAGATGGAGTTTGGAGAAACAGACAGGAGTATCAGCATGGGAGCAAAGCAATGTACTGCTATGGACGGCGCCTAAAATCTGTTTTGCTGCTCTTCCCGTCCACAGCAGGACATTGCTTTGCTCCCGTGCTGGTGCTCCTGTCTGTTTCTCCAAACTGGGGGCGTGCCGACCGTCATCTACTGTGGGTAATACACTGACTATGGATAAGTACCTCATACTATCCCACTTCAAAACACCCAAACTATCCCTTTAAGAGGTCTTATCAGAGTGAACAACAAAAAGTGACAGATGAGCTGAAAACGTTAACGTCACCTGTTCTGCCTCTCGGTGTTCTGCAGCTCGCGGTGGTCCTTCTTCAGGTGCTTGGTGAGTGAAGTGAAGTACTCCCGTAGGAGGTTCTGGAAGGGCTGCTGCTTCTCGGTGGTGATTATCTCGCTCGGAGGGAAGCCCAAGCCAAACTTATCAGCTGCCAGTTTTACCTTGCGGGGCAACAGACCGGCGATGTCGTCTCCGCAGTGCTTACAGAAGCTGATCACCACTGACACGTGAGTGTGCGTGTCCCGGTCGGTGCTGATAATGTTCTTCAGCTGCTCGTAAATCAGCGACAGCCCCTCTTTGTCTGTGAAGAGCCCGACGATGGTGAGTTCGGCGATGAAGCGCAGGTCCGTGCGCAGCTTGCTCACATTGGGCGCCTTGTCCTCCTTCCTTGCTTCAAAGTGCTTCTTCCACGCCTGCAGCAGCAACGGAGCGAACTCAGCGTACCGCTGGTGGAAGAGGGAGCACAGGTGGACGGCGCAGCCCACGTCAGAGATCTTCAGCTTGGCCTCCACTACGGAGCTCACGGCCTCGCCGATGTACTTGCTGAGGTTCAGTGAGTTAAAGTCGTTGGAGAGTGAGTCTCGTTGCTGTTCGGTGAGCGTACGCAGCTTCTTGACGAAGGCGGTGTTCTTCTTAAGGCTGGAGTCCAGTCGGCTGAAGAAGGCCTCTTCGGGTCGACCCTCTTGGGCGTTCTGGTTCTTAATGCGGAGTTCCTTCCTGCAATGATGGCGCTCCCAGGCCTCCTGGTGCAGCTGATGCCCCTCCTCCTTTTCCCTGAAGAAACGAGGTAAAATGGAGGAAGATACAAGATGAAGACAACCGGGTACTTGCACTGGGTTTGGCTTTCTTGAGCGTCATGTAATTGGTACATAGAAAACAGAAAACTAACATACATATTGCAACAGCATCATTTCCTTTTATGTCCTGATATTATGTACCATGTCTGAGATCTGACTCTGAGAATAAAAGGTGTGACTTTTGTCGCAAATTCATTCAATCGGCCGTTACGGGATAACGGCAGTAAAATGAGGCTTTACAAAGATATGACAACAGCAAAGTTGACCAGCACTTACTTCAGGAGAGCTGCCTCCTCCTCTCGTTGTCTTTTGGCCTCCTCCTCTTGAAGCTTCTTCTCCTCCTCTTCCTGCTGTCTCTTCTCCTCCTCCTCTTTCTTCTTCTGCTCCTCCTCCGCTTTCTGTTTTTCCTCCTCTTTCTTCCTCCGCTCTTTTTCCTCCTTCTTCTTCTTCTCCTCCTCTAGGCGCTTCCTCTTCTCCTCCTTGCCGCCGTCTTTTTTACCGCTCATTTTGGCCTCGTCTTTGGCTTTGTCTCGAGCGGACGCTGGTCTTCTCTCACCATCTCGGTCCTTCTCCTTTTCCTTGTTGCTGAAGGTGCAAACGTCTTTCTCGTCCATGTTTAATGAGCGCTTGCGTTCAGCAGGCATACTGAGGAAAGACAACAAGAAAAGGTTGTTAATGAAGGCATCTCTAGAATCCTTAAAGACTCTTCTAACCATCTGACTGAATAAATATCTGTCTTGTTAACCCTCTTCCTAATTTTCCTAATCCAAATAAAGGTGGTGGCCGGAAAAGTCTCTGTCAATCTCCTTGTTGAATTTGTACAACGTGAACCAAAATTAAAAATTTCATTATCAGTTTCTTTCGAATATTACTTACCATAATTTTATGTTTTCATGTATAGTAACACAATAATATTTTGCTTGTGTTTTACAAAAAGATCAAGGACATCATCTATGTAAATTACGACAACCTGGAAGAGGAAATACAGTAGCAACTTGAGAAATGTGTTAAAAATATTTTTCATGCAGCTGACAGAATATTTTCTAGTATAATTACATTATTTTTACTCTGGAAATTCCTTCAAAATAGCAGGAAATTGTGTTAAACAACCCCTTTTTCAAAGATTGACAGGTATTTATTTTTTTTAAAAAATAAGATGCTTGTGATTTGAGTGTAATGGTTATCAGAATCAGAAATACTTTATTGATCCCGGGAAATTGGGGCGTTACAGTTGCTCTTATATAAACATAAGAAATGTAAAAAAATAGAAGTAAATGATGTATATAATGCTACAATGTGCACATAATGCTAAAATATAACACAATATATGTAAAGAAATATAAGTACTAAAATTAAAAATAAGAAAAGGAGAATATAAGAAATATGAAATACGCACAAATATTTGCATTTAGACATGCAATATATAACAAATAAATAGCGCAAATAAGTAAATACAAAACACTGAGAAGTGGGATACATTAAGTATGTTAAATATAAATGCCTGTATGGTATAAATAAGAAATGAATAAGAATATTTCTTGAGATATTTAATGAGAGGCACAAACTGGGGCTATTTGAATGTATGACCCAATGCAAATTTGTATGCTTTACTGTTCTAATTTTGTATTTCTATTATTTTATGTGTAAAAAAAGACCTGAATGCTTCTTCCATCACTTGTTAATTTATGTGTGAAAATGTTTTGTAATGTACATTTAAAGGAATTTATTTTATCTCCGCTTTAAGTTGTGTTTTTAGCATGCTCAATGTATTTAGAAACCTTGTGAACAAAAGTCTTGGTTAGAATTTGTGTTTCACATTTAATTTTTTTGCTCAAGAAAGTACTGATGTTGCAGTAAAATGTTCACTGTCAGTGTTTTACTATTATATCTGGAGATACCTGATTTTGGACAGGAATGGGATGAAACATTAATCTGAAAAGTAACTGAAGCTGTCAGATAAATGTAGTGGAGTAAAAAGTACAATATTTACCTCTGAGATGTAGTGGAGTAGAAGTATAAATTTAACATAAAAGGAAATACTCAAATAAAGAACAAGTACCTCAAAGTTGTACTTAAATACAGGAGGATGAGTAAATGTACTTAGTTACATTCCACAACTCCAATTAGCCATTGTGAACTTAAAAATAAATAATAATAACAAAGATTATTTTTATAGAACTTCAAAACTAGAGATCACAAAGTGCTTGACAAGGAAAAAAAGTAAAATATACGTATAAAATAATAAGTAAGAACAGTAAAACATACAAATTTACATTGGGTCAAATATACATTTGTATATTTCTCAGAGGTAAATATTGTACTTTTTACTCCACTATATTTATCTGACAGCTTCAGTTACTTTTCAGATTAATATTTCATCCCATTCCTGTACAAAACCAGGTATCTCCAGATATAATAGTAAAACACTGACAGTGAACATTTTACTGCAACATCAGTACTTTCTTGAGCAAAAAAATAAAATGTGAAACACAAATTCTAACCAAGACTTTTGTTCACAAGGTTTCTAAATACATTGAGCATGCTAAAAACACAACTTAAAGCGGAGATAAAATAAATTCCTTTAAATGTACATAGTTTTTCTTATAAAAACATTTTCACACATAAATTAACAAGTGGTGGAAGAAGCATTCAGGTCTTTTTTTACACATAAAATAATAAAAATACAAAATTAGAACAGTAAAGCATACATATTTACATTGGGTCATACATTCAAATAGCCCCAGTTTGTGCCTCTCATTAAATATCTCAAGAAATATTCTTATTAATTTCTTATTTATACCATCAGGCATTTATATTTAACATACTTAATATATCCCACTTCTCAGCATTTTGTACTTACTTATTTGCACTATTTTTTTTTTATGTATTGCATGTCTAAATGCAAATATTAAGTAAGTAACAGAGGTGTGATAGTAGTGCAGTGATGGGAAGTAACTAAGTATTTATTTATTGAAGTACAAATTTGGGGTACTCGTACTTTACTTGAGTATTTCCATTTCATGCTACTTTATACTTCTACTCCACCACAATGGGAAATATTGCTTGTTGTACTGACTACATTTATTTGCTTTTATTTACTTTACAGAAGAAAACATGACAAAAATATGATGTATTATAAATTAAAGTACATATAGAATGTATTTCAAATTGGCTGCAAAAACAGTAGAATGCTACTTATAAATACTTTTACTTCTGATACTTTAAGTACAAGTTGCTAATAATTGTGTACTCTTACTCATAGTGGAGTATTATTATATTGCAGTATTTCTATTTTTATATGAGAAAAGATGTGAATACTTCCTCCAGCACGGACTTTATGTATACCAGTAGTAGTAGAACAAGTACTGGTTTTAGTTGTACTTGAATGAGAATTTTCCATGATGGGGTTTTATAACAAATTGGGGAATTTGCCTCTCATTAAATATCTCAAGAAATATTCTTATTAATTTATTATTTATACCATTCAGGCATTCATATTTAACACACTTAATATATCCCACTTCTCAGCATTTTTTACTTATTTATTTGCACTATTTATTTGTTATGTATTGCATGTCTAAATGCATATATTTGTGCAAAAGTAATCGTCAACAATCTCATTCTGCAGCCGCCAACATCTGACACGCAGCAGCTTCCGTTAGCCACTTAGCTTAGCTGCACTGCTTGGTTAGCATCATAACGCTTTACTAGCTCTCTTTACTATTACATATATGGCTGATAATAAGTTTAACATTAAGCCATGAAGAAGACAGTCCTTTCTATGGTGTTGTTAAGCTGCTGTATCGTTTTTAAATAAGTACGCAAATTAACAACAACAACAGAGTTAGCATTAGCACAGCTAGCGCCGTCATACACGATGTAAACAAACGTTTTAACAGCGTTTCACTGACAGTTAGTGCGCATTAAATCATAATAGTGCACACTTTGAATAATACACATGACATATAGATAGTTAAAGCTTGTTATTATCGTGTAAATATCATAATAACATGAAGAGTTTTTACCTGCTAACTGTAGCATAACAAACATCGGTCATTAATGCTGGTTTCCGTGTGAACCGCTGAAGGACCCTCTCATGTGGGCTCCACAAATGATGCCTTACTAAAAATATCGTTATTAAATTACATTAAATAATATTTTTTGGCATATATTGACGTATTTGTATTTATACAGTTTTATATTATCGTAATGCTATTTAATTTGTTAATAATCTTGCATTTTGGTACGTTAAAGTTGTGTCACATCGACAGGCAATGCTTAAGGCAGCTACTCGTGTAACAAGTGTTCTGCAAGGAAAAGGACGGTGACAGCTGACGTTCACATTAATTTGGCCACTTGAGGGCAGAGCAACAAGCTCTAAACACAACATACAGTATTTCTCTTGAACAATTTAATTATTTTATTTATATATATTTTTTATTTATTTATTATTATTTATTATTTATTATTTATTATTTATTATTTATTATTTATTATTTATTATTTATTATTATATATATATATATATATATACAGTATATATATATATACTGTATATATATATGTATATACTGTATATATGTATATATACAGTATATACGTATATATATATATATATAAACCATGATTGCAAAATGATGCAGAGGTACAACATTGTTTGGATGCTTTAAAAACAATGCATGTATTAAAATCTGAGTGTTTTTATTACTTTTTATAATCAGGCAATATAATCTATGGTAATTTAGCTCCTGGCAGTGGTGGCGGAAAAATCCTTCACTACAAGTAAAAAAACCTGCATTGTTAAAAATGTTAAAAGTTAAAGTATAATCAGGAACATGTACATAAAGTATTGCACATACAATAAAGTATTGCAAATACAAGTACTCAATGCAGAAAAAAAACTGGAAAAAACTTTTGAAAATGGAGGAAAATAAGCAAATCTTCACATTTGTGAAGCTGGAACCATACATTTTCTGTAATTTCTGCACAAACAATGACTTAAACTATTAGAACAATAGTTACCAATTACTTTTATAAACTGTTGGTTGGTTTAATTGATAACAAAACATCATATTTTATAAACTCTTCATATGTTTTGTGTCTAATAATCTTAATTTGTAAAGTAACCAAAGATGTCTGATAAATGTAGTGGAGTAAAACATATAAAGTAGCATGAAAAGAAAAGACTCAAGTAAAGTACAAATATCTCAAATGTATACTTAAGTACAGTACTTGAGTTAATATACATAGTTACATTCCAACACTGACGATATGTTTACACCAGTAACACAGGTGTGATAGTAGTGGAGTGATGGGAAGTAACTAAGTATTTATTTATTCAAGTAAGTACAAATTTGGGGTACTCGTACTTTACTTGAGTATTTCCATTTCATGCTACTTTATACTTCTACTCCACCACAATGGGAAATATTGTTTGTTGTACTGACTACATTTATTTGCTTTTAGTTACTTTCCAGATTTTACAAAGAAAACATGACAAAAATATGATGTATTATAAATTAAAGTACATATAGAATGTAGTTCAAATTGGCTGTAAAGACAGTACAATGCTACTTATACTTTTACTACTGATACTTTAAGTACACGTTGCTAATAATACTTATGTACTTATTCATAGTGGAGTATTATTATATTGCAGTAATTATATTTTTATATGAGAAAAGATGTGAATACTTCCTCCAGCACGGACTTTATGTATACCAGTAGTAGTAGAACAAGTACTGGTTTTAGTTGTACTTGAATGAAAATTTTCCATGATGGGGTTTTATAACAAATTGGGGAATGTGACTTTAACTAAAGAGCTAAGCTGCTACACTGATCTAATCTATTAAAGTGGTAAATCAAAACAAACTGAACCCACGTAATGTAATTTAATTTAAATCACTTTAAACTGAACTGAACTTTCAGTGGAAACAGAACAGCGTCGATGTGAGGCTGTTTTACAGAAACTCTCTGATTTTCCTCCTCAGGAGACGACTGGTATGTTTAAACACACTCTTTACATTCATTCATCTGAAAGTTCCTCTCTGCACAGCCACTGTGTGTGTGCTTGTGCGTGTGTCTGTGTGTGTGTGTGTGTGAACAAGGGTTGCTGTTGTAGCTTTATTGACACAGTGTTAATGACACACACACACACACACACACACACATACTGTAGGGTGGTACTGAAAGCTTGGAGTCACAGGAACTCTGGACAGAAGAGCTGTTCTGTTCACAGGAAAACTACATTTTAGGAGTGGTTATAATAAATGACACCATGTTCACATGACTTGAATCCATCCAAACAGCTGTAAAGTCATTAAACCAGTTTTTATTCAGCAGAATGTTCAACACAGTGAAGTGAAATGACAATCGTGAAAGCTTTGCTCTGAAGTAGAAATCAGTAAATTCCAGGTAGCTGAGAATCGTCATCACGGCAACAGTCATGAATGCTGAAATGCTGTAGACCTTAAACACTCAGTTTAACACAAGAAAAATTGATTTGTTCAATGAAATGACTGCAAACCAATGCAGTTTCTCCCGTTTGATTTATCAGGAAGTATAGAAGCTAAAGGCCCTGACACATTGTTTGTTTGGGACCGTCGGTGAGCGTCTGTCGACCGAGTTTTTGTGTTGTGTCCCGCATCGTCGGCTGCAGTCTGCCCGTGTCGGAGGTTTTTCGACTGATTCAGCATGTTGAATCGGCGGCAGCGCTCGTCGGTGAGAGAAATCACTCTGATTGGCTATTCCAGTTAAACGAATCAGTGCACGAGAAGAGAAACAGTGTATGTATCATAACAACGGCTTGTATATCTGTTGTCTTCGGTCTTCCAGTTTCCCTTTTTAAATGATGAATACAGACTACCGCTGCCTGCTGGTGTGGAGAGTTACTTTATCTCACGCAAGCGCAGAACGTACGTGCTAACTGGCTGTCGGTTGTAGTGTTTAGGGTGCGTTCAAGTGCAACTTGTCGGCTATGACAAAGGCAACGTGAGGCGATGCAACGTGAGGCCTTCATCGCCGCTAGTTCTTTGATGTCGGGTTGGTGTGTCTGAGCCTTTAAAGCAAAAACGCTTTCTTTAGTATAGACAGGACCTGATAGAAGGTCACTGGACTGTGTTTTTCAACACTATAGTACCAAGAAGCAGAAACACACAGAAGATGATGCACTATGTTATGTTGAGCTGCCATTCTTTTCTGCTTGCAGGAAAAATTATTTTACTAATTATTATTATATAGTTATCATCAGCAGCAGATGAAGGTTTGGTGCATCTGTCCTTTAACTCCACCCACCCTGTGATGACATAAACCTGTAGTCTCCTTTTGATCGGTTACCGAATGTCTCGTAGGTCATCCGATGCGTCAACAGCTCGTAACAAACCGCAGGGAGTTCTGGGAAGAAATGAAGCTGCATCCAAAAGTTGTGCGTGTTCTTTTATCTGCTTTGGATGAAAACAACGATGTCTGATTTTTACTTTCATTAAGTGAATAAAGCGTTTCATTTTCCAGCTGCCGGTGTGATGAGCTTCAGGTTCCCTTAAAAACATCAGCGTTGTTGAGCAAAGAGTGACGTGAAGAGCTGAAGATGTCGTGGGACCATGATGAAAATCTTGACTCCCCTAAAAAAATACTCATACTAATAAAATAAGAAATATATATATAAAGAGTTCTCTGCAGCCAGTGGCCAATGTCAGGAGTCTGTGCAGTTGATTGACAGGGGAATCGGCCTATGGCCTTTGAGCCAGGCGGCTCTTCCCCTCCTCCTGTTCGGCCAGCTTGAAGTGAGTGTACGACAGGATACCTGCCAGAGTGCAGAGGATCCCCAACGCCTGAGAGAGAGACGGGAGGACAGAAAAGAGGAAATTAATGGTTGGTTTGGAGCTAGAAGGTTGTCGGTTTGAATCTTCAGAGCAGCGCAGGAAGACTCACCTGGTTGAGCGACAGCGGGTCGTGGAAGAGCAGGTATCCTCCAATCAGAGTGATGCAGAATTTAAAATGACCAAACATGTTGTAGCTGCAAAGTAGCGTCAGGAGAACAACAACTCATGTAAAATGTAAAATACTTAAATCTAACATCTAGAGTAAGCTACTGAAGACCTCCAGGAACACTTAATAAACCTAAGAACCCTTACAAGACTACCTGAGACCCCTTAAAGACCAAAGACCTCCTCAAGAAGTTCAGTGACCCCTTTGGTAAGATTATAAATCTCCTCACAAAGACCCCAGACCTCCGCAAGAAGACCAGATTCTCCTAAGAACACAGAAACTTTCTCAAGAACTTCTGAAACCCCGTAAGCAAGACTAGGATGCAAAACCAGTTATCTCTTCTCAAAGCCGTCACACCTCCCAGAAAAAACCAAAGGCCCCCACACGGAGACCAGAACCCACTCCCAAAGAAAACCCAAAACCCCTTAAATCCCTCAGACATTCTCAAAAAGCTCTGAAACAAAAAGAAAGAAGAGCAGTGACCAAAGACCAGAAAGCTCCTTACAAAGCTCTAAAACCTTCCCAAGAAGACCCAAAACCCCTTAAATTCCAGCAAACCCAACTAAGTCCTTAAACCTCTTCAAGAACGCCTCACACCTGCCTAAAAGAACCTGGACCCTTACAGACCTGTAAACCCTCCACCCTCGTAGAACCCCCTTCGGAACCCCTTTGGGCTCCCATATATTTGAGGATACGTGACAGCCGAGGTGGTTCCAATGATCCAGTAGATGGAGAGGTTAACCAGGAACGCCACCACAGCCGAGAACAGCACCGCCACCTAGGCAACAAGAGGAGAACACTGTTACCCCGGCAACATGACAATGTACAAAATCATCAGGGCCTTCACAATAAAAGCCTGGAGCAAGTTGCAACAGCTGTTCATAAATTTAAACTTAGCCTTGTTGTAACGCAACACATACATTTGAACTTAGTATATGTATGTGGGTATTAAGTGTGTGTTTTAACATAGTGTTGTGTGTGTGTGAGATGTTGAGTCTGACCAGAGCCGGCAGAGACCAGGGTCCAAATATTCCTCCGTCTCCGGTCAGCGGCTCAAACAGAGGAACGACGCAGAGCAGGAAGCCTGACGACAGAGGAGCCTGACAAGATAGTCACTGTGTTAACATTACTGTCATTACATCACATTATGTATTAATATAAACAGGCTGCTATTACAGTCACAGTACTACTATAACATGCTACTATTACAGTCACAGTACTACTATAACATGCTACTATTACAGTCACAGTACTAAGATAACATGCTACTATTACAGTCACAGTACTAATATAAGAACAAGAAGTCCCCAATCAAATCCCAGGTCAAGGTTAACAAGTCCCAAGTCTCAAGCCTCAAGTTAAAGCCAGCAAGTCACAGGTGAAGTCTCAAATCAAGGCCAACAAGTCCCAAGTGAAGTGGAACAAGCCCCAGGTCAAAACCAAGAAGTCCCAAGTAAAGACCAATAAGTCCCAAGTCAAGTCCCATGTCAAGGCCAACAAGTCAAGTTAAGACCAACAAGTCCCAAGCATAGTCCCAAATCAAGGGGAACGAATCTCAAATCAAGTCCCAGATCAAAATCAACAAGACACAACTAGAGACCAACAAGTCCTAAGTGAATGGGGAGTCCCAAATGAAGGGGAACAAGTGCAAAATCAAGTCCACGGTCAAGTAAAGATCAACAAGACAAAACCAAAAAGTCCCAAATCAAGTCCAGTAAGTCATTAGCAGTTTCACCAGAAAGATAACGGTCAGCATGACTTGGTGATGTGCACTGAGCAGCACCGTAGTGGAGAAAACAAACTGATAAGACTCTCCATCAGGAATGTACTAATGAGGAGTACTATGTGAACCTTGTAATGTTACAGTCACAATATAATTTGCAGTTACAGTATATCAACATCAAATTATAAGTCATACCTGATAGTACAGAAGCTGCATGGAGTTCACCTGGAGCTCATGTTGTTTAGCCCCCACCCACTGAGAGAGAGAGAGAGAGAGAGAGAGAGAGAGAGAGATTTATTTTATTATTGTTAATTTCACAGAAACCACTTTTCATTTCAGTGCGTATATTATTTACTCACCACTTGGTAAAGCGACGTCACCAGAACACCCAGCGACGCAAACACCGTCCCCAGCACGTTGAACTTTACGTCAAAGTACGAGTTCAACATCACCCCTAATGTGATGGGCACCTGGAGAAACAGACAACAAAACCACCTTTTACAGCTTATCACAATGTCTTAAATTACAGAAGAAATAGACAATATTCATCATATTTCCCAGCCTAAAGCTTTATGTAAGATTACTTACCAGTGTCAGTTTAATCTTGGTGGAGAAGGTCTTCTTGTAGTAGGTGGTCTGGATGAGGATGATGACGGGCGTGGTCATGGCTTTAGCCAGCTGGTACGTTCCTATCGAGTTGTTCTGCAGGGAAAGGTTGGTGAAGGCCACGAACCCACAGAAGCTCAGAGCCAGCCACACGATCCTGCGAACCGGGAGGCTCTTTGGAGCGAAAATGTCCATTTTTTGGCAAATGTAGAGTCCAAGCCAGGTGACCACGAAGTGAACAAGGGTCAAGGTCATGTTGGGGAAGCCGTAGTGGACGTAGATCCACTTGTTGATGAAGACGATGCAGATGGAGGACAGCAGGTTGACCAGCAGGCCGGCGACGAGGCGCCTGTTGGCTGATAAATTAAACTCAGCCATGCTTCCGGAAGTCTCTTAGCTTAGTTTACCCCCGCCGAGCTTTGTTCAACTTAGCTGAGCTGTTCACGCTGCAAAAACACAGAAAGTTCATGTTAGACAGTCTCAAAAATCATGGTAAAACTCTAACATGATAAAAAGTAAAAATAAGTCAAAACAGGTAAAAGTAAAAATAAGTAAGAATAACTTAAACTTTAACTTACTTATAAAACGAAAAGTAAAATTAGGTAAAATAAGTACAGTAGTTTCATGTAGCAGCTAGAATACAAAAACACTTATTTGTATACCCACAAGTGTAGTAGTACTTGTGCTACAAGGCAAAATACTTTGTTACAAGTAGAAGTCCTGCATTCATAAGTAAATAAGTATTTTCAGCAAAATGCAGTGAAGGTACCAAAAGTAAAAGTACTCATTGTGCAGCAGAATTTCAGTGTAAAATTATTATATTATATTATTCTAATATTATTTACGATGCATTACTATGTAGGCAGCATGCTCATGCTATAGCTGGTGGATATGAAGCTACAATTAACTACTTTATATACAGTTTGGTGGTGGTGGAAATTAACTAAGTTCATTTACTTAAGTACTGTACAAAAGTACACATTTGAGGTACTTTATACTTATGCACATATTTGTACATATTCCTTTTATTTCTAATTTCTTATTCTTATTTGTATTATTTACTTATATATCTCTACATATATTGTGTCATAAATTGTACCATTATGTACATAATTTACATCTTACATACTTTTTTATTTATATTTTCTTACATTTCTGTGCTATAAATAAAGATACAATAATAATAGATAATATATGATGCTTTGTTATAGACCAAACTACCAAAAAATATATAAAGTAGTTTGTAATAGCTTCACTACCACAGCTATAACAAAATAATGCTGCTTAAATAGCAATGCATCGGAGTAAAATACAATAATATAATAATTTAACACTGAAATGGGCAATTTTTATGACAATACTTGTGTTGTTTGTAAAACTTTACTAGCTGTCACATAAAACTAGTGAAGTAAAAAGTACAATAGTAGCTTTAAAGTAGCATAAAATGATAATTTCCAAGTAAAGTACAAGTACGAACAGTACTTGAGTACACATACTTCATTACTTTACTGTTTTTACCAGCCTGTTAAACATTAATTTTGCAGTTTATAGGGGTTAACAGTAAAATAGCTGTTTTTTTAATGAAGTTTGGCGTGAGTGCAGTTCTATAGAACGAGTAGATAGAGGTGAAAGCGTAAATTTAAGCTTTAATTGAGTGTTTTGTTGTTAGTTAAGATAGTTTTAAGATATACGAGTACACCATAAGTCTGTCTATCTGTCTGTCTCTCTATCGGCCTGTCTTTCTCTCCTTCTGCCACGCATTAAGAAAAGTTTACCCCGGGTTTCCATCTGTCCATCTGTGTCCACTCTGCGTCCTCTCCGGCCAAACAAACACCCCGAGAGTGAGCGTCTCTCTGCGGCAGTCTGAGCTCCAGTTCCCGGCCTTAGAAGCGATGAATCCCCGCTACTGTACTGGAGGATTTTCCCTGTTCTCCTGCTGAATACAGCCGTGATTTCTCTGGTTACAAACCGCCCTGTGTGTTCCTGTTTCCTCTGTGTTTAACGTCGGTTAACGTCGGTGTTGTTGCGCAACAGCGGCCGCTAGCGGACTGGAGGTTGTGTCTAGAAGGTAGCCCGCAAATAGCGAAATTATGAGCTGAGGCACAAACTCTCGCGAGATTCCCAGCTCGATGACCTATCCTAACTTTAACAATTCAAGATCAATGCCTAATCTTTTGGAAAATTATTTGTACTCTGATTATATTATTGATTAATATAATACATAATGCTTCCTGTATTTTAATGTATTATATGTAATGTATTGTTGTTGTTTTTACTTTTTTTCATATCTATTTTCTATTGCTCTGCATGTTTATAAATTATGTCAGTAATTTTATATATTCATATTTTTTCGAGTGACTTTCTAACATCTGTCCAGTGACTACAGATGAAAAATAGCTTTAAAAAAATAGTTTAAAAGCTATATTATTTTTTTCATGTGTGCATATTAATATGTATGTGGTTTTATTTGGTAAGGAGGACGGTCTGCAGGACAGATAATAATGCACACAGTGCACTTTAATAGACTAAGCTACTGGAGTTACCCTGCACTATATTCATTTTTAACAGTCTCTTCTGCACTATATTCATTTTTAACAGTCTCTTCTGTACTATATTCACTTTTTTAAGTCAAGTATCACAGCTGTTACCCTGCACTATATTCAGTTTTAACAGTATTCTTCATCTCCTTGTATTTTTATATCTGGTATATGTTTTTGTACTTTGTACTTTGCACTACTAACTCTTTTACTGCCTTTTTACTAACATGTTTTGCACTATGGAACTGTGATGCTGGAAACTTGAATTTCCCTCAGGATCAATAAAGTTACTATCTATCTATCTATCTATCTATCTATCTATCTATCTATCTATCTATCCATCCATCCATCCATCTATCTATCTATCTATCTATCTATCTATCTATATAATACAGTCACAGGGGACTTTTATATATTTTTTACATTTTCCTGATTATACTTACATACTTTTACTTTGGTAACATTTTAGGTGCAGTACTTTTACTTGTAACAGAGTATTTTATTACAGGTAGTGTAGGACTAGATATCCTCCAGTAGTGCAGTACTTTAACTGAACTGTGGGAGGCAGCAGCTTCCAGTCTGCCGAGAATTCAGAAGAAGAAGAAGAAGAAGAAGTTGAATCCACACGAAGAAGAGTCCTGTTGAGCCTCGTGAAGCGGGAATTAGACAGCCCTCTATCATGGACTGGTAAACAACATTTACTCTCTTTTAAAACTTTAACAAGCTCTTACACTTCTTCTTATATGTGTTGTTCTGTATGTGGAGTATCAGCTTGTTGTTTAGCCGGGTAATGGGGCTACTTTACAGTGCTAGCTGGAGGCTAACAATGCCATTCATTATCAATGTAGATGCTAACAAGCTAATCACTGTGTTTGTGTACATGTTGACATGTTAACTAGAGATGCTAATAACTCAGTCAGTAAGTGGAGATAACTACAGGTAATGCTTGTTATTGATTATCTGAAGGTCCAATTTAATAAATCACAGCTGAACAAACTAGTAACAGAAGCTGTTTATTGTTGTTAGCTGGCAGAACTGCTGAGCATTAACTGTTTATAATGAGAAACATCAATGATGTTGATGAGTAATTAACATTAAGTACAGTTTTTAGGTACTTGTACTTTACTTGAGTGTTTCCATATTATACTGCTTTATACTTCTACTCCACTACATCTCAGTGGCAAATATTGTACCTTTTACTGCACTGTATTTATTTAATAACTTTAGTTATAACTAATACATTATGATGTATTATTATAGATTAAGCTATCCAGCAGCATATAAAGTCATTACAATGAGCTCCATCTTTACCAGCTGCAACATTAAAGTGATGAACACATTGATAATTATAATCCTGTAATATAATATATTATTCTGAATTGGTAATATGGCATAAGTGTTGTCTTTTCCTGGTTTTAAAGGCTACATTACAGTAAAGTGATGTAATTTTCTGAATTTACCAAACTGTTCTAGTTGTTCTATTATTTGTCTTTACCCATTTAGTCATTATATCCACATTACTGAACCATTTGTCCCACATCAACATTACATCCTATATTACATTGCAAGCAAATACAATCCAGAAGAACTACTCAGAAATTACATTTAACTATAATGTTTCACCCCTCAAATCATCATATAATGAACAATAAAACATGAAATAGATGTCACATTCTGACAGAATTTGATTTAGGCAACGTTTCGTATAGCTGCTGCTTTGTGTGAAAACAAAATTAAACACTGTGTAGGAGCCATGTATTTTATTTGTGTTAGGTGTAAGCAGAGGGTGGCCTCAGGTAGCTCATATCTGAGCTCATATAGGCCTTATGCCAGTTACAGTAGGTGCGGCTGATTAGAAGGAACAAACAGTTTTTGACTGTACTCTGAGGACATCATGGGCTCTATTTTGTGTGTATCAGAGGACATCCTGTGCTGTATGTGTCTCAATTTAGAGATTAAAACTTACATGTCTGCACATGTCTAAACAACATTTACCAATTAGCAGCTAGTAGCAGCTAAAAGTATAATACTTTAGTCACTACACACTGATACACACTGACACTGATATACAGTATATGTGTGTGTGTGTTTATGTGAGGTATTAAAAAAAGCCAACTAAATTACAGAAGCATGGTACATGACAGCTTCACCTGTTATCATTTCAAAGCCACATGATACTTTGGGCAGAAGAAGTAATATTTGTTGTATGTATTTATATACAAACATCTACGTGCTTGTCTTACCATGCAGGGGTCAGAGTGATCTGCTGTCTCCGGTGGTTCGAGAAGATGAGGTGACGGTCGCTGCCCGCCGGAGGAAGAAGGTGGCATGTATCCTTCAGCTGAGAGAGCGAGAGAGAGAGAATGTGTTTAAGTAATTTGAAGAAATTTTTAACATTTTATATACTTCTTGACAAATAAAAATCATCGCTAATTGTATTTCTAGGTTAAATAATGAATGCACAAATACAAAAAAAGGATTTTTTGATGGTGGGAAACCTGTGTGATGGTTCCACCCAAATAAATATCTGTATATGTGTAACACTGCTTCATTACCAGTATTCATTCATAACGTCAGAACTGTCAGTCTTGTTGTTTTCCTGACCGTTGGTCTCAGTCCCGTCACCCGGCAGCGGCAGCCCCGTCCTTTCCACGGCAACGCCAGCCCGCTCGCTGATGAGGAACACTCCTGCTTCACTGTACAGACAGGCTGGTAGGACACACACACACAAACACACATCAAACATCTCCATATTTTACTGAATCCCCGATCTCACCTCACGTCTCTTCTTCTCTCTCAGTAACTCCCAGAGTTCCAGATGTTTCCGCCATTTTGGCTCCAGGAGGTCGAACGCCTCGATTCACACACACACCCAGAAACGCACTTAACAGTATGGTGAGACACAAACAAACACTCACACACACACATAACATACCAAAAAATATTTTTGCCACCTTAAAAAAGTTTTTCAAAGTAACCAGACTCCATTGGGAAAATAAACTGTAATTTTCTCGCAGGCAGAAAAAGTGAGACGTTACGTGACACGTTCAGGATTAACTTAATTGTTTGTGTGTCTAGAACTTGGATGACAGTGATTGGACCAACAGCATGTACATCTCTCCTCTTTCTGGAATGGAGAACACCAGCTTCTTCACAGAGGACATCACCAACCTGAGCTCAGCCCTGCTAAAGGAGGACGACCCCGGCGAGGCCGGTGAGTGAAGCAAAGGCACCCCAAGCCTACTCTGTTACTCTACAGTGTCAGTTTACAGAACTTTTTTTTTTATCTTTTCAGCGGCTGCCAGTCTTTTCCCAGAATTCCTTTCGTCCTTTCTGAAACACTCTTCCTCTGCGGTATTTGAGCTGCTAGAGGACTACCAGGCACTCTGCCAGGACAAGGTAGGCTTTGTCTGTGTTTGTGTGTGCTTGTTACCTTTGGATAGAGCCAGCCTAGATGTTTCCAGTCTTTGTCCTTCAAAAAAAAAAAAAAAACAAGCCCCTCTAAAGCTCCCTGATTAACTGACACTCACCTTCTCTCCATCACCATGTTAAAGGTGGACGTGCTACAGTCGGTGGTTCTCAGAGCGGGTCAGAACAGTAAGACAGCAGGAGTCCGCTGGCTGCTGCAGCAGGAGAACTGCTCCTGGAGACTCATCACGTCACTCTACAGGTAACCTGTCCGGCTGATTGTACATGTGCTGATCTCTACTGATCTGTCTGGCTGGCTGGGTGTCCTCTTGTCTCTGGTTGATCACCTGTCTGTTTCTGCAGGGACCGGGTCCAGTTGGCACTGGAAGACGATATCATGACAGACGTAGTGGTGAGTGACAGTTTAAGAGACTTTCAAACACACACACACACTCTTAAACCTGCAATAATTATTTTGGCCACTTGGGGGAGCAGAAACAAGCTGTGAACACAACATTAACATATCATCACCATTTAAGTTGAGATGTTGAACTTGTTGGCAAACAGCTACGTATTTATATTTTAAATACGTATTAGAGCTACGGAACCACATTAGCATTCGTGTCTCTGTGTGAAGGTTCCCAGTGAGAGTGAGAAGGTCGTGGTGGAGCAGCTTTTCCAGCGGGACGCCGTCATACGACAGAGTCAGGTAATAAACCAGCAAAGACAATCTAACAGTAATCATTCTGGATTACTAGGACACAACATGAATTGTCTGCTAAACAAAGTTTTTGTGTTGCAGCTGGTCGTTGATTGGCTGGAGAGCATTGCCAAAGATCAGATTGGAGATTTTTCTGATAATATCGAATACTACGCCAAAAACGTCTGCTGGTGAGTCTGTTTTTAAATATCACCTCTACGGTTGTGTGATGTATTCACATCATCAGTGAGCTCCTGCTGAAGTAAAATGTGTATTTCAGGGAGAACACTCTTCATGCTCTGAAGCTGAGGAGACAGACCGGCACCGCCTTAACCATACCTCTGGTCACTGAGATGGTGAGGCCTGTTACCACGGCAACAATCCTCATCCCTAGTGTTTCTGAATACAGAGATAATGTGTGTTTGTTTTTGCACAGGACCCGGACGCTCCTCTCCGGCAGCAGCGCCCCCTGGCTGACCTGGACAGAGAGGACGATGCCCGACTGCTGAAGAACCTGTTCACCCTGATCAGAGCGGGGATGACTGAGGAGGTAGAGAGAGAGAGAGAGAGAGGGACAGACAGACGGGGAGGTAGAGGGACAGATTTGGGTTCATACTCTGATTGTTTTGTTGTTTTGTGTGCGTGTAGGCTCAGAGGCTGTGTAAGCGCTGTGGTCAGGCCTGGAGAGCAGCAACTCTGGAGGGCTGGAAACTCTACCACGACCCCAACAGGACCTCAGGTAATCATATCTGACCCCAATGTGACCTTTACAGTCTGTTTAGTGTGGACGCTCATGATGCTCAAAGACCCGTCACCAACCCAGAGTTACCTCTTCATCTTCTCTTTGCAGTGAGCGTAGAGCTGCAGGCTGTTGAAGGAAACCCTCAGAGAGGAATCTGGAAGGCCTGCTGCTGGAGGATGGCTGAGGAGGTACAACACACAAAACTGTGAATCTGATACTGTGTACAGTACACAAATAAAACCTTGATAACACAACTAAATATAGAGGCTATAGGTAACCTCTCCCAGACAAAATATCCCCAGTCTGCGTGGTGAAAAAGCAGGATCTTACTTAAGACACTAGAACTGTTGTGTTCTTCAGAAGTACCTGAACAAAATGGTACATTTAGTGAAAAGGCTTCAAAAGGAATAAAACATTGTACAATGTTAACCTGCTGTGTGTGTTTGTTTGTTTGTTTGTTTGTTTGTTTTAGGAGCAGTTAAACAGATATGAGAGAGCGATCTACGCCAGCCTGAGTGGAAACCTCAAACCGGTAATATAGTTTGTATTTCTCTCTTCACATGTGTGATTAATTCTGTTTTTTGTGCATGTTATTAATGAGGATTTATTAATTTCTGAGGCTGTGCACAACCAACGCTCCAGACAGACGTACACAGGATAAGCGAAGCAGCCATCATGTGCATGTGAACACAAAGTTAAAAGCAAGTATATCTCCGCATTAACTGTGTGTGTGTGTGATTGTGTGTGTGTGTCAGCTCCTGCCGGTGTGTGAATCGTGGGAGGACTGTGTGTGGGCTCACTTCAGAGTGATGGTCGACTCGCTGGTTGAAAAGGAGCTGATGTCATCGGGTATGGCCCACCAGGAAGTGGAGACGCTGCCGCGAGAATACTTGGAGGCCAAGTACGACACACACGCATATACACAAATATATATATATATATACACAAATGCGCAGTAGTAAAATAAAGTAATTGTGTTACTAGATACTAATAAAATCACAATACTATCTCTCTCTTCAGTTGGACGATGGAAAAGGTGTTTGAGGAACTTCAAGCCTCAGAGACGAAGGTGAAACTTGCACACTAACAGAATATGATTGATGAGTCACATGACTGAACACACACACATAAAACCAGCTTTTTTCTCTCTCTGTGTGTTTGTGTAGAGGGTGTTGGAGGAGACAAGAGAGCATTACCACGTCATCCAGAAGTTTGTCATCTTGGGAGACCTGGACGGTAAGACAGCTCTGACCTCTGAGGAGGAATCAAATTAAAGACCTGCAAAGGAAGTTAAAGAAAAATATGTATTATTAATATTGTTGATACTGTTGAACCCTATAAGACTACTCCTATCCCTAAACCTCTCCCTCTCTGTCTCGCTCAGGTCTGCTAGAGGAGTTTTCTGATTGGCTGACAGTCTCTAAGCCCCTCCCCTCCCACCTGCTGCGTTTCATGACTCACCTGCTGCTGTTTTTCCGCTCTCTGGGTTTGGCGCTGAAGGTAAAGTAGACGAATTAGACATCAGAAGCGAGCGTTGTGTTTATTCATTTTCAGGAACAGTTCAGTCAGACGTCTGCTGACCTGTTTGTCTCTCTCTCAAAGGAGGAGGTGTGTGTGGATGTCATGAAGGCGTACGTCACACTTCTGATTCGGGATCAGCAGACCGACCTCGTGGCGAGCTACGTGAGCCAGCTACCCGCCGAGCTCGGCATAGTTCAGTACGCTGCTTTCCTGGAGACCGTCAACCAGCCGGAGCTGCGCCCTCGCTGCCTGCAACTCGCCACAGATGCCGGTAAAAATACTGAAACACATGCACACACTGACGACAACAAACATTATTACTGAGTGAATACTGACCTATTGTTGGTGTAGGTCTGGATGTTGCCGCGATAACCAAGCTGGTGGTGGAGACTGTGAGGGAGAGAGATGAAGCCGAATTTACACATCACAACCAGACGATGGAGATGGGAACTACAAAGGTAAGAACAGACTAAAACTAAATACAAAAAGTTCAGATTTCATTGATGAAAACTCTTTTAAATGTACATAGTTTGTTAGTTTGTTGTACTGGTAGAACTGGGTGAAGTTACTGTGACGTTGTGCTCTGATAGGACGACCTGAGAAAGATCGATGTCATTGATTGGCTGCTATTTGACCCCGCCCATCGAGCCGAGTCTCTAAAACAGTCCAACGCCATCATGAGGAAGTTTCTGGGTATGTTTTTTGTGTTATTTATTCATCACAACTGGAGTCTGTTGACGGGCCGTTACGGTCACACGAGCCTTGCATGTCGTAGCGGCCCGTCTCGAGTCTCCCGTCACTGACAGTGATAACCATGATGCATTGCGTCTGTCTGTGTCTCTCTCAGCCGTGCAGAAACACGACGCAGCCAAGGCGGTGTTCTCTAAAGTCCCAGAGGACTCAATGAGGGAGATTTACTGCCAGTGGTCAGGGGTCGGTCAGACCACGCCGCTACCTGCTGACGACGAGAACTCCATCAGAGAACACCTGTGCATCAGAGCCTACCTGGTCTGTCTCCTGTCACCTGTGTTAATGTTATAAATAGCATCAATACTGATTTGGCTGTTAGTTATTGAGCTAAATGTGTCTTTTTTAATGGTCTTACAGGAAGCACACGAGGCCTTCACTGATTGGTTCAGCCACAGTAGCTCCGCCCCCCAGAAGCCAGCGCCGGCTCCCGAGGCCAAATTCACCGAGAGGGTAGCCAATGAGATGAGAGAAAAGGAGTACCAGGTATACACACACACACACACACACACACACACACACGGTTCCTATCTATAGATAGTAAATAATTACTCTGATTCATTTTCATCAAAACAGCTTATCTAGAATTATGAAGAATACTATAATATTCGGGGTCTCTGCTCAGTTACCAGTGGTGGAAGAAGGGGCTAATATCCTTTACTTAAAGGAATACTTCTCCCACAAAATGACCATTAGTATATCAATTAATCACCCCATGTTACCTTTAATTCTTGAAGAAAACTTTTTCTGTCATACCGCTACGGTGAACGAAAAGTTTTTTCAAGGCAATTCAAGGTAACACGGGTTGAGATATTGATATGAATGGTCACTTTGGGGGTGAAGTATTCCTTTTAAGTAAAAGTACCAATACAACAATGTAAACATACTTGTTCATATGTAATTCTCTGTGTGTGTGTGTTAGGACTCCCTGTCTGCCTGGTCTTGTCGTCTGGACGTTCTAACTGAAGACGTGAAAGAGAGAATCTACAACGTGCTGCTGTTCGTAGACGGAGGCTGGATGATTGACAACAGACAGGTAACCGTTTACGACACGGAACGTGAACTGTACCGCAGGAACTTCTTTCTCAGGGGACCAAGAACCTTTTTGAGGAATTAAGGAACTTAACCAGTGTTTCAACCGAAGGAATCAGAGACTGGATTTAGTACACGTACGGAAGTGATTAATTGACACGTTTGATTGGTTGATAAATGGATTGTCTGGTTGTGTTTTCAGGATTCGGAGCCAGATTCAGAGCGCAGCCACCAGATGGCAGCGTTGCGCTCTCTGTGTCTGCCTCGCCTCAGCTTCCTGCTGCTCAGCGTGCTGCAGAACTCCTCCAGACACCAGGAGGCGCTGCGGCTCGCTGACATCATCTCATCTGACCAGCACCGCCTCTACCAGGTAACTAAAGCCACTTTAATCATCCTGTACTTTGAGTTACCTCACACTACATGTTTTATCTGCATGTTCTTTTTCTTTGTCTTTCTTTATCTAAGTTTTAGCATTTTGATAAATATGGATCCTGTCATGATTTTTATGGTCTGTTTGTTTCTCTCCACAAATTCAGGTTTTCTCCAGAGAGGAGCTGCGGAGGTTTCTCCAGAAGTTGAGGGAGTCGTCGCTCGCTCTGTTGGACCGAGGACTCGACCCGCTGGGCTACGAGTTACAGCCATAAACACACACACACACACACACACACACACTGAGCAGTGTTTGAATCACTGTTGTTTTTTTGGATTGTGTTAATCTTTTTTGCAAAATAAAAGCCTGTGTTTTCTTGTAGTTTTTCAGTGTAAACTTTATTTGATGACGTCCTAATAATGCTGGTACTACAGAGCTGTCAATCAACTGCATGATCAGATTTTTTTTTTTTAACAAACCCCATCGCAAGCAGATAAATGTTAGCATTTTGTGGCTTCCATCTAATTAAATTGTAAAGACTAAACACTTGTTTTACATTAGTGTTAACGGGTCAATTATCAGAGCACAGTAAAACCGGAGATGATGTTTTGTAATACGACAGAATATTAGGGCTACTGTCAGAAAATCATGAGCTTTTTAATAAATACAGTAAAAAAGGATATATTTTGAGAATAAACTTGTAAAAAAAAGGTCCTAATATTTTTAGAATAAAGTTGTAGAGAAAGGTTGTAATATTTTTAGAATAAACTTTTAGAAAAAGGTTGTAATATTTTTAGAATAAAGTTGTAGAGAAAGGTTGTAATATTATTAGAATAAACTTTTAGAAAAAGGTTGGAATATTTTTAGAATAAAGTTATAGAGAAAGGTGGTAATATTTTTAGAATAAACTTTTAGAAAAAGGTAATATTTTTAGAATAAACTTGTAGAGAAAGGTTGTAATATTTTTAGAATAAAGTTGTAGAGAAAGGTTGTAATATTATTAGAATAAAGTTGTACAAAAAAGGTCATAATATTTTAAGAATAAAGTTGTACAAAAAGGTCATAATATATTGAGAACAAGCTAATTACTAGTGAGGAAAAAAAGAAAAAGGTTAATTATTGTGGTAAATTGTTATTAGCCCAAGCTCTCCATGCAGTGTCAGCGTGGCCGTGTCTAGAAGGTAACCCACAAATTGCGAAATTTGATCTGAGATTCTCAAAAACTCTCGCGAGACTCGCTGCCCGATCCTATACTTAACTATTCCACATCAACGCTTAACCGTTATTTATCATCTCGCGAGAGTTTTTCCAACATGCGGGTTCCCTTCTAGACACTACCGTGCTCTGCCACCAGAAGTGTGTGAAGGAACAAACTGAGCAGTAAACAACAGATCGACTATCAGTGGATCAACTATAACCGCTAAACTGACGGATTAACGCCGTTGAAGGATATTATTTAATCAAGAGTAACAGTCAAGGTAGGTAAATATATATGTATATAATGTTTAAATGTAATTTTTTAGGGTTTTTAGTACTATAACAATAGCAGTAGCACAAGTTAGCATGTGGTGCTAGCAGGCCGAGAAGCCTCGTGTTTTCTTGGCTGAGTAGAGCCGGACAGAGACGCAGCGACGCGGCTTATATTTAACTGTTTTGACACATTTAATTTTGTGTTATTCTGATTTTTTTTTCCAGTTTTAACTAACTAACATTAAGTTAGAAGTGAGTACTGTGTTTTTAACCGGCTAGCTAACGAAATATAATAGTTATTAGTCATTTTCAGGGCTCTTTAGGCAGTGTTTTCCATGTTAACACGTGTTTGTTACTTTGTTATAAGTGTTAAATACTAGCTTTAACATTTAATTTAATTAACTAAAAATGAGCAGACAGACATAAGAAATATTAGCATCCACAGTGATTGGGTGAAAGCTCAATTTAATCCTCAGTAATTTAAGTTTCACTGTATTTTAAGTCCAGTTTTTGTCCATTAATCTTCCATTTATGCACATTATCTTGCATTTATGCACATTATCTTGCATTTGTTGCATCCTGAGAGGGTGAAATAGTTTAGTCTCTATTAGATCTTGTTTAGTTAAATAGAAAGTCTTTAGTGGTGCAGAGAGGAGTGTTTTGCATGCTTACTCTAGTTATCTGATACTAGCTTTGACATTTAATTTAATTTACAAAATAAGAGCAGACAAAAAGCAGACAGAAATAAGCATCATTAGCATCAACAGTTATTGGGTGAAAGCTGAATGTAATTAAGTCTTTTTTAAGTCCAGTTTCTGTAGATTAATCTTCTATTTATGTATCTTGCATGTGTTGTATCCTGAGATCAATCAATCAATCAATCAACATGTATTTGTATAGCCCTTTACAATAACCAAAAGGTACCCAAAGTGCTTTACATTAACATCAAGAAATAACAGGAATAAAAACATATAAAGCACAGGAAAAATGTCACAGCGCTACTAGGTATTAAAAGCCAATCTAAAAAATAGTTTAGTCCTCCATAGATCTTGTTTAGTTACATAGAAAGTGTAGTGGTGCAGACTCAGAGAGCAGAGCGGGATACGTCCAGGCATATTTTCTCTGCATGTGTTTGTGTTGTAATCGTAACAGCTGGGCTGACTCATGCTGTTCATCACTCACTTTTTCTGTACAGTCACTCAGACAGACTGATGCCCAGACATATTCACACTAAAAAGGGGCTAAAGCAGGGCTAAACAGAGCAGCATGGTTTGAGTCTGGGTATGAGTAAAAATAGTAAAAAGATATTTTGAGAATAAACATGTAGAAAAAGGTTGTAATATTTTGAGAATAAACTTGTACAAAAAAGGTATTATTTGTAGAATAAAATTGTAGAAAAAGGTGGTAATATTTTTAGAATAAAGTTGTAGAAAAAGTTGGTAATATTTTGAGAATAAAGTTTTAGAAAAAGGTCATAATATTTTTTAGAATAAAGTTGTAGAAAAAGGTCATAATATTTTGAGAATAAAGTTGTAGAAAAAGTTGGTAATATTTTGAGAATAAAGTTGTAGAAAAAGGTCATAATATTTTGAGAATAAAGTTTTAGAAAAAGGTGGTAATATTTTGAGAATGAAGTTTTAGAAAAAGGTCATAATATTTTGAGAATAAAGTTGTAGAAAAAGTTGGTAATATTTTGAGAATAAAGTTTTAGAAAAAGGTCATATTTTTTAGAATAAAGTTGTAGAAAAAGGTCATAATATTTTGAGAATAAAGTTGTAGAAAAAGGTCATAATATTTTGAGAATAAAGTTTTAGAAAAAGGTGGTAATATTTTGAGAATGAAGTTTTAGAAAAAGGTCATAATATTTTGAGAATAAAGTTGTAGAAAAAGTTGGTAATATTTTGAGAATAAAGTTTTAGAAAAAGGTCATAATATTTTGAGAATAAAGTTTTAGAAAAAGGTGGTAATATTTTGAGAATGAAGTTTTAGAAAAAGGTCATAATATTTTGAGAATAAAGTTTTAGAAAAAGGTGGTAATATTTTGAGAATGAAGTTTTAGAAAAAGGTCATAATATTTTGAGAATAAAGTTTTAGAAAAAGGTGGTAATATTTTGAGAATGAAGTTTTAGAAAAAGGTCATAATATTTTGAGAATAAAGTTGTAGAAAAAGTTGGTAATATTTTGAGAATAAAGTTTTAGAAAAAGGTCATAATATTTTGAGAATAAAGTTGTAGAAAAAGTTGGTAATATTTTGAGAATAAAGTTTTAGAAAAAGGTCATATTTTTTAGAATAAAGTTGTAGAAAAAGGTCATAATATTTTGAGAATAAAGTTGTAGAAAAAGGTCATAATATTTTGAGAATAAAGTTTTAGAAAAAGGTGGTAATATTTTGAGAATGAAGTTTTAGAAAAAGGTCATAATATTTTGAGAATAAAGTTGTAGAAAAAGTTGGTAATATTTTGAGAATAAAGTTTTAGAAAAAGGTCATAATATTTTGAGAATAAAGTTGTAGAAAAAGTTGGTAATATTTTGAGAATAAAGTTTTAGAAAAAGGTCATATTTTTTAGAATAAAGTTGTAGAAAAAGGTCATAATATTTTGAGAATGAAGTTTTAGAAAAAGGTCATAATATTTTGAGAATAAAGTTTTAGAAAAAGGTGGTAATATTTTGAGAATGAAGTTTTAGAAAAAGGTCATAATATTTTGAGAATAAAGTTGTAGAAAAAGTTGGTAATATTTTGAGAATAAAGTTTTAGAAAAAGGTCATAATATTTTGAGAATAAAGTTGTAGAAAAAGTTGGTAATATTTTGAGAATAAAGTTTTAGAAAAAGGTCATATTTTTTAGAATAAAGTTGTAGAAAAAGGTCATAATATTTTGAGAATAAAGTTGTAGAAAAAGGTCATAATATTTTGAGAATAAAGTTTTAGAAAAAGGTCATAATATTTTGAGAATAAAGTTGTAGAAAAAGTTGGTAATATTTTGAGAATAAAGTTTTAGAAAAAGGTCATAATATTTTGAGAATAAAGTTGTAGAAAAAGTTGGTAATATTTTGAGAATAAAGTTTTAGAAAAAGGTCATAATATTTTGAGAATAAAGTTGTAGAAAAGTTGGTAATATTTTGAGAATAAAGTTTTAGAAAAAGGTCATAATATTTTGAGAATAAAGTTTTAGAAAAAGGTGGTAATATTTTGAGAATAAAGTTGTAGAAAAAGTTGGTAATATTTTGAGAATAAAGTTGTAGAAAAAGGTCATAATATTTTGAGAATAAAGTTTTAGAAAAAGGTGGTAATATTTTGAGAATGAAGTTTTAGAAAAAGGTCATAATATTTTGAGAATAAAGTTGTAGAAAAAGGTTGTATTATTTTGGCATATGTTGTGCACAAATCCCTTTTTTAAAAATAAATATGTTTGCAGTGTACTCTTGTTTGTCATCTCACTGAGAATTAGATGTTAAGATTAATATCAAGTTTAGTTTTTCATCACAAGCTCCACAATGTTAATAATCTGTTTACTGTTTACAAGTCCAGGCATATTTTCTCTGCATGTGTTTGTGTTGTAACAGCTGGGCTGACTCATGCTGTTTATCACTCACTTTTTCTGTACAGTCACTCAGACTGATGTCCAGACATATTCACACTAAAAGGGGGGTAAAGCAGGGCCAAACAGGGCTAAACAGCATGGTTTGAGTCTGGGCATGTGTTGTGCACAGATCCCTTTTTAAAAATAAATATTTAGATATTTTTGGAAACCCTCCTGTTTGTCATCTCACTGAGAATTAGATGTTAAGATTAATATGAAGTTCAGTTTTTCATCACAAGCTCCACAATGTGTTGAATGGGTTTTACACAGCATATTATTATTTATTGTAATCAGGGAATGAAATTAGCACCTGCCACCTGCCAAATAACAGGGTAAATGTTGGTTGTGGCAGGTGAACAGTTCAGGTCACCAACCACCATGGCAGACAGGTTTTCCTTATATTAAGAAATATTATTTTTAAAAAGCAATTTTAAAGCCTAAATTAAATATAGGGATTAGGAATTACTGCCAAATTACCCAAATATTTACCTATACATTTATTGGAAATTACTTTATTATAAACATTATTTAATAATTATATTCCGCTATTTCTTAATAGCTGGTAATTTATGTAATACATTTCCAAGAAAAGAATACAAAGTTAATTGATATGCTTTATTTTCATGTCTGCTGGTAAATAGATAATAATTAGCAAATAACTTTTTTTGGAGTTTTCTTTAAAAACTCCCTGAATTATTGTTTTATCAATTTGACTACAAACAGCAGCAGACAGGCTGAGTTTAGTGACATAACAGAACATCCTGACCTGGAGGTCGTGACACCCACATGGGGGTTCACCTCACATGACAGCAGGAGAAAATCTGGGTCAATCCATACTATTACTATGGACTTTCCAGTCAGTCTGCAGTTTGAAATATATTCCTAGGCAGGCTTTTAAATAAAGAAAACAATAAATTTAAAAATGTTTTTGGGTGGGACTAAATTTAATTTGATGGGTGGACCTGATAACTTATGTAGATGGTTGGATTTTTATCTCCAGTCCTGCTGTGGAAACATACTCACATCATGCTCAGATCCATGAGTTAGCCCTCGTTGGCCCTGGTTACTTGATTAGCGTGGTTATCATTACCATGGTTATCCATATTTGACAGTGATGAGTCATCCTGGACTAGTGCTGGCATGTCTACACAGAGGTATGTGATTAAATCAGCTGGTACTGTCAGTTTCACTATGAACATATAACATGCTGCTGCTGACTCAGCCCTGAGTGGCCCTGTTAGGCCCTGATAGGCCCCAGCTAGGCTAGGCTGGGCCTTTTAGACTGGTCTAGTCCTGACATGTCTGAGCAGGTCTATAAGTAGCTGCAGCTCTGCTCTCATCCACACTGGCTGCACTTTATCTGTTTTTATTTTGCACAGGATGGACTGCTGATACTTTCTACTCTGTATATATACTGGTAAGTCTTTTAATTTATATCCAAAAGTACTGTGTACATGATGTATAACTATATATACCAGTAAGACTGATTTAAAAACTGACAAATAACTGTTTCCCTGATAACTTGCTACTGTTTTACACATTTCTGTTGTAAAAAAATGTAATTAAACTAACAAAGTTAGTGGTTTAAGTTGTAGTATTACATATTTGGAGAGTTTTTTTCAGGGGTCATGCATAAGATAAGAGATAAGCTAGTCCTTTATTAGTCCCTCAGTGGGGAAATTTGCAATAATAGTGGGGCAAAGGTCATTGCACTGAACTTTTTATTTACTAATTATTTTATATGTAATTTTGTCTCCATATATGTCATATTGTGACCTATGTATTTATGTAGGATTTGATTAATTTGACCATTTTTTTTAAATTAATCATTAGGCCGGAAAATTGTGAAATGTGCTACATCACAATTTTCAGATAACAAATTCAAATTGTTTTGTCCAACCAATAATTAAAAACCCAAAGGTATATAGGCCTCCACAATTAACAAAAAATGTATCTAAATCGCAATATTTGTTAAAGGCAAAATGTGTATACACCATTTTTAAAGTAAATATTGTGGTCCTGGCCTACATCTTATATTTTACGGACTTAAGAAAACATCTTTGTTTGGTACAGATCCCAATCAAAATAACACTATAATCATTTTAATAGGTTTTTCAATGACAATGAGAATAATGATGTAAAAATGATTATTCCCTCTAATATTGCAAATCATATTGCAATCAGTCAAAATAATTAGATATTTATAATAATTAGATATTTTTTCAAAATTGGCAGCCCTGAAAGGTATTCACAGATAACTAGAAAAAACATCAGATAGTCACATTTTATGCAGGATGCAATAGTGAGCCATCAGCTGAGTCACTATGACTCAGATCCATTGTGGTTTGAAGGGTTTAAAGTGAGACTTTGTGGTACTTTTACTGAACAGCAGCCACAAGTAAAAAATCACATGATGATTTTCACAGTAAATGTACCATAATTTCCTCAAGAATTTGTGAAGTCAGTTGCTTTAAAGTTGTCCTAATCAGTATTTATATGCTAACAAAGGAAATTGACTGTATAATGCGACAGGTGATGCCCAGAGTGGATTCTATAGTGAAAGTATCACCCATCTTTGCAGTTTCCTTCAGCTCTCTGAAGCGTTTTAGCGTCTTTGAACTCATTTGTTTAATCTCAAAGCTCTCATTAGTGTCGTTTCCAGCCAAATGTAACCCACCATACACTTACTGTCCAGCACTATAACAAAAGACAAAGTTAGAAACTAGCTGGCAAACATATGGAAGCATTTTTCTTCTTAATAACAAACTTTTACAAGTCTGCTTTCACAGGGTTTGTGGTTTGAATTCGCTTTTATCTGTTAAGTCACTAATTAAAATATATTTATGTACAAAGGCATTCTCTTAACTTTTATTTTATTGATGGTTTTAATTATTTATATTGTTTTATTTTATGTTTTCTCCTTTGTTAAATGTTGTATAACTTTTAAAACAGTTTTAAATTTTGGGTTGGGTTGTCTTGCCATTTTTATTTTTGTCTCATAAAGCACTTTGTAACGTTATGAAAAGTGCTATAATTAAAAGTGTATTATTGTTTAGCAGGGAAACTTGATATTTTTCTCAGGAGTTGGTGAAGACAAAAACAGAGCTAAAACAGGAGTAAATATTAGTATCCATTAGATTGCCAGAACTCCAATATTTGCCAACGTTGCAGTCTGTCTGCAACAACTTTGTGATAAAACCACAGACAAGTTAATCTGTCATGCTTAAAGAGAATAACAGAAGACAAGAAAAGTCACAAAGACAGCAAACTAACTCAATAATGTCAGTTGCACAACAACATCTATCTGACGTTTGGTAACATTAGCTAAAAGGTTTCCTCAACAACAAAAAGCCTTAAAGGTATTGAAAGCATATCTTCTAAGCATCTTCTAAGCCTTCTAGGCGTAAATATTTTCTCCTGCTTGCTGTAGACAGCAATTTTAGTTGTAAATGGTTCTGTATCGGATTGAGGGCTGTCAGGAGACGTCACACTTCAAATAAACTAAAAGTGGGGTTGATGTGCATGAGGCTGTAGAGTCTCATTCAGCACCATTAGACCTGTAACAAACACTGTCACTACTGCTAGCAATTGGTTAATCATTGCAGCCCTTCATTTTTCAATGGTTAATCCATCCATCCATTTTCTACTTTATAATTAGGAACTATAATTATACTCAGAGATATTACATTGTATTCTATGTGGTACTAATGACGTATTTGTCTGTTTGTGTGCAAAAACAATCAGCTTTACAATGTCAGCTGACGGGGAGCTCAACACTGAAGGCGCTGACGACAACAAACTGGTGAGAGAAACTAGTTATTAACTTCTCTACTGGTTGTTAACTGTTTGTTTTAGGGTTTGACTTAACTTTTTTTTGTTTGTGTGCGTTTAGGTCAGACCAAAGGTGGAGTTCCAAACTTTACTGCAAGATGCCGGCGCCACTAAAGATGTTTTCACCATGAAGGAGGTAAAACATGTCTGAAATATCTACCTAAATCAAGTTCCCTGACCATTTGAATGCTTCATTCAGGAGGCTGTTGTCTGTACAGTGTAGTGTTTGCATGTCTCACATGATACATCTGTGCCGGTGTTTCTCATAGGTGATGTTCTACCTGGGTCAGTACATCATCCAGAAGCAGCTGTACGACCAGAAGCAGCAGCACATCGTCCACTGCTCCCAGGATGCACTGGGGCGGTTGCTGGGAGTCGACAGCTTCTCTGTAAAAGAGCCACGGTGAGAAAGAGAGTAAATAAACACACAAAAGAGGAAGTTGATGATAAATCAACTATTTTAATTCATCGTCACTGTTTGTTTGGTTCCGCTCTGAATGAACGTCAGTTTCCTAAAGGGAAGTTTCTGTCAGTTGTGTAAAGCTTTGTACTTTTAAGTCATTAAACAAAAAACGTTATAAGATAAGCCTTTATTGATCCACAGAGGGGAAATTCAGGTGTTGCTGCAGCATAGGAACAGAAATAGGTACAGATAAATAGAGAAAAGTAAACCAATAAATAATTAGAAGTATATAAAATAAATATAACTATTCAAGAGCACTAACCCGTCCTTGTTCAAATCACTTATCAAAACTCATCTTTTTAGAACCGCCTTCAATGTGTGATTAATGTTTTGTTTACGATGTTCTTACTTATGATCATAAGTATAGTATAATGCATAATAAATAATATAGTAAAATATCTAATAAAATATTCTATGTATTTTGGTGTGTTGCCAGCTCCTGCCAGTGAGGTAATTAAACTGTGTTTCCTGTTTCAGAGTTCTGTTTGCTATGATCACCAAGAACCTGGTGGCCGTGAAGAACCAAGGTAGGACTGCTCTTCTTCCTCTTTGGCTGAATCCAAATGTCACCATACTTTTCAGACTCTATTTAGTGCCTCATGTATTTCTACACTTCTTTTTCTGTCTTCTTATCTTCCCCTTTCTCCTCCTCCTCTTTTTCCATATCCTCCTCTCTCGCCTGCTGCTCAAACAAAACTAAACCCGTCTTTCTCGCTCTTTCATAGATTCACAGACAAGCTTGAGTGAACCACACAGCGACAGTCAGACAGAAAAAGGGACAGAGGTAAGACAGTCTCATAATACAGCTGGGAACGTTTGATGTTGTGTTGCACCTAATTCAAAATATTTTAGGAGCTTATCAGACACGATTATAGTATTTTTAGCACATAATACTTTATAAAGAATGCCAAGGAGCAGCATGAAGTCATGCTAATGTTGGAACAGCAGCAAAATGCAACAATCATAGTGCAAAGATAGTTATTTTAGAGTCTTGATGAATTCATTTTAATGCTGAATTAAATAGAACACATTAACGCTTTAAGAGGACGTAGCACAAAGTGTCCTACAAGGTTTATAATGGACAAAAGCACTGCAAAACAAAACTTGCAGATTTTTTAGTCTGGTGATGTGTATCAAGGTGAACCAAGTTTATTTAATATTTTAGAAGAGCACTACAAGGCAGGAGGCTGACTTTGTGTTTGTGCTCTTAGGAGGCAGATTCAGAAAGCCGCTCTTCATCGCCAGAGAGGAGGGGGAGGCGAAGGAGGAGGAGGAGAAGAAGCTGCAGGAGCAGTGACCCAGGTAAGTTTCTCCTCTGAGGCGCCGCCACGTCATTAAAACTTATAAACAAAACCTTTGATACTAAACTCCACCTTCTCCTCAGGGCCCTCCGACAGTTTAGAGGCCGATGAAGAGGAGGAGGAGTCGGGGGAGGAAGAGGAAGGAGAAGGAGGTAGAAAGAGGAGGAGGTCCGACAGCTACTCCCTGACCTTTGATGACAGCCTGTCGTGGTGTGTGATTGGAGGACTGGCGACCGTACGGGACAGACCCAGCAGCCAATCATCCGACTCACACAGCACAGTGAGTACTATACAAACACACACAGGCTTTTATTTTGTTAATCTTGTATTAGTTTATAACGCAGACTTTGTGTGTGTGTTTAGTCCGGGAGGTCAGAGGTCACGGTTGCAGCCTCAGACTCAGACAGCGACAACTTCAGCGTTGAATTTGAAGTTGAGTCCATCGACTCTGACGACTACAATGAAGATGATGCCGATGCCACTTTGTCTGCAGATGACCAGGTATGTAAACGTCTTGACCCCTGAACCCTAATAATAATAATAAGTCTGGGAACTAGTCGGGTTGACTTCCGGTTTAAGGTCTAAATCTCAATAAGATGATTTAATTATTTTCCAGCCAAACAGTATTGAAATATATGTATCACTCTGATATATTTTTTTACCTTTTCATCTGTGTCCAGGTGTACGAGGTCACCATATTTGAGGCAGAGGACAACGACTCCTTTGATGAAGACACCGAGATCACTGAAGCCGTGAGTCTAAACACACAAACACAAATAATAACCCACATGTTATATACTTCAGGTCTAAACTGTGTGTGTGTGTTTCTCTCTCTCAGGACTACTGGCGGTGTTCGAAGTGTGACGAGCTGAACCCACCTCTCCCCAGAAACTGTCTTCGCTGCTGGACGCTGCGCCAGGATTGGCTGTCGGAGGTGTCCCTCGATATAACGAAGCCCGCCTCCTCCAGTCCTAAAGCCCTGCCGCTGAAGCCAAGCGACCAATCAGCAGCCAAAGAATCTCCAGGTAGGGGAAACTGTACAACTCCTGGGTGCTGCAAAATAATATTAAAATGATACAAGAATTGATATTAGACATTGTTTTAACAACAAAAGGGGAATGTTTAGGGAATTAAAAAAATCATATGGATCAAAAACAGAATTTAAAGGGATAGTTTAGCCTCACTTACTTCTGCACAAACTATTGACGATTGATTGATTGATTGATTGATGTGTCCTCTGAAGGTTCTGATGTCGAAGAGAATGAAGGAGTCGACGTCCCAGATGGGAAAAGAGCGAAAACTCCTCTCCTGTCACAGAGCCTGTCGGACTCTGCTCTCTCTGGTCCGGACTCCCAGGACCTCCTCTCCTCCTCCCAGTCTTCCTCCTCCCAGCAGAAGCTCTGGACTGCCGACTCCCAGCCCTCCTCCTCCTGCTACTCCTCCATGGACTCCCAGGAGCTTCTCCCATCTTCCCCTACAAGTCCTCCACCTCCACTCCCTCCTCCTCCCGTGGTCCCCGAGCTGGAGCGCAGCGTGTCAGCAGAGTGGCGGCTGCCGGACTCGTGTCTGGACCCGTGCCTCATCTGTCAGTCCCGGCCGAAGAACGGCTGCATCGTTCACGGACGAACGGGACACCTGATGGCCTGCTACGTCTGCGCCAGGAAGCTGAAGAAGAGGAACAAGTTGTGTCCGGTGTGCAGGCTGCCGATCCAGTCAGTCATCCTCACCTACCTCAGCTGAGACACCCCGTCTGTCCTCACCTCCATACAGAATTACATTGAATTATTACCTAATTTAAAGTAAATTTTTTAGTTTCACTCATCTGCCTCTGTCCATAGGCACATGTCCGCACTTTCTCTTAGTCTCTGACTCTTTTCAGGAAGCTGGTATCAGCTGGCGTCATTCTACATTTTCTTATTGTCAAAAATAAACCATGAAAAGACCAAAACCAACAATGTTTTAGTCCAAACTCACGATACTTTCTGTCTCCTCTGAAGATGGAAATCTTTAAAAATGCTTCCTCAAACAGCCGAGGACTGTAGTTTTAAAGTAAGGCTGACACAATCTATTAATTTGCCTTTTTTCGCAATTAATTATTTTGTCTTGTGATCGTCAAATGTCCAGTATATGAGAACCGAATATGATGTATTCAAATAGCTTGTTTGGTGCGAAAAATATTTATTTCACAGTGACATAAAACAGGGAAAAGCAGCAAAACATCATATTTGTTTGACTAAATATTAGGGCTGCCCAAGACACTACACGCCCACACGTTGTTGGTTTTGGTCTTTTTATGGGACGTGTTGACAAAAAGATGATTCATCCTTTAAATGATACTTAAACCTCAATGACAATTAAATTTTTTTTCATTCATAAAATAGAGACTCTTGGTCTGTTTTCACCTCTTCTTCTCATCTACTTCAGGTAAACTTACTCATATTAAAAAAACAAAAAGGTCACTCCAAAACCTTCCTGTTTTACCCAAAATTAGATGAAATTATCAACATCTGCTTCATATCTGTTTGAAAGTGAGCAAATATAACTTCCAAAAACTAATTTTACACCATCTTCTATTTCTGAATTTGGGTAAAAAAGCCAAATCGGGAGTCCCCAAAATGTTGGATTGTCCTTTTAAGTCTTGTCTTAACATCTAGTAACGCTGTTTTTTGTGATTGGTAACGTTTTATTTTATGGGTCTATAATTATATATAAACATTTCCTGGAAAGAATTCTCTAATTTGATAAATTAAAGGGAAAAATAGGAATTTCCTCTAAAGAAAAGTTCTGTTTAAACCCAAATAAATAGTTGAGCTATTATTGCCAATTCTACTAAAACACAAAAAACACTTATTTATAACCACACTCATATAATATACTTATTAAACACTGTAGTCTATTTTCCCTATAATGAATAACAAATTACATAATTCTTTCCAGGAGACTTTTTGTAAATAGTTATGAAATTATTCAGATATTGTGGACCCATTAAATAAAGCTTTACCTTTAATTTTACAGGTCTGTCATTTCCTAATCCTGTCATTGAAATTTTCCTGAGGAAAAACATGTAATTTGGTTGTTAAAAAAAGAAGGAATTTCCTGTAAATTGTCGTTAATTTATTGGAAACTTTGTTTGCCGTATACTTTATTTTATTTGTATGCTTGCCTTGCTGTGTGCACTAACTAAAAGAATCTCCAGGTTAAAGTTATACAACATATAATTACCAAATTACATCGTTCTTTCCAGGAAACTTCCAGGGAAATTATTAGGAAACTACATCCCATGAACTGAAGTGTTATTATTAGAAGAGACATCTTCTTTATTGTCCACTCGCGTGGAAATCTTTTTTGGCTTCACATATTTACTTATTTATTAAATGTTTATTTAAGCAGATAGAGACTTTTCTGAGCTCTTTGAATAATAAGATGAATATATGAGATCTATAATATTTTCTGTTTACGATTTTCTGTGAACTGAATAAACTTTAACGTCTGTTGACATGAGCCTGACATTTTTGTGACTTGTTTATTCTGCTTTAGCACTTTTTGTAGATGCTAAACTTGTATATAATATATAAAATATATATAATATATATATATAAAAACATATATACACACATAACCAGTACATATACATACAAATATACGTATATAAAATATTTTTAAATGTAAATTGTATTTAATGTCTATATTTACTTATTTTTAAATTAATTAAATTTATATTTTTCATCTTTTTTAATTTAATTTTTAATTTATTTGTTATTGTTGTTTGTTTTAACTAAGCCATTTTTACATTGAGTCAAAGTGATAATAAATATTAAGTAAAAAATACTTAATTAAAAATAAACAATAGAAATACAAATAAATAAAAATAAAATAAAAAGATGAGATAGAATATATATACAAATATTTATTTAACTAAATTGTATTTCATTTCTTTATTTACTTTTTTTAAATACATTTTTATTTCAATGTTTCATCTATTTTTATTTATTTGTTATTATATTTAATTTTTTATTTATTTGTTATTATTTTCGTTTATTTTAACTTTCTTTTTTTTACATAGAGTAATAGTGATAATATAATATAGTATGACAATATATATAATATTAAGTAAAAAATACTTTGTTAAAAATAACAAATAAATAAAAATAAAAAGATAGAAATAAAAGAGATAGCAATACTGATATAAAATCTAAGTAAAATGAATGAATTAAAAAAATAAGTAAATAAAGAAATTAAATCAAATTTACAGTAAAAGACCAGATTAACAATACCATATTTTTCTAAAAGGAAAGGTATAATTGTTACGTGTATACCCTGAGTTCTGTGACCTATATATTATTAAATGTGTCATTATTAGATAGTTAATGACAATACATTTAAATAAATCTGAGGGGTTGTGAGACGATTAATGGGAGAGAGAAGATACAAAAATGGTGATGAACTTTTCAGAGCTTATTCTAATGGTTCTGATTTTTTTGGTAGAATAAATAAAGTACATCAGAAGATTATACACTGATATTATCCTCAACATTTATTAAAAACATTTAAAGAAATGCAGGCTATCCACTTCTTTAAATGTACCAATACTGCCCCCTTCTGGAGAGAGATCTCTTAAATACCTTAATTGTCTCCATTAGCTGGCTGTCACATCCTCTGCAGCTGCTGACCGTTGATTAATCAGCTGTTAAACTACAGTAACTGACTTCCGGTTGTTTTTGACGCACTGGTCCGTCAACATATACAGTCCGCCCTGTAGTTTTGTGGCGGTACTGAGTTCCCCAGACTTTAGTTGTTCAGTCAGAAGACTGAAAAACAGTTCCCATCCACATAATAATATAAAATAAAATGCCTTCTTAATAATAATAATGAACAAATGCCTCTATATTAACAAACAATTAAGGAAACTGAAATATTGGTTTGTGTTTTTCCTTTTACCCTCCTTTAAAGTTTTCCCAAATAAAATACACTAAAAAAAATGGGTATAAAGGGTTTCATTGAAAATCAACAAATGAATAGAATACAAAAATACAGCCTGCAGGCGTTAGGCTATCGTAAGGCAAGCCAGCTGTTGCACAAATAGCACCTAATCGTCCCAGTGCAGGTAACCTAATTGGTTGGCACTTAACTTGTTTCCCCAACTAGGAGTCAACACTCTCAACAAACAAAACACAAAGATCACAGAATCCCAAAAGGGCCCAAAACAGACCAGAGTTTCTGATAAAGCTGATAACACATGTTGCATTGAGTGAAGGAGAAATCAGATTGACACTCCTCTTTTAAGCCCTACAGAAAGGTGTCGTTACACCCTGATTGGCCAAGAGGGGAATGCACCAAGCTGCTCTCAACTATCATTTAAGAGCCAGTCCCCACACCCTGCGCAACAGGTGAACTGAATAACCCTCTAATCACTCAGCAACTCAACCAAAAAAACACCAGGGAAAAGGGAAACAACAGCAAGCACCAGAGAATTGGCAGCTGCCACAAATCAGCTTACCTGATATTTATCTTAACTGCTAACTTTATCAATACAGAACATAACTTCATGTTATGATGAATCTGCTGCTGTTTAAAAGGGCAGTTCTTCAATGAGAACACAGAGAGGCAGTGTTGTCCTATGTTTCTCTCTTCTTCTTGTTCTTGTTCTTGTTTTTCTTCTTCTTCTTCTTCTTAATAATAATTCTTCTTATTAATATTAATAATAATAATAATAATAATAATGATAATAATAATAATAATAATAATAATAATAATAATAATAATAATAATAACTGGCCCATAATCAGAAATATCAGATTTAAAAGTAGAGTAAAAACTAAAGTTGATCCATCAAATTTAAATACAGTGAACTGTAAATATCAGCAGTTTGTGCTGATCCATCCATCCATCTTCAACCGCTTATCCGGGATCGGGTCGCGGGGGCAACAGCTCCAGCAGGGGACCCCAAACTTCCCTTTCCCGGGCCACATTAACCAGCTCTGACTGGGGGATCCCGAGGCGTTCCCAGGCCAGAGTAGAGATATAATCTCTCCACCTAGTCCTGGGTCTTCCCCGTGGTCTCCTCCCAGCTGGTCGTGCCTGGAACACCTCCCAAGGGAGGCGCCCAGGAGGCATCCGTGCTAGATGCCCGAACCACCTCAACTGGCTCCTTTCGACGCAAAGGAGCAAGGACTCTACTCCGAGTCCCTCACGGATGACTGAGCTTCTTACCCTATCTCTAAGGGAGACGCCAGCCACCCTCCTGAGGAAACCCATTTCGGCCGCTTGCACCCGCGACCTCGTTCTTTCGGTCATGACCCAACCCTCATGACCATAGGTGAGAGTAGGAACGAAGATTGAACGGTAGATCGAGAGCTTTGCCTTCCGGCTCAGCTCTCTTTTCGTCACAATGGTACGGTAAAGCGAATGCAATACCGCCCCTGCTGCTCCGATTCTCCGACTAATCTCACGTTCCATCGTCCCCTCACTCGCGAACAAGACCCCGAGATACTTAAACTCCTTCACTTGGGGTAAGGACTCATTCCCTACCCGGAGTAGGCAATCCATCGGTTTCCTGCTGAGAACCATGGCCTCAGATTTAGAGGTGCTGATTCTCATCCTGACTGCGTCACACTCGGCTGCGAACCGATCCAGTGAGTGCTGGAGGTCGCAGACCGATGATGCCAACAGGACCACATCATCTGTAAAAAGCAGCGATGTGATCCTCAGCACACCGAACTGCAAACCCTCCTCCCCCCGACTACGCCTCGATATCCTGTCCATGAATATCACGAACAGGATTGGTGACAAAGCGCAGCCCTGGCGGAGGCCAACCCCCACCGGAAACGAGTCCGACTTACTGCCGAGGATCCGAACACAGCTCTCGCTTTGGGCGTACAGGGATTGGATGGCCCTGAGAAGTGCCCCCCTCACCCCATACTCCCGCAGTACCCCCCACAGTATCTCCCGGGGGACCCGGTCATATGCCTTCTCCAAGTCCACAAAGCACATGTAGACTGGATGGGCATACTCCCAGGCCCCCTCCAGGATCCTTGCGAGAGTGAAGAGCTGGTCCGTTGTTCCACGGCCAGGACGGAATCCGCATTGTTCCTCTTCGATCCGAGGTTCGACTATCGGCCGAACCCTCCTTTCCAGCACCTTGGAGTAGACTTTACCAGGGAGGCTGAGCAGTGTGATACCCCTGTAATTGGCACACACTCTCTGGTCCCCCTTTTTGAAAAGGGGAACCACCACCCCGGTCTGCCACTAGTTTGTGCTGATATTTATGTTAAATACAGTTAACGTAAATATCAGCAGTTTATGCTCATGTTCTGCAGAAGGAGTTATTGGTGAAATATCTTCACACATAACTTCTGTAGAAAAAAAACTAAGAGTAAATCAGTGTTAGTTTGTGTTTTATTAGTTTAAATAATTCATATATATAATAAAAAAACCCATTTTGATCAGTTTTAGATATATTTCCTCATAAATTAACTCCACAGAGCTCTAATCAGCTCTAAGTGAACAAAACCAATGAACATTCATTAATAATATATAGTAGTAGGCTAGTTGTGAATGTGAATCCAGTGTTTTGCTCTCAGGAGTTTAATGTGTGAGCAGCAGATTTCCTCTGATTGATAAACAGGAGGCTCGTCTCTAAATGAAACTCGGTGTCCTCGCCTCCGGCTGTCTGACGAGTATCACTGGGTTTGATAGTTAAACACCGTTTTTCTGCTTTGAAACATCCACACAGCACTGCTTCTAATGCATACATAATAAAAACTGAAATCTGATGAATCCACTGGAGCTTATTTGTCTCTCAGTGTGACTGAGCATCGGATTTAAGTTCAAAATTGTTGCATTTATGATTTTTCACTGTCTCCTTACCGTATATATTACATTTTGAAAGTTTAGAGAGGCTGCTGTTATTTTATAACTGAGAAAACTTGTTTTGATATTGTGGCGGTACTGAGTTCCCCAGACTTTAGTTGTTCAGTCAGAAGACTGAAAAACAGTTCCCATCCACATAATAATATAAAATAAAATGCCTTCTTAATAATAATAATGAACAAATGCCTCTTCAATAATGAACAAATGCCTCTATATTAACAAACAATTAAGGAAACTGAAATATTGGTTTGTGTTTTTCCTTTTACCCTCCTTTAAAGTTTTCCCAAATAAAATACACTAAAAGAAATGGGTATAAAGGGTTTCATTGAAAATCAACAAATGAATAGAATACAAAAATACAGCCTGCAGGCGTTAGGCTATTGTAAGGCAAGCCAGATCGTTGCACAAATAGTACCTAAACGTCCCAGTGCAGGTAACCCAATTGGTTGGCACTTAACTTGTTTCCCCAACTAGGAGAGTCAACACTCTCAACAAACAAAACACAAAGATCACAGGATCCCAAAAGGGCCCAAAACAGACCAGAGTTTCTGATAAAGCTGATAACACATGTTGCATTGAGTGAAGGAGAGATCAGAATGACACTGGGTGTGCAGTTTCCCTCCTCTTTTAAGCCCTACAGAAAGGGCGTCGTTACACCCTGATTGGCCAAGAGGGGAATGTACCAAGCTGCTCTCAACTATCATTTAAGAGCCAGTCCCCACACCCTGCGCAACAGGTGAACTGAATAACCCTCTAATCACTCAGCAACTCAACCAAAAAAACACCAGGGAAAAGGGAAACAACAGCAAGCACCAGAGAATTGGCAGCTGCCACAATATGATTTAAATCAAGGTCTGGAGGGTTTACAGGATAAAATGAAAGATTAAAATTTAAATAAATAAATAAATAAATAAATAAATAAATAAATAAATAAATAAATAAATAAATAAATAATCATAATTATTATTATAAACACTATCTAAAATAGTCCACATTATGTCAGGAGCAGAAAAATGAAAGACACCAAAACAACAGAAGATTTTCCATTTGTATAAACATCTTTTATTGAATATTTGGACTTCCTAGATCTGGATTTTCTGCCCACTTCTCCACTTCCTCAGAAGACTCACCGATTTGGGTTCCAGACCAGTAAAGACCATTTGGTCACTGGTAGTGCTGTTTCTGTCCGTTTCAACGGTCTAGACTTGGTCCAGGCCGTCCAAAACCATTTGTTTCCTACCATCATGTTACAAGAATAAACAATGGGAACGTTGTATTTGATGTACAAACTGTTATACAATGGTATAAACACATTTAACCCTTGTGATGTTGGTCAAAACATCAGTACCAGTGGGCCGAGTTTCTGTTTAACATTCAAAACCTCTGTTTACTTTGTGCCTCATGAAACAATATCTTTCAAATACGCTTCAGTTGTACATCATTAAAACACACAGATCCTCAAATAGTGGACGAATAAATCTAATTACAGTGAAGCCTCAGTTCCCTGTGCTGATCCCTCATCCTGTCATCACAACATGAACATTTTCCTGTATACCTCTGTGCCTCTGAAAAACACTCAATTAAACATCACATATACAGATCACATCCTTCCAATATTTACCAAACTGTTCTTGAGCGTGGGGACTATACAGATAATATTAAGTGTGTTAGTTAAACCAACACTTTTTAACAGGTTTTGTGCCAATGTATGTATGCTAGATCAATGGTTTGTAAATTAAGTTATCCACAATGTTGACAAAGTATTCTCAACATTTCCCCAAAAAGATGATTACACTAGTTTTAAAATGTTTTGCCAATGGGAAAAGCATCAATCTATATTTTCTTTTGCTTCCATTTTCTTTATTTTGTAATGTTATTTAAGAGTAATTTTGCTAAATTGTTAAATAATCATCTGCATGAAATGACAAAGTATAATAATGGCTATATGACGGTCTAAATTTGTTTTTTTACAAGCTTTAAAAACATCTGACAGTACCAACTTTGCCCCCTCTAAAATACTGTAATCGCTCCGGATTGTGATCTTCCAGTTAAGAACCATAAACATGCTGTAAACCGACACTAAACAACCGATTACACTGTTGTCAGGCTATTGAATAGGTGTTATCAGTCACTTTAAGCCCCATAGATGTGGGTCAGTAGGGGCCTACTACACCCTCTAGTAGGTTTTATCATCTATTCATGTGGTAGATCACCGAAAGACGGAATAAAAGAACAAGACACGCGGCAGTGTTTTTTTATTGCCTAAGCCTAAAGAAGTTGTAGTTTAGTTGCGTAAACCTGAAGCAGTTGTATTTTTATTGCCTAAATCTAAAAAATTTGTAGTTTAATTGCGTAAACCTAAAGAAGTTATTTTTTTGCTGCGTAGACCTAAAGAAGTTGTAGTTTTATTGCGTAAACCTAAAGAAGTTGTAGTTTTGTTGCGTAAACCTAAAGAAGTCTCTTTTTTGTGTTCAAAACGTTAATGTTTCATTCAGTTTTACAACATGTTAGAACGTGTTGCTTTTAAGTTTCACTTTCACTTTTACAACGTAGTAGGTGTAGTAGGCCCCTACTGACCCACATCTATGGTGCTTATAGTGACTGATAATGCCTATTTAATGGCCTGATAACAGTTGAATCGGGTGCACTAAACGTGTATGTATCTATACAGACACCTTTCTTGGCTTTTACTTCCAAATAGACTTTCAGTTCTACACTTTAAGGCACTCGCTGGTGGCAAAAAGAAGGCAGAAAGAAACAAGTGTTGGCAGAGGAATAGAGATACAGTATATCCTCTACATAAATGAGATGTCTCATATTTCACAATTAATAAACTAATTTGTAGAATGAGTAGAGATTGAGCTTCTATGTCAGAAGGATTTAAAAATCAAATGTGGCACTTTACTTTGAAAAGCTGGTGAAGTTTTGCGAAAACTTTTCTTCTTTCGGCACTGAATTTAATATACAATTATTTGTTCCCCTTATTTCTGGCTACACTCATCAAACATACAAATGACAGTCCAAGCCTTAGATATTATGCACACTACAACAACAACACACGATAGTTTCTTGAAATTATTTGGCACCAAAGTGGAAAATTTCTGAGAGAGAAATGCCCAGAAGAAAGCTTGTGAGGAGTAAAATAAAAAAAGCTAAGATGTGTTTATTTCAGTCTTTGTATATGGAGGTCATGTGGTGCCAAACTCGGATGTAATTTGAGACATGAGTACAAAGATACAGCACCAGCTTTAAGGTCGTATTGCTTCAGAATTTAAAGATGCAGTTTGTACCCTAAAACAAAACAGAAAACAAAGTTTCTCTCCCAGAAGGCGAGGGGGTTCATCATTCAACTTACAAACTGCATATTTAATCTTTGATATTAACTCAAGCACTACATAAAGCACGTCGTCTGGGCTCAGAAGGCAACGAATAATGCAGATATATATAATGAATCTATGGTGACAATGATTAATGTGTAGCACAGGAGAAGATAAATGAGTTCATTTACACTTCAGCGACTTAAAACGGCACTTGAACCCAAAGGCTGTTGCAGATCTTGTAATAACTTGGTACACAATTCACTCACTTACAGACTGGTTGGAAATATAAACGATCATATGGTACAATTTCTCCCATATTTTTCAAATTAACATGTTTTCCTTCGTGGTTTTTCAAAAAAATATTCTTGAAAATATTGACTCTTTGACAGAGATGTTTTTCGACAGGTTTCAACAAGCCAGAAACAAAACTAAACCAACCTACTTCTGATTAAACAATCTCATTATGAACACATTTAATGGGCAGAATAAGGAGGCGGCAATCATCAGGAGGCACATAAAAGTATTTGCAGGCGCTGCGTAACAATTATTGCACAAATTTTCTTTTGTCACGTCGATGTAGAATGAAAAGATAGTTGGGAACGAGACAGCAGTGTGCATTTTTTGGTATGTTTGTGTAGGATAATATGGAAGATTTAAATGCCTAAATAAAGTGAAATACAATATTTTATGTACGCAATTACTGTCATAATTAAATAAATGAAAAATTCAATCATTATTGAAGACAAAAAGCTAAATCATTGTTCTTTTAACGTATGTTTTCCATTTAATTATGACAGTAAATGTATACACAAAAAGGAAATACATATAACGATGCATATTGTATTTCACTTTCTTTGTTTGATTTGTTTTTTATGCATTTTAAGTCTTCTGTACAATAAGGTGGAGGACAATTCATTGTTTTTAACTGTGTGTTTTTTTAATGTACGTACCTTAGACTCCCTGGAAAGCAGTGATACTGAACACTGGCAATGCATGATGGAGGAATATGCCCTATAATAACTGGATTTAATACATTTTAACACTTCACCACCTTAATTTTAAATTTATTTTAAGCCTTTTTGAAGGATCCATGGATACCTTGTCTTCAGAAGACACTCATTTCCTCTTATGTGTTCAGAAAATGCAGAAATGCAGCATTATATATGACGGGAGTATTGCAAAAGAAGTGAAATTACATAGATTATAAAAAATAAAAAAAACAAATCACACTTAACAATAAAAGTGTTTGGCTGTTTAGATCACATGATTAGGCATGATTTTTCACAGAAAGTAAAAACAAGCTGGTCCTCAACAACAAAGTGGCGACGGTGTCGATATAACTATTGAACACACACACTTACGCACAAGATATGACATTATGGACCACCCTGATTAACACTTCACAACAGAAAAAACCAAGTGACATCGTATCAGTCCATTAAAAAGATATTTTTCATGTTGTATATGGAAATGGAAAGCTTCTGCTTAAAGGGAGAGTTTTGATGTTTCTGAAGTGTTGTTGTATGAGGTCCATAGTCAGTGTATTTCCTACAGTAGATGGCGTTCGGCACGGCCCCAGATTGGGGAAGGTAAAGCCAAAGCTGTGGACGGGGGCAGCAGCAAAACATATTTTAGACACCTAAAAATCTGTTTAAATGTACGCTATATTTAGAATATTTTCACCACTTTAACTTGCGGTCAGATGGCCCTTTCTGACGGGGAACTGAAGTCGTTATATCCATCTATGTCGTCTGTCTTCAAAGCCACCAGACTCCATTGACAAAAACAGTAATTTACCTCGCAGAACACAGGAGTTGCTGGTCTACCGCTGCATTTATCGGTTAGTTTGTTTGTGTTATTGTGTGACTTTGGAGAATCCGAATTAACCGTTTAAAACACCAAAGTCACACAATAACACAAACAAACTATCCGATAGATGCAGCGGTAGAACAGCAACTCCCGTGTTCTGCAAGGTAAAATTACTATTTTTGTCAATGGAGTCTGGTGGCTTTGAAGAGAGCATAGATAACAGCTTCCCGTCGGAAAGAGCTGTCTGACAGCAAGGTAAAGCGGTGAAAATATTCTAAATATAACTGATATAAACTGATATTGATGTTTTCAGGTGTCTAAAATACGTTGTGCTGCTGACCCCGTTCACAGCAGTACATTGCTCCTGTGCAGGTCCATCTACTGTAGGTAATACACTTACTAGGGATAAGTACCTCATACAACCCCACTTGGCCCAAACTATTCCTTTTAAAGCTTGCATACAAAGAATAATACTAAACAAACTAAACAGAATGCAATTATTCAGCTGTGATCTTTTAGTCACCAGCACAGTGTCATCAGCATAGAAACACATAATCTGATATGAAAAACAACATTTGGCCAATGATATAAGAAAAGTTAAAATGTGGTTTGATTTTTGGACATCGTACCCTGAATTCACTCTCCTCAACTGTGCCATCAAACAAACCAAGACCCCTGATTGGCCAGTGGTGTGTACCGTAGTGGGTTTTCATTGGTCGATTATTTTATATTTGAGCTCGCTTGAAGGGAAAAGAAAGTTCGTCCAAGTGTTTTTACACTTTAGGATGAAAATCTGATACTGATAAGAGATCAGATTTTCCTGGTGGCCATTTAGTGTGGAGACAGAAAAACTGACCTCAGATCAGACGTTATTCACCTCAATCCACAGTTCATAACGTCGCTGTAATACGATAACGAAAAAGTGGTCACAAAGCGTCCAGGAGCCGCTGTACTTCTACAATCCAAACTTCCAAAAAAAGGGCTGAGTAGCAAAAAAGAAAAATATTCAGTAACGGCTCATTACTTCACTTATATTCTTCAATTATCCAAAAAATCTTCATTCCTTGTGTGGCACATTTTTCTTCTTCAGTCCTTGAGTGGTCAAATTAAAACTTGTGATGTCGAGAAACACAGAAACAGCTAGGTCCGAGGATCACACTTACCGAACGCCTTCGTTGCCATTAAAAAAATAACCCTTTGATTTCACAGAGCTCCCATCTGCAGCCATACTACGGTCACCATTTTGCATCCCTCCTTGGTATTTGTTTTCGGGATGCCAAGTGGAAGTATGCCACACAACTGTAGTAGATATCAGCGCTTCAGTTTCTACCATATTTTAACACTTCATTTGTCCAACATCTCCATTCCTCACCCCTCCTGGAGTCCAATAACTCCTCCCTCCTTTAGTCCTTATATGGTCAACAGCTTCCTGTGGCTCCACTAGCCCCTCCCACTTCAGTCCTTACATGGTCAAACATTCGGTAGAGTCCGCGAGCTCGTCCTCCTTTGAGTCCTTAAATTGAAAACAACATCCTGTGTTTTAGTAGCCGTCAGCTCCGCCCCCTGACCCCTCCGTGAGGTCAGAGGTCAAAGGTCGGTGACCTTGTTCTCCAGGGCGGCGGCGATCTGTTGGAGGCGAAGGGTGAGCTGTTTATTCTGGGCTGCTGGGTCCTCGTCCAGCGACTGGATGATCTGAAGAAGACGATAACAGAACATTTTAAATTTCCATTTTTTTTGACTGCTTATTGACTCAAAATTACAAAAAATTACAAAAAATGGAGAGCCAATATTCTATATTGTCATGGTAATATTTTTATGCCAATAAGGCCCTGTCTCACCACATCGTAGTACTTGCTGGCGTACTGGTACAGCTGATGTAAGGCCAACTGGGAGTTCAGCTTGTCTGTGTGTTCCTATAAAGAGGAAACACAGGTTACATATCAAACCAAAGGAACCATGTAAGGTCATAATTACAAGTCAAAAATGCATAATATTCATACAGGTACTGGTTGCTGCTGAGAACATTTCATTAAATATAAAAAGATATATGATAAAGGTAAAGTAAACGGCCCCTGTGAATGTTAAACCATTATTATCACTGATGCATTAATGTGTGCAGTTGGTAAATGAGCAGAATAATACTACTACTTCTAATAATAATAATAATACAATTATTAATATAGCAATTTCTCAAAACAAAGCTACAAAGTGCTTTAAAATATATAAAATATTATTATATAATATACACTTACTCATATAATTATAATATAAAAATGGTAGACAAGCAATAATACAAATTTAAAACAGTCTAAAAGTTAAACAACATTGAGCAGAAGGAGCTACATAGGAAAAAAAAAATAAGTAAAATAATACAATACAAAATATTAAATAATAATAATTAAAAAAAAGTTAAGAGAATGCCTTTGTATAGAAAATAAGTTTTAAGAAGTGAGTTTTCAGGCCAAAAACCCTGTGAAACTAGTACCTATAGGTAGATGTAGTGGAGTAAAAAGCACCATACTTCCCTCTGAAATGTAGTTATGTTGAAGTATAAAGTAGAATAAAATGGAAATACTCAACTACAAGTACCTCAAATTTGTACTACGTTTTTGTCAACTAATCGGTTAGTTGATTTAATCGACAGATCTGTGGAGTTTCACACAACATCACCACTTTAAATCTGGTCTGCTCATAAGTTTCTAGGAAAGAAGTCATTCAGCATGAAAAAAGCATAAAAACGACTAAACGACTAAAGAAACCTCAGACAAAAACAACGGCTCAGTCGACTAATCGACTAAGAGGAGGCAGCTCTAGTTGAGAGTGTGTTAGTTATATCTCATACCCGGGACACCTCAGCCAGGTGTGTGTTCATGTCCTGGTCACTGACTGGAACCATCTGTCTGATGCCCGAGTAGTAACTGAAGAAAACACACACACAATCAAATCATCATTTATATATCAGGTGATCAAATGTAAATGACATTTATGTCTAAAACTTAATAACATGCTTTGATATTGTTTAATACATTTTCAGTCTTATTAACTTTTGCAACAGATGGACCCACATGTAGCCCAGCTGTTCTGCCAAAATACTACTATCCAGTCACACATCTGTTCATTCTGTACTACAGCTGTACTGAATGTCATTTTATTTTATTTACATTTGAAGCTTCTAACGAGGTTTTTAAATGAAGATTTTAATGTCTGTCGTCATATTTTATGACATCATCACCCTAAAAAACAGATGTGTTATTGTGGTTATATAAATGTAATTTATGGTGCTGCGGGATAGCAAACTTTTTCAGAGAAAATGTAGTTTTTGAAAGGCTAAACGGCAACAAATATGTATTAAAACAAAATATTTTGTTAGATAAAAACATGTTGTGAATTTTGGAAATGATTTACATCTATTTTCAATATATTTTAACTTTTAGGGCTTTACAACGCTCTGGAGTTATTGGAAATGTTTAGTCGGAAACAATCCTACTGGAATCTAATTCTACTAATAGTATAAAACTAATATTAGTGTAGCCTGATCTTTATCTAAACACAACAAATAGACATGCACCCCTAGTATATAAATTATATATTGCAACAAACTCACTCGTCCACCATCTTCTTGTACGTGGAAATCTCTTTTGCATAGAGTAGCTTGTTGCTGGGAGACTCCTGCAGGAACAAGAAATAAAACAGATAAAAGATCATTTATTAAAGCTTCTCATCTTAAAACGTTGTTCTGTGTGGAGTGAAGATGTTTCACAGAGAAAATCCTCTCTTGGATGTTCCTGCACTGTTAATTATCATCCGTCTGTTCATTTTTTTTGTAATTAACTCTTCTGCTGCTGCAGCCAGATTCGATCAGCTCGCCTCCTCGCTGCAGAACTTGCCTGAGAATTATCACGTTTTTTAAGTTTTCTTCAGTATCACAGTAATCCAGTGATAATTGTCTCTATATCCATGGATACACAGCAAACAGGAGCTGATAATAGATAATTTGGCATACTTTTGATGGCACTATTGTGCCAAAATGTAAAGAAATATTGACGATAACTGTGTGAAATATACCATCCTGTAACTGACATTACAACAGCCCACTGATGAGCTTTCATGGGGTCTTGCTCTGCTTAATTCTTTTGTCATATTGGTTCGAACTGAGTTGATTAAAAAAATAAAGTAGAAGAAGAAGCAGCTCTTCATGCAGAAAAAAACTTTAAAATACTAGGATGTTAATTCAAATTTCGTTATTAGTGTGAACTGACTCTGCTGAGTTTGTGCTCCGTCTTGGTGCAGGCGTCCATGAAGGTCTGAGAGATGACGTGCAGCGACGCGTCCACCACCTCCGTCACGTGGACGTCGAAGATGAAGTGGGGGTTCCTCAGGATGTTCACCCAAAACCTCAGAGGCAAGCTGAGGACAGAGAGAGAGACTTGGTTGACAGGTTGTTAGAAATACATGGAACTGGTATTAATTTACTCCATTGATGTTTCAGTAAATCCTTATATAAAAAACTTTAATCATAAAACCAAGACAAGATATTTGATTTGGAGCAAAAAAACATTGGAAAACAGAAAAAAAGCAAAGGTAAATAATTATTTTAAGAGTGAAGGAACTACTCATCCCATCAACCATTGCGAAAGTTCACTCGCCGCCTCTGGAAACTCCCTAAAAGCTTTAAAACTAACCTCCTTGAAACCAACACCCTCACATTTGCGGGTAAACAGTTTTCTTCACTTTAGACATTTCAACAATTTTTAGACGTTGATATCTCCACAGTGGCTTAACCGATTTTTACCATTTAAACTGCATTTGAAACGTCCATCTCCCTTCATTCTTTTGCAATTTGAACTTCGAAAATAGCCCTTAGAAATCTCTTACAATGTTAGTTTATATCAAGAGACACACTCGAGAAGAATTCTGCCACTCCTTCCCACTCACATTAGATTAGAGACATTATGTCCTGTATAAATCTGGAGAAAATCTGTTATACTACTCGGGGAACAGAGAGTGAATTTTACAAGGTGTGGCGCCTCTTCTGGCCTATTTTTTTTAGAGAAACCCACTACAGTAGTCTCTGAGAATTTTTTAAATTATTAGTATTAGTATTTTATTTATTTGCATTTTTTTCTGTTTATTTATTTGCATTTTTCTTTTCCCATTATATTTATCAATTTGCTATTCCCTTCATCTCTCTACTTACTTTTTCTGTTACTATTAAAGTGTATTATAGATATTTTCTCTGTATTTTCTATAATTTTAACTTTAATTACCTATCATTTAGAATATATTTTCTGTGGTCTGCTGAGGTTGTTGTTGCGCGTTTGCTTTTTGTGTGAGTAGTAAAACAAACTTTGATTCATTATTGATAATCAATTAAAAATACCTTTGAAAGAGACACACATGCGTAGGAACATTGGGCAGCAATGAGAAGCTGCTTTTATCCACCTCAGTCTGAAATCATAGACCCACTGTTTCAAATAATATGATTTTCTTTTTTTAAAATGTAAATTTGCCTCTGTTATCGCTTCAAACTGCATTTGTGGCGAGCACGAACAGAAAGCTTGACAGGTGCAGCTGTAGAAACAGTAACTAACGAAGACAATTTCAGACTTTTCCAGACTTTTTAAGGACCTGCTGACACTCCTGTTTCCCCTCTCTTCCCTCCTCCCCTTCATCATTTCATCTCTTCCTCCTCAGACCATAACCCTCGTCAATAATTCACACCACTGATGAATATTTCATCCTCCAACTTGTACGTGTGTGTGATGATTGACAGGCTGAGCTCAAGGCCAGATGGAAAGCAGAGTAAGTTCTATTTCCTCTCTTCTTCTTCTTCTTCATCATCTTCCTCATCATTTATCTGTCCTGATAAAAGAGGGCCGATTAGACGAGGCTTTAATGTTGACGACGGGGACATAATGACTCTTGAGTAAAGCTGATGAGGTGTAACGGAAGCAGGTTTCTTTCGCAGGTCGTATCTCCGGCTGAGATTCACAGAAGCTTTGATGAGACGCTGGCAGACGTTGAATCAGATAAAAGCGTCACATATCAACCAGTTTACTGACATCATAATCCATGAGAGGCGGTTTGAATGTCTTCTCCCACTTAATCCTGGTACTCACACATGTTTCATTCACTCAGAGATGCTTTTTTGTTGTCTATAGTCTAGTTTTTTCACAGTAAACAATAATCTTTTCAGTCATTTTTCAAGCAAAAATGCCTAAAAAATACTTCGGATTCCTGCTTTTCTCAGTTTTATATCTCTGTAAACTGAATATCTTTGAGTTTTAGATAGTTTGTCAGACAAAACAAATCATTTTCAGACATCAACTTTGGCTGTGAGAAACTGTAAAGGGCATATATCAATATTTTCTGATTAACTACAACAACGAATCTGGACAATAATCAACAAAATAACTGACTGAGGAACAATAATTAGCCCATTATCCATCACAGTCTGATGAATGTGGTTGTAGGAATTCCATCATTTCTATCTGGAATATTTGTTTTCATATTTACCAATAATTATTAAGGAATTGTTAGGGAAAAAAGGCACATGTCTCACATATACTCCATATATAATAACCCACTTCTATACTGTAAATAGAGTAATGTATTATTCGTACATAGTATTTATTCGACCATGAACAAGGTCAAATCGTCACATTTAATTGCTTGAAAAATTACAGAAAAGATTAAAAATGTGGTTATAGTTTTTGGTCAATATATAGACTATAGTATTAATTGAGTAATTCTCACACTGCACAACATTAATGATATTGTTTATTTTTAGAAAACTAGAATATAGACAACGATAAAGCATCTCTAAGTGAGTGAAACATGTAATCAGTACCAGGAATAAGTGGGAGACTTTGCATTACCTGTACTAGACCCTGTGCGTACAGTACATAACAGTCGTATATCAGGTATACAGAGGGCGTGCGTTGTATTGTGTACCTGTTAGTCTTCCAGATGTGCAGCGTCTCCTCGTCCACGTTGTCGTGTCTCAGCGCCTGTTCGTCCAGGAAGTCAAAGAAGTATTTGACGGCAGGGGGGACGACGGTGCTCGAGCACAAAACGCTGCGGAAGAAATCGTCCACAAACTGCTGCAAAGTGCCCTGAAACACACACACAAATACACATACTGTATGTTCATATATACTGTTTATAATGTTTAACGTCATGTAAATTGAGCATCTTTCAATAAAACAAATCTTAATTTAACAGAGAAACATCATGAATTGGAGAGAGAGCGTTGTATTTTATAATCTTTATGTAAAATCTTAATCTGTAACCAGCACCTAGTATCTGTTAAATAAATGTAGTGTAGTACCTCAGTATTGTACATTAAGTGTACAGTGTTTGAGTAAATGTACTTCATTATGTTGCGCCCCACACACCTTGACAGAGAGCAGCCTGGTCAGGTAGATCTCAGTGATAGCTTTGGTCATGGCCTTGTCCTTCATGCTGCCTCTCTTTGACTTCACCTCATCGATCTCGTCGGCCGGCCGCACCAGGTGGAAGGTGAGGTCGTCCTCCAGCAGGGCGTTTTCTGGTAAACAGACATGAAAGACGTAACATTACCAGCTTCATCTATGTGTTAAATTACAAGACTGTTTTCTGTTCTCTCTCTGATACATTTCCGTGCCACATCCCATTTAAAGTTATTAATTCTGCGGCCTGTTTATTAATATCTGACGGTGCACCGGCATTAACTGACACTACATTAAGTTGGGATTTTAATTACGGTTTGCTCTCCTGCTGTATGTAAAGTGTTTTTCTGGATATTTGTTTATTAATCCACACAGCTGGCCGGCATGGGAAGTGAAAACACAGATTATTCAGGGTAGCCCTGAGGCTTTTTAATACCACTTCGAATGAAATTTAATGCCAACTTCACTGGCAAAAGTATGAAGGATATCATGGAAGAACTTATATTTAACAAAACATGTTTACTCACATTCATAATGAATACACAATAACTTTGTGAAGTGTGTGTACTCTAATAACATTAAATGAAAAATGATATGGACTCACATACTGGTTACAAAAGCTCCTGATTTGAAACTGATTTGGTGCGGATAAACACGACTACTGAGTGTCACTATCAGAGTCTACAGTTGGCCGCAATCTGTTCATGTTTTATTGAGGTTCATCGTTAAAACGACACCAGCTCGTTCTGAGGCAACGAGCAAATGTTAGTTTCTTAGCAGCAAAGTTTGAGACGTTTTGTTTTCTTTCCTGACAACGGACTGATTCGCGCCACGGTCAAAAGCATAAAACAATATACTGACGTAAACAGTCGTATAAAATCCAAGTCATACCAAACACAATAAATACTCATGTTTCACAGTTATTTATGAGGTCTTGATATTTATTTAATCCTACGAAAAGACAAGAAAAAAAGTCTTTGTAAATGAAATTCAATACTTTCAAGGCCTTATTTAGAGAATGTGAAATTCAATATATTTTTTAATACTTTTAAGATTAGTTTTTTTTAACCCATTTAACCTTTTTTAACCCAAAAGCATCCTGAGGGGAAAATAATAATAATAATAAATAAAAATAATAATAAATAAATAAATAATAGAAAATAGTTTTAACTGATCTGATATGAAAACTCCCAATTTAAAGTGTTTCCTAGTTTATTAAACTGATTTTGTGCATAAGATATTATAATTGAGCTAATAAATGTATTGCAGTGACATACAAGGCGGAATAATAATATCTCCTGTTACGTAAATGTCACAATACAAATGTCAAATGTAAATGTCAAAAACTTTAAAAGTCACCAGGGTGATTATTAAGACGTCAAAACTGTGGTGTCATAAATTAAGTGTCCTCTGACAACGCGAACAGAGTGGAAATTAAAACCTCCCTTTTGTGTTATCAAAGACACAGAAAACTCTTAATTGGTGATAAATACGTATGCTGTATTGCCATCAGCTCTTAGAAATGTCACTAATTGTTTCTTTACTTAAACGTTATTAATTTTATTTTCTGGCTCAGACGTGGAGGTTTAAGCCCGTTTGGCTCTTTTCAAGCACAAAAAACAGATTTTTAATTGTTATCTGATATTTTCTGGACCTTTAACTGCTTTAACATGATTCTAAATCAAGTTTCCTGTAACTTTAAACTGATTTTTTTTGATTTTCTAAATATATTTTAATATTTTATGATTTCATATTGATTGTAAAGTCATGAAATTCAAAGTGAGCAGCAGAGACTACAGCCATCGGAGAAGATGAGTGTAGGAAAAGCCTAAAAACGTAAGTACAAGGACATGAAAACTGTATTTCAGGGTGTGTGTGTGTGTGTGTACGTACTCTCTTCGTAGCTATCCTGGTGTTGGTGGAAAGCCTGTGTGTGTATAACTCTGGACAGAACCAACGTGGCGTTATCTCGAACCTGAAACACAAGAAATCATTGAGGTCAAATATGAATAAAATCCTGATTCACTGTAACTGAACGACTGCACACAGTTATTAAGTTCCACTTTGTCTCTCTGCAGCTTTCTCTATAAAACATCTTCATTCTTTAAATGTCAAACTGTTGGGAGTGTTTTAGTTTCTGTTGGTTTCCTGCAGCGAGACGATGAGTCTCATGTGGCTCGACATTTCAGTTTTTGGTCGTTTCAGTGCAGAAAAAAAGCTGATTAAAAACATCCAGAGTCAGAAGCAGGAACGTGAACTCCAATCTGACAAACGTGAAGACGAGCTGGGACCAAAAAAGACTGAACAAACCACACGTAAAGATTGTTTCCACCAACTTACATCGATTTTTTAGTCTTTGACAGTCAGGAAGGACCATTTCTACTGAGTAAATACACGAGACAACACACTGAACCACTGGTCAGTAACAACTGGAGTTCAACTGGACAAATACTGCAAGAATTACTGTGTGTTTTTGTACCAAAACAACACGACAACCAGCAGCTCGCACTGTTTATATGGAGCGACATTTGTGCTTTAAATGAGTAAAAAAAGCACAGAGATCCTGGATGGAGACACGAGTAGGACTGTAGAGGAAGTGTACTTTGTGAAACTTCAGGTAAAGCTGTATATTTATGTAATAATTAATAATAATAAGCTGTTTTTTCGCTCATTATCTAATAGTTATCTCACCAGAAGTCCAAAAATATTTAATTTACTATCACATATGACAAAGAAAAGCAGCTGTTCTTCACATCCTCATTCCTCAAACTGGAAGCAGATCATTTTACGCCTGACAAAACACTTGAAATGATTAATTGATTATCAAAATAGTTGCTCACTAATCGATTATTTGACTTAACATTTCCAGATGAAAGAAGGAAATAATGCAATCTAAAGTGTCCTAAACATACAGAACAAATCACAGTATTAGATGTTTTCATTTTTGGACCACACAGAATAAAGTAAAATATAAAGTATTGTGCATGAAAGAAAGCCAACAGACTCACATTGTAATGAGCCAGAGTGTTGAGTCTCTTCCAGCGTCCCTCTTTCTGGGAGGTGAGGTCGAGGTCGGACAGGATCTGACCCGTGGAGCCGGGACGCCACTCTGTGGACGGATTAGAGAACAAATTTGAACGTGTGTCTTTCATAATAATGTATTTTGTCCTTGGCTGTGATATATAAATGTCTTGTTTTGTCCGACCGACAGTCTAAAACCAAAAGATATTCAGTTTACAAAGATATAAAACAAAGAAGCATAAAATGATTTAAAAATCAGACTTTGTGTAACAGCGTTATTATATCTGATGCTCTTCTTAAGTACAATGCAGTCCATAAATATGATTCAATCTGATAAAAATTGTTTTATTGTTATGTCACTGTAACCCTGCAGTTCCACCACAAACCAGCAGGAGGTGACAAACACCTGGTTTGTGACCCTGAATGTTGTGTTGATAAATATCAATATAATTGTTTTAGTTTGATCTAGGATTCAATTTAAAACACTTTTTAATTTTATTTAACTTAATTATTATAATTAGTATTATTATCATTATTGTTGTTATTGTTATTATTTATTTATTTTTCTCTTGCTTTCTCCCTCTACACGTAAAAGGAAAAATATATGTATATGTAGATATGTGTGTAAATATACAGTATATGTGTGTTTATGTGTAGATATATGTCTTATATTATCACCTACCCTCATTCAACACCTCTCACACAACCATTCTTTTTGTCATTTGTCTTACTTTGTATAATCTCTTTTGGCTGTTTATGTGTCCCTGTACTTGTCTTCACTTGTTCTGTAATCACTTTATCACACAAAAAAACAAAGAAAACAAACAAAAACTAAAATTTTGATCTGTGTGTTCTCACCCAGAGCAACACTCTCCACCTCCGGTCTCTGAGAGTACGGCAGGTTCCTGTACACCTGATCGATGATCTTCTCTTTCACCTGCGGGACAGAAAATTAACATTTTACCTACCAAAACTGTGCGCTAACACAAAAACTAAAATCATATTTTATTCATATTTATCAGCACTGAACAATACTAACAGACAGCAGAGAAATATCACAGAAAACTGAAGCCACAACCACAACTTTGCTCTAAACCAGCCATTTCCTGAGAAAGGAATCAAACCCACCTGGGAGATGGTGTCACAGTTCAACACCTTCACTGGAGTCACATCCGGTCCCTCGCCGTGCACCAACACCTGCAGGGTCTGACATCACAAACACACCTGTCACACTCTGGAGTGAAAGCACATTTAATTCTATGGGTAAAATAAAAGCAGGGCAGCAACTAACGATTAGTTTGCTGAATTTAAAAGGGTTAAAACGCCAGAGGTGACGTCTTGAAATGTCTTCTTTTGTCCGACCAACAGTCCAAAACCAAAAAACATCAGTTCACAAAGATATAAAACAGAGAAAAGCACATTTGAGAAGCTGCAACCTGCTTACAATTTTAAGCATAAAACCTCTTAAACCCGACGAACCCGGTACCGGGTCAAACCCTGTGCTGAGTTACAAAAAGTTGCGATGGAAGATTATCTATTAATAGAAGATATGAATGTTGTTTTTTAACAATAACATGCTTGGTAACACTGGAAACTACAAATTCTGAGCTTTCTAATGCACATAAACGCACCTCCACTCTAAACACACATCGTCCGCTATTAATGGGGAAACAAAGCTGTCAAACTTAACATTTTACATTTAAGCACACTGACATAAATCTATGTTCTTGACAAAATATTTATATAAACAGTAAACATGGCCAAAACATGGAGAGTACCTGAGTATATCTTTATAAATTGTATCATAAATGGTGTATTCTAGTGCATTTTCATCAAATTTACAGTTCCAGTTGCATCATTATCCATGTGATCTTTGTTATAATGGTGATATTGCCTTTGAAATTAAGATAGATAGATGTACTTTATTGATCCCAAAATGGGAAATTATTGAAAGATTTTATACTAGGCAAGGATAAAAATTGAATTTTTTCCTTTATTGCACCTCCATTTACTCTGGACTGGTAATATAGTTTAGTTTAATTTCAATTTATTCATATTCCTTAGCTTCTTATCTTTCAAAAGAGACCAGATATATGCATATAAGCCGTATGGTTGAGGAGCTACTCCTGATTCATTTTGGTAGTTATTTTAGGTGTTTTTTCAGAGGAATAGGGATATGGGCTTAACACTGAATAACACCAAAAAGGAAGAAATCTAAATCTAAAAATACTTAAAAATACACACCGGTCAACACACGTGCTGGACTGAAGAACACAGTGTGTATTATTGTGTATTACTAACCAGTACACAGTATTCCACGTCGTCCCCCAGCAGTCCCGTATCGTTCAGGGTGTATTTGGCTTTCTTCATCTTGGCGTCCACCGGTCCTTTCTCCACCTGGTGCTTCAAGGCCTTGAACAGTTTGTATAAAGGCTCTCCTGCCGTGTCCTGAAACACACCATATTAGTTTGATATCAGCTTTGTCTTTGAGGGTAGTTTTCTGTCTATTTAAAGTGTTTAAGTACAATATGTAACAGTGATATATGTACAGTATAATCATCTTCTGCATATCAAGCTAAATAATTGTGATAATCACAACCTGGTTTTAGTGTCCAACAGTCTAAATGTTGTTTAGTTGAACTTTTTGGATACTGGCAGGACGAAGTTAGTGTTGAAGGACTAAATTCAGTCAACATTCACCTGTTGATCCTCATCACAACATAAAAAATATCAACTTTTAATCACCATCTTTGGTACGAGAATGTTAAATTATAGAAACACCACAACAAGAAAAAGAGGCAGGCAAGAGAAACAGATCGAAGAGAAATCAAAACAAACTCAAGGAAAGTAAAAAACAGAGAATAAGTGAAAGAGTGAGTGTTACCCGGAGGAACTGGTAGATACAGATGGACATCCAGTTACACAGCATCCTCTCCACCACCGTCTCTGACCTACATACACAAACAAAAGATAAAAACATTAGGAGCCATTTTTATATAATTTTAAACCAAAAATTACAGTGTAAATAAACACAAACACATAATAAACATACAGCCTAGACAAATACAAGTGTTATTCACTATCATATATGGAGGACGGAACCTGCCAAAATAAATAATAAATTAATAAATAAATAAATGATTCGATAAATAAATAAATATGTCATTACTTGTAGAAAATTAAAAAAAATGTAGCCATTAATTAATTGATGAAATGTGACTTAAATTGATATTTCTGTTTTAATTTGATTCTATATTTATTTATTTGTCTTTGTATTAATTCCCTTATTTATTTACTCTTCTTTTTAATTTTTCTTTTATTTATTTATGTATTTGTTTTTATTATTTTTTACATTTATTTTTTATTTATTTATTTATTTATTTATTCATTTATTTATTATTTATTTATTTATTTATGAATGTATGTATTTATGCATTTATTTATGCACAATTTTTCCTTTGCATTTCACCCTTTATTTCCCCAAACTTAAAATAAATAAATAAAAATAAATGCAAAAATAAATAAATAAATGTATAAATTAATAAAAATAAATACATAAATAAATTAAAAGGAAAATTAAACAGAAGAGTAAATAAATAAGGGAATTAATACAAAGATAAATAAATAAAGAAGCAAATTAAAACAGAAATATAAATTTATATTACATTTGATCAATTAATTAATGCCTATATTTATTTTTAATATTATTTTTGCTATATTTAACACATATTTCTTTATTTATCGAGGAATTTATTTATTTATTCATTTATTTAGGATTTTGGCAGGTTCAGTCCTACGTATCCCGGCCTTCCTCACCTCCTGAGCATGAGTTTGGGGTTTTTGTTCTGCACGTGTTCGTCCATCAGCTCCAGCAGCAGCGTCCTCATGATGTCCGTGTAATACTCCAGTTTGCCGTGCAGCGCCACCGTCAGCAGGGAAGCAAAATAACCGCGAGATCTGGCGTTGAAGTCCGGACGACTCTCCAACGTGCGGATGAACTGGAGGGCAGAGAACACGGTGGATTTTAAATAAAGAATATTCATTCTTGATCTTGAAAATGGTAGTAGCTACCAGAAAAAAGCTAGTAATAATATTAATAATACTAATTGTTATTTGGAACAGGTGTTATTATCCTTAGGTCCCCATTTTGATTTGATCGACAGTGACAGAAAGACGGAGGACAGAGGAGGGAAAGGCGGGATAAACTCACATTGATGAGGAAGGTTTTACTGTTCAGCAGGTTGGAGAACTGGTTCAGCGCCTGAGCCACGATGGCCTTGCGGGCTTCTGGGATTTGTATTTTTCCAGTGATCATGGTGTCGTTGGCGCCGTCCTTGGAGGGCAGGAAGAAGCATCGGTCGGTGTAGGTTTTGTAGTCCAGGAAGGGGATCCGGGCCTCGCTCAGGTCACTTGTGTGGTCCTCCATTTCAATCATCAGATCTGACAGAGAAATCATGAAAACATTTGAGTTGTGTGTTGTATGATAGTATAATCTCAACATGTTGAAGAGGTGTTCATAGTAAGAGCGACGGCGAGGTAAAACAGCTAAAATATTCTAAATATAGCGTACACAAGCTGATTTTTTCAGGTGGCTATAATCCATTTTGCTGCTGACCCTGTCCACAGCAGTACATTGCTTTGCTCCTGTGCTGGTACTCTTGTCTGTTTCTCCAAACTCCATCTACTGTAGGTAATACACTGACTATGGAGAAGTACACCCGAACTATCCCTTTAAAGACTCTCTGGAAACATCAGACATGTGAAGCCTCCAGCTCACTAACAGAGCTGTCAGACTGAGCTGAAAACGGTCCACCGAGCTCCTCGCCAACAAGACCTGAAGGGATGTTTTTTCTGATGTTTGAGCCAAAGCGTGTTCTGCTGAATCGCGTTGGCAGGAGTTCACATTATGGAGATAAACTGTCAAAGTGGCGGCTTCCTCTAATCTGTGCAACGCAAACATGTGACAAGATGCTGGCAACATTCAGCTCGCTGGACACAACTTTGTGCTGCGTCTGCTGGACGCTGGGAACTGTCAGTCGGGAGTTGGCAATCTCAAAGTTCACTGTAGTTTAGACTTATGTCAACACGATGTATAAATACTTGGACTAAATATTAGTGTTTTACATTAAATATCCGTAAAAAACGTGGGTAGTTTGTTCGTTGCTGCTCACACTTTGTCAAGATATTTTGGCGGTTGCTCTACCTTAAAATATATGGAAATAAAGCCGTTACTGAAGCTGTAAATGTATGCAAAGGGAAATAAATAAACACATTTAAAAATAAATATAATATAAATGCAAAAATAAATAAAAATAAATGTAAACATAAATTAATAAATACAAAAACAAATAAATACATATATAAATAAATAAAATTAATAAAAAATAAACACAAACATGAAGAAAAGAGAAAATTAAAGAGAAGAGTGAATAAATAAGGAAAGTAATACAAAGATAAATAAATAAAGAAGCAAATCAAAACAGAAATATCAATTAATGTCTCATTTTTATCAATTAATTAATGGCTACATTTATTTTTTAATGTTTGTTTTTTTAATGACATATTTATTTGTTTATCGAGCAACTACATTTTCACATACTTTTCTACTGTTATTGTTGAACTGATTTCAATATTATGCATTCATCAAATTCTTTAATTGTTATCTTGATAAACTCAGTTTCAAAAATTTCAGATATGCCGTCACAAAATCATAAAACGTAACTTGAAAGGGTAATTCTGGTAACATGTTAACATGCAATTACTATTTGAATGACAGATAAATGGAAAATAATGATCTTAATTTGAGATTAGATTGAATTTTGAGGTGTCAGGTGAGTGTTTTTTACCTGTGAACTCTTTCTTGCAGCGATCTCGGACGCTTTCCTCCAGATTCTCCAGCTGGTGTTTCACCTTCTCGTATTCTCGTTCTGCCTGCTGACTCTTCCTCCTGTTAACACACATTAAAGACAGGAAGAGATTTAAAACGTATCAACACAGCGAACAATAAACGTGTCTCTCTCTGTGTGTGGTCATCATCTTTTCTAACCTGTAGCAGTAGACGGACACGGCGATGAAGAGCAGCATCGGTACGATGACTGCAGGGATGATAATCGCCAAAGGGATGTCGTCTTTTCTGGCATAGTAGACTTCTCCCACCATCCACTCGCCATGACCAAACTTCACCTGGACGAGAGAGACAGAGAGCAAACAGAATATCTGAGTTTAAGGAGGTTAAAGTGAAACCTCTGAATGTGTGAAAAACACTTGACTGTATTAACCCTTGTTTTATATGAATGATCTAAAGCTGGTCATGTATGAAGGTAGATTTGTGGTTACCACGAGCTCCAGCTCCAGGTCGTTGGTTGTGTCTCTGCGTTGGCGTTTGGATCTGGATCTGGAACTGGGCTGCGATGACGGAGCGTCCAGGATCAACTTATCATCCTGAACACAAAGATGTTAGAACAAACATGTTAGACTGCTGGTATCACAGTAATTCTCACCTTAAAATAACCTACAGCGGTTTGCCAAGGTGTTTTTAAACTTAATACAAATATTTCATATTTTTGGTTCTGGGGATCTGCGACTTAAAAAACTATTTATTTGTTCAAAGTAGAGGGATGTTGCAGGAAAAAGTAGGTGTAACTTTACACCAACTACTACCCAATAACTGCTTTTATTCTGAAAAGAAAATCAAGTCTGCAAGTTATGGCAGTTAAGTCAACTAAATGAAGGTTTAGAAAATGAATGAACACGGAGAACATATCATTTTAAGAACATTTGAAGGTGCAGAATCTGAACTTAAAGTGTAGAAGATTTCTGTTTTTGTCAGATAACAGTCATGTCATGTGGTGAATGGTTTACTGTATAGTGTTTAACGTAACCTAATGCTGCGTTTGTGGAAGCCTGTGTTTCTGCAGCATGACGGCATCACCTGCAAGACTTTCTCTGTTGGTTTGAGACATGTATGATGTGACTTTCTGATACCCTCCATTTAATAAAAACTCCATCTTAACAGTGTAGATCCATTATAAACTAAGTGGAGAAAAGTGTGTGTTTACCTGCAGGATGTTAACGTGACAGGAGGCGTCTCCAACAAACGCCTGGGCCTCTTTGGCCGTCATGGCCTTGGAGAAACCTTTACCCTGATGGACGCAAGGAAAGAGTGTAAATTCAACAGATCTGGAGATGAAGAGCGATATGTAAAGAGTAAAAGTATCCGTCTGTCCTCACAGTGACGATGATGACGCTGGCCTCGGTGATGACGTTCTTGTGGAGCGCGTTGAAGGAGGGTTCGGGGTGGTAGTTGAAGCTCTTCAGCTCCTCCACCACGTTGTCCAGCTGGAGGAAGGTCCGTAGGCTGTCGATGGAGTCGTTCCTCACCGCCGGAGAGTCAAATTGGAGGAACGTGTCGTTCTTACTCAGAGCCTCCTGGACGAACTGATAGAGACGCAGGAGTTAAAAGAGAGAAGTCAATCCAGCTGTGTCACAACGTTAGGTCCAAAGTCAGAATCAAATTATTACAAATGCAGACAAAAAAAATAAATAAAATAGAAGAAAGTTAGTCGTTTCTGCTGAAAACTAGTGGCCAAAAACAAAAATGGTTATTGCAGGTTTAAATATATATATTTTTTATTATTTTCTTCTGATGGTTGAAAGAAAAGTGTTCACAGTTTGTTCAGTGAATCTCTTCACACACTCCAGGTTTTCAGTGCAGGTGTAACTTTTACTTCAGGCTCCCTCTCTCTGCCCTCCCCCACTGTGTCTCCCTCTCTTTCTTCCCGCTTCAGACGGCAGCTTCTGATGAAGCGACGATAAAACGACTTCACCTCCTCTCCCCTGCAGTGAATCTTTCCTAAGAGACTCTGTCACTCAAAGCTATTCAGCGGTGAAATAGGAGCGTCGGCCCTTTTCTCTCTGTTTCAGGCTCCTGACTCAGAAAGTGTCAGATGGAGCTGCAGACCGATACGCAGCCAGCCGATACTCTGCTTTTATTAAAAAATAGATTCGGTCGTCTACCTCTGATGTTATGTAGATTGATTGATTGAACATTTATTGTAGAATTGAACTCCTGGCCAAAAACCAACATAACGACGGTCAAAAAACACGATGGCGATGGCTAAAATGCAGAACTTGAGGCTTCAAAACGGCAGTCCACAAACCACCGGGTGACGTCACGGTGACTATGTCTACTTCTTATATACCGTCCATGGTTCAAGCGGCCACATCAACTTTATCATCATTTTGCGCAGCGGAGGATACTGGAGATAACAGTGTGTGATTCTACGCTATCGTTTTGCATTACTGTTTAGTTTTAATTTGAGAAGAAAAAAAATATATATATATATTTAATCATAGTTCTCGTTTTCAAGGGTTACTTTTTATTTACTTTGAGCTTTTGTTGTGAAAAAGTATTTATTCATATTTATTTATTTTCAAATCAACGTGCACATTTATTTCATAATTGAGGCTTTTATTTCTAATTTTCTTTATTCAATTATTGAGTCATTTATTCATTTATTTATTTATTATAGTGGCAGCTTTTGTCCTCCATACTCTCTTACCTCTACAGATGTGGTGTTCTGTGAAAACTCGTCGTCGGAGGTGTTGACTTTCATCGTGGCTCTCTGGATCAGATCAAAACCGCTTCCTATCACGACGATCCTTCGACCACCGCTACACAAACACATACGAGAGGTAGAAATTAATTTATATACATTTACCCTCAAATGCAGTTTTTTCTGTACTTTGATTTACATTTTGGGAGATTCTTTTTCTTTCACATTTATATGATGGTCGAGTTATTTGAGCAAAACATTCACCAAGATCATCAAATCACACCTGAAGAAAGCTGCCAATATGTCATACAGACGGAAGATGTCTTTACTAAAATACTTTCAGCTGACAGCAGATTAAAGTTTTTGAAAATCAGAATGAACACATGATGATCTTTGCTAAATACTAGTATTTTATTTATCTACGACACAAAAATACTTCACACAGAGAACTTTACTTTTATGTTTTTGTTGCTTTAGTATATTTTACATTAAATACTTTATCTGCATGTTTATTCAAATAAGACTGTAAACTTATTTGTGCATACTAATTTGTAGTATTTCAATGCGGGACTTAGGCGTTTATATGATTACCGAAGGAAAACTGTGTGTGAATACATTAAAGGGACAGTTCACCTTAATTTCAAAGATCCATATGTTGAGTAGAATAGAAATACTGCTCTTTACTAATGATAATTAGCATCAGAACTTAGCGATTCAGTGTATTTTAACGTCTCTAATTTCTTCTATAAAAACAGACTCACCATACGAAGCTGTCCTTGGGGTTATAATCTGTGATCTTGGGGTTTTCAGAGTACTGGTACGCAGCTGCGACGTCTTTGGTGGTGTTTTTACCGTATCTCACCGTCACCGTTAACAGGTCGGAGGACACCTTCTGCCACTTCCCGGTCTCACAGGTGATCTTTGAGCCGAACGCCAGGCTGAAGAGGAGAGAGGAGGAATTTTAAATGTCTCAAACTGTCTCTTCAGAAAACATGAGTAAGATCACGGTAGTGTTGCTTACACTTCACAGGGAACCCCCCCCACGCTGACGGTGACGTCGTCTTTAGTTGCGGTGTCCAGGTCTTCTCCCTCGATGGTGATGACTGTTCCTCCGGCTGCTGGACCCTTCGCTGGGTGGACAAACTTTGGTTTGGGGTCCTTGACAGAGAGGATGAGACATGAGCTGATTGTACTTAAAAGGTGAGAAAGTGGTCTCAGTTTCAGTCACTCTGAAGTAGAGAGGATACAACACGCCAGTGATGCCCATTTATAGTACTTTTCCCTTTAAACACAAGTTACATAATACATACAGGATTTCTTATTTTTCTGCTCGTTGAAGTTCAAGAAGTTTGACAGAAGTCTATGATTTATTCATTTTTATTTTATACATTTATTTTATATCTATTTATTTTAATTATTTTTTTTATATATATTTGTTTTGTATCTGTCAGTTTTATTTAATTTTTATACATTTATTTTATATCTATTTATTTTAATTTTTTATATATTTATTTGGTATTTATTTATTTATTTTAATTTTATACATTTATTTTATATCTATTTATTTTATATCTATTTATTTTAATTATATTTTTTGTAACAGGTTGTGGGAGGAGGTTGGCTGTCGCTATTGTTGTTTGTAATGCCCTGTAACCACTGCAAATATGAAATTTGCATAATAATAACAGAAATATATATATATATATATATATTTCTACACTGTGTTATTAATACTTTTAATTAAGTAAAAGATCAGCGTACTTCTTCCTAAAAAATGAGAAAATGTCCACATGTTGAGTAAATTAGTGAATTAGTCGTCTTTTTCTTAATGGCAAAACCTGAAGGCCCCATCATGCTGATTTATTGCCACAGGTCTACCTTGTTTTGCAACGTATGCACAACACCACCACACAGAAACACCAGTATGGGATTAGCTGGCCAGTTAGGGGTGTGTTCAGTTTGACCCTGAAGGAAAAGAAGAAGTCCTCTCACCTTCCAGATAAAGTTTGTGACACACAATCTTTACTTGACTTTATTATGACTTCTAATTAGTTTTACAGCATCCACTACAATCTGTATTGTTGCTCAGGAGTCTTTGTTCCACCGTTATTTTCAGAGAGAAACAGTTTGTGAAGGCTTCGGCATGAAAATAATCACATTTCAAGAACAAAAGCAACGCCTCAGATGTGTCAGACTACATGGCAGAGACAGAAAACACCAACAAAGAGGAAAATAAAACAAAAACATTAAACTTTAACCAAGCAGAGTTCATTATGTTCCAGCTGCAGGTGTGAACGCTTTGATCGCATCAAAACCAAAACAGATTTTAAAGCTAAATAACTCCCGTGGTATTTATTTAAGCAGCGAGTTATAACTAGAAAACAAACTGTAGAACTTCACCGTGGGGGACTTTTATCAACTCGTGTGCTTGAGGGATATTGATAAATGTGACGGCGGCTGCTGAAGTACACCAGCTGGTTGGTTTCCTGTTTGCACTGGAAGGTTTTGTGCGGCGCCGACGGCGTGACGAACAAAACAAGAGCGGATATTAAATCTCGGCTGCACGCCGGAGGATAAAGCGGCTTCGAAAACTTAAGAAGTCAATCTGTCAGGAGAATTAAGACACAGCAGTGGAGCGCAGCGTGTGAAAGAAGTTATTTGTGCTTGTTTGGAAGCGAGGGATGAAAAAATAAAGGTGTAAATATGAATCCAAAGCGAAGGAGTACAATGTTTTCTAAATCAGCGTCGTGCAGGAGTTTGTTGTGCGGCTGCTGAGAGCATTTGGTTTGTTGGTGTTTCACATTTGTTCTCGCTGTTCTGGCAAACACTAGAATAAATATCCCCAAAGAGAGACGAACTCCTAACAGCAGCTCTCCGCCTGCTAGGAAGTTAGACACAAACAACACAGCAGCTCAGCTCAGGAGGTAGAGAAGGAATATATCTGAAACAGATTCAGTCTGTGAGACAACACAGGAAACACACACACTGTTAGATTTTGGCATATAAAAGAAATAGAAATTTAAAACCCAGATTCACCTGCAGATACATAAACACATGGATGAATCTATAAAAAAAGAAAAGGGGTAAAGCTCACACCTGCACTGGTCAATATTTTTACAACAACAACAACAGAATAAATGACGGCGTTGCTCATAGCGCTGAATTCACAGAGAATTATGAGTCTGCAGTTCACCTCAACTCTACGAAGCATTTTAGTGTCCTTTAGCTCACTATTTTGTTCATTTTACCGCACAAACTTTACGGTTTAGCACACTCTCAGCGCTCTCATCAATCTATCTGAACTGATGAGGTAAATCGTATCGTATGTCTATTAGAATAATATAAAAAAATGACCCCATAGGTTGTTTGCATAAGCAGCTTATTACGACACATATTTACGTTTGTTGTTAGGCGGTGACCTCTAGTGGCCATAGTGATTATGACAGTAAGAAGGACGTACGGGTCAAATAAACCCTGGAACCGCTGGTTGTGTCCCATGTGAAAAAGTCAAGTTATTTTAACTTACAAACGTACTGAATTTAACTTATGTACGTAACTTAAGTTACATAACAAACATATTTTAACCGAGACTCCGATAATTTCCTATATGGATTATGTCAGGCCGTCTCCCTTGAATAAAAAATAATAAAATGTAATAAAACATATATATTTTAGGGCAATCAAAGTTAACGCGATAATAACACGTTAACGCAATTTGTTTTAACGTCACTAATTTCTTTAACGCATTAACGCAACTTGTGATTTTTAGGTTGTAGTGGGCTCAGTTTTAAAGCTAGCGTGAAGATACTGGTATCATATGAAACTAGAAAAACCTAATGAATCCATTCGTACCAACCATGTCATACCATTTTAGCGAGGAAAAAACTGGCAAGGCCATTTTCAAAGTGGTCTCTTGACCTCTGACCTCCAGATTCCATCAAACTCGCTCTATGAGAAACGTGCTGCTGGTGTTTTCTCTGACACTCCTAGAGTGCCAGTTGTCCCTAACCCTAAACCTAACCTAGTAGTTTTGTTGCCTCAACTTAACCAAACTGCGACCGTTTCACGACGTTAACCACGTATTTAAAACCGTGACCCTTACGTCTAGGTATGAGGATGTGTTGACTAATCGTTTCATCGTCAAACTACCTGCAGCGTCGCTTTAAATTACCCAAAAATGTTACCAAGGCAGGAACATATCAACAACAACTGTGTAATCCAATGTTTTTGTCCTTTAGACTCATTAAAACAAGTTACTACGTTTCCCAAACAGCTAACCACGACAGGCATGTCTGCCTGTTTCTGTAGTTTCATATTTCTGTTTTGACAGAAAAGAAAAACAAATAATCTCTGAGGGAAGTTTAAAGTTTACCGACGGAGGCAAACTGCTGCTGAAGCAAATGAGTCATTTTGGTCTCAGCAGTTTGCTTTAATTGGCTTTTTGTCAGCTCAACGGAGAGCAAAAACAAGAAATATGAAAGTGAACAACAACATTTAAATTAAACAACTGAGCCTAGTTAGAGAACCAAACAGAACAGCAGGTGATTATTTATTTTGATCAGATTCATTTCTCTAACCGCTGGAAGTTGAACACAGTTTGGTGCAGCTGGTTGTGAATCTGTATGCGAGGGAGATTTTTACGCCTTGCTGCTTCTTTAGATTTCGCTGCACCACACCAGTGTGTGTTTTACTTTGTTATAAACCTTTGGATGTTTCTGGATGTGATCTCCTGGGTGTGACGTGTCACAGTATGTTCTGTGTTGCCTCAGAAACTTTGATGAGATGTGTACTCAGAGTCTTCAGGTTTTTTTAACAGATTCCTGCAGTTTGAACTAATATGTTTTAAAGAACAAAATCAAGAAGCAACGCTGCTGTATTTATGATGGAAGAGAGGCAGTGAATGCTGTCAAACCGCTGTGTAAACCTGGAAATTACATGTTGAGAGAGTGAGTTCTGTGTTTAGGATGCATATCGTAATACTCTGGAGCCCTGTGGAGTTTTCACAGCATGAAACCGGAGGCGGGAACGTGTATCACGACATCCGTGTGCTTCCATGCGTGCTTCACATCAAAATGTGGAACCACTCATAAAAACATGACTCCACAACGTTACTGGTGATAAAAAACTCCTCAAGGTACCTTAAAGCAAGGGTAGGTAATGTATTTTAGGATTTTTTTTTGTTATATTAGTTTAAATTCTCATAACATCCCGTCAGCAATAAATAAACCAAATGAACTGAGGAAAAAAAGAAAACAAATCCAGTATCTGTGGCTGTTGCAGGACTCTAATAAACCCGTCCATGATGTTGGACACAGTCTTATTTTAGTGCTAGTTGTGCTGAAATAAAACATGTTTCATGTAGTCAAAGATAGAAGTTGTTCGTCTCTACTTTCCCGTAACTTCTACAATATTAGTATTCATTTATGTACATAAAATAACATGAAAGATAACACAAATATTTTTTAGGGCTGTCAAAGTTAAAACTGTTTTGTGTTGTTAATTGATTTCCAAGAGTATTAAATACTTGACAAATCTCCCTTTAAGGTTCATTTGAACAGATAAGAAATGTGCGATTAATTTGCGATTAATCGTGATTAAATATTTTTATCGATTGACAGCCCTAATATGTATCTTTCAGATTTAAATCATCTTTATTTTAGCCAGTACTGATCCATTAAACTATGCCTGAATCAGTCCGATACTGATCCTTAGAGTCAGCTCTGGACAACTTTAGTTATTTGTAACTTAGATATCTAAAAATCTGTCATTTTTTAATCATATTTAACTTCCATCTGTGCCTCTCTTGACCTGCAAATCAACCAAATTCACACTTATTGTGTCAGAAGGTCTGAAACCATACAGATAGTTATGTAATAGTATGTAAGAATAAATACATTAGGAAGCGTCTTTAGTGCAGACAGTGTTCGGGTTCAGACCTACCCGATAGGTGAAGAAGACCTTAGATGTCCCTGTTCTTCCTCCCTCTATTTCTATCTCCACTGCTCCACTGTTGGAGTGTTCAAGCGGGACGTCAGACGGAGGAACTCGCCTCGCCGGGCCGATCTCACACACCACACTGAAGACACAAACACAGGGAGAGGTTCATTAATAACAAGGACTTCCAGCTTGGGCTGCAGCAACGATGAACGCATTTGATTATATGTGTTTAAGTACAAGAAGAGTTGTCATCTTAATACAATTATAACTTTTGCTTAGCAGGTGACTGTGGTTTTTATATGTTAATCTAAAGCTTTCCCCTTTTTTGCACTTAAACATCACTCTAGTAGTAAACCAATAAAACACTGAGCTAACATTGATAACTGCTGATGTTCCAGCTGTGTTAGAAGTCAGCTTCTATTGAGTCAGAGAGGGAGAGGTGATGTTCACTTATCTGTAGTCATTAATTAACGTCAGCAGGCTGTCAAAGGTTCATGTACAGAGCTTCACCTTCACGTGTACCGAGGCTCGTCAGGTCTGCATGTTAATGGAGCTGCTGTTAGACTACCTGGTAGAGACGGAGAGTATCTGTCCTGCTGGTGGACACAGATAGACTACCTGGTAGAGACGGAGTATCGGTCCTGCTGGTGGACACAGTTAGACTACCTGGTAGAGACGGAGTATCGGTCCTGCTGGTGGACACAGTTAGACTACCTGGTAGAGACGGAGTATCTGTCCTTCTGGTGGACACAGTCCACTCCAGCCACCGTGATCTTCTTGACGTCCTCCCTCTTTATCCCCATGTTGGAGCCTTTGATGGTCACCGAGATGCGTCCGTTCAGAGGACCGAAGCGAGGGATGATCTGCAGAGACAGTAAAGACAAGCAGCGTGTTTGATACAGTAGATTATAGTTAATATTTCTAAACATCAGACCAGCAATACAGTATATACCATCTACAAGCTGCACATATCAGCCAGTTTGGCTTCGATTTGATGAGTAAAAGTTCTTTCAGCTGCTCCTTAACGCTTCTTGTTTTCTTGCCAGTCAAAAACTCTCCTAGAAAACCTAAAAAATATTGACCTATTCAGCTGCGGCCCCGAAGGAAACCGAGACGAAACAAATGACTGATGTTTGAGAGGAAATAGGAAACAAATTGAAAAAGGAGACACTATGAATACAACATGAGGGAGAAAAATGAACTGTCACTCTGAAGAAGAGAGGCGATTGATTGAGAAATTGTCTGTTTGTGAAAAGCGGTATGGATTCAGAAAATGCAGAATTTGATCTAACGAAGAAGAAGAAATGAATGTGGAGAGATAGAAATGAGAGAATGGAGATTATTCTCACAGATGGAGGGATTGTATTCATCCCTGGAGTACAACTCTTCTTCACATTAAAGTGTGTTTGATGAAGCAGCCGAAGGTAAAAGTATTCACACCGTGTGTTATTGTGTCAATCTGACTGAGAAGGAATTCGGTAAATGTGCGCATAATCATTTTATACACACATTTCTCAGGAGTTTAAATAACTTTTAGAAGCTCTGTATGTGTAAAGGAGAGGGGAAATAACTTCATAGTATAATGCATGTTTAAAAATCACACAATTGATTATAATTAATTCCATTAAATAAACTAAATAAACTAAATAAATAAATAAAATAAATAAAATAAATAAAATAAATAAAATAAATAAAATAAAATTTAAATTTAATTTTGAAAGCGTCAGGAGTCTATATTTCTAAAAGGCCCAAAACTAATTTTTCTTTTAAATTCTTTATTTTCAAATTAACTGACTTATTACTACATAATTACTGCTGTCAGGAGGTCTGGGCGATCCTCCCCTAAACAAGCTCTATAAGTCTATTTTGGTCTATTATTCAATGTTTTTTGAATGTGCCATATTAACATTAAAAGTGCTAAAAAATTCCCACTGTGAATCAAATTATTTTCATTGTGAGTTAGAAAATGGTCGGTATCTCTGTCACTATCAATAAAAGAAAAAAAAAGCCCCAAAAATATCTTTATATATAAAGAAAATATATATTTATCCTCTGGGATGACTATCGATCAGCAGCTGAGGAAAGATCTGTCTCTGGACCGGCCACCTACAGTAAGTTGTTGTAGGTTATTCTGTTTGTTTGATTCTTGTCGTCTGATTCACTCACAGATACATTTAAAATCATCCTCGTCCTCAGTCATCCATGTGATTACTTCCTTGTGTTTTTCTTTGTGGCTGCAGCACATTTCAGACAGTTCCTCTTCACGTATTCCTTTGAAATCACCGAATGCCACCGTTCCTCTTTTCTTTCTTTTACTACAGAGGATACATTTCATATGTGATTTATGTCAAAGGATTGTCTGGCGTTCTGTAACAACGACGGAAGGGAGAAATGTAATATAGTGGAGCTATTAAAGGTGCTGCTCACAGAGCTTTTTCCTCGTATCTCTTCACATCTCTGCTGTCTTTTAAATGACACAACTAGATCACAGCACTGAGCTTCAAATGCGGAGACTTTGTGAGGACACTTTCTGCTCCGGTGCATAAATGGAACAGGCTGCCGTGAAACCTCTTATATGATGTAACTATTTTTTTGTGGAGTTTGCAATAGTTTGAATAATGTTTTACCTGTTTGATGCTGCACGAATATACTGAGTTTTTGTCATTTTTTACATCTGTTTTATTTGTGTCCAACGTAGAAACTTTATTGGTATGCATGAGGGTAGATACTCAACTATCCACTAATCAACAAGAAGAGGGTGTTAAACTGTCTCTGCACTGTTTTCTGCATTTCTACAATTCTATTATTCGATTCTGATAATATAAGAGTTAGTTTTGTTGTGTGTTTCATGACTCACGTCTGTGATTTCCGGGCTGGGGCACTGCGCCGGCTGTGGTGACGGGCAGAGCTCCCGGTAGACGCAGGTGCGTGTTGCTGCGCACCAAACACACTGGTACTTGGCTTCGGCGTGTTTACACAGACTGCAGTCTTCTCTTCCCACGGAGCAGTTATACAGCACCACTGGAGAAGAAGAAGAGGAAGACGAAGAAGAAGAGGAAGAATTAGAAGAAGAAGAAGAAGAAGAAGAAGAAGAAGAAGAAGAAGAAGAAGAAGAAGAAGAAGAAGATGAAAAAGAAGATGATGAAGAAGAAGAAGAAGAAGAAGAAGAAGAAGAAGAAGAAGAAGAAGAAGAAACATTTAGTAAAGAAGAAGAAGAAGAAGAAGAAGGAGAAGAAAAAAGTATTGAAGAAGAAGAAGAAGAAGGTTAGAGCTTATTAGCATAACTCATCTGGAACTGAATTGGAAATAAGAGAGAAAGTCAAACAGTGTAATAACTGAGCTTTCACACTTCATCTTGATTTATGTGTGTGTGTGTGTGTGTGTGCGAGATTGTGAGCGTGTGTATGATTAAGTGTGTGTGTGTTTGTATAAGTGACACACCAACCTGTCAGCGTGCTGTCAATCTTCCTCTCGGTGTCTCCGTCTTTGATATGGAACGATACGTTCACCTCCTGCTGCTTGTCATAGGTAAACTGCACACAAACACACACGTATTACACACACACACACACACACACACACACACACACACACTTTCCATCAGTTTTTGCATTAACACACCGTCACAAAAAATCCTCTATTTGGAGCTCAACACTAAATTACCTCCAACTATCTATCTGTGAGTCAGCAGCCACATAGACACACATTCAGAAACACACACACTCCTGTAGCCATAAATCAGGACTGTGTGTGTGTGTGTGTGTGTGTGTGGAGAAAGAGTGTGAGGAAACACACACTCTTTAACCACATATTGGCAGTCTCACACTCAGCAGGAGGTGAGGATCAATGGAGGCAGAAAAGTGGAAAAATTGAACTAAGTGACTCAGGGAAAATAATTAGGTTGCTTTGTAGCCCAGTAGGGGGCGTCATCAGACACATGGACGTCTGATTAAGGGCATTTATGCACTGGTCAATTTTGAGATTTTGCTTCCATAACATGTATTCTTTCAGACTAGTGGAAAGAAAACATCCAGAATACACATTTAGGTGTTTATTTTACGACTTTGTCTGTTTGCGTCTGTAGATTTCTCCTAAATTCATCCAAAGTTAGCATTAGATAATGCCTCATTTGAATATTTAAAATACAATTTCAGAAACTTGTAATGCAAAACATAATTGTCTTAATGTCAGTAATCAACTGGGAAAGTTTAATGGTGATATCTATTAGTTACAGTTTTTACCCTATTCACCTGTAGTGTCTTCAAAATGTATGAAATTCTACAACCGTTTTCTCAAAATGAGTTTCTGAGCCAGAAATCTTTACTTCAGTAGCACCTACATCCAACAAACTTTCCAGTTTCATTCCTATCTATATTCTGAAGGTCTTTACAGAGGGGTTTGTTCATACATCATTCATAGCCTGATTTATACAACATTTCATTCCTAAAAACGTGGCGAAAATTGATTTTTTTATGGCTGTTGACAGTATTTTCTGATTTATGGAGTGATAAAAAGAGATATCCCAAATCACCTCCGTAAAAACATTTGACTCTAATATATCATCAAAATGAAACAAGAATGTTCAGATTTCTGTTCTGGAAATGTATTAAAATTAGCACATATTTAATAAGATAATGCCTCATTTGCATATTTGAACGTAACATTTCAGAAAACATGTAATACAAAATATAATTGTCTTAATGTGAGTAATCAAATGGCAAAGTTTCATGGTGATATCTATTAGTTAAATATTTTACCCTATTCACCTATAGTGTCTTCCCTTGACAGTGAATAAGCAGTGTGAGCATTAATAAAACTAAAAGACAAATAAAGAGTTAATCTAAAATCATTAAAATATAAATACAAGTCATAATCAACCACCCAAAACAAAATGCAACTGAGCTTGAAAACCTTTTCTGACTCACAATTTAATTTACTCAATAATTAGCCGCTAATTATTCACTAATTGTTTCTAATCATCATTAATGATACACTCCCTGATTTCGTTATAAACGCCTGGTGGCGTTCATAATCGAGCTTCAAAACATAAACAAAGAGAGCTGGGAGGAAAATTTAGAGCTGCAATAAAGGAGTCAGAGAGAGTTTCTTTAAGTGGACTAAATGGGTTTAATTTATATGCAGAGGCAGAAAAACAACTAATGCGTCAGTGATTGCTTTCTGCTTTCATCTCTGATGATTTCATTATTTCAATGCTTTAGCCCTGATTTTAAATTACAGTTATTTACATCTTGCTTAATAGCGTCTTTGTATGGAGGATCGAATCTGCCAAAATCAAAAATAAATGAATAAATTATATTTTTATTTTTTTATAAATGAATAAACCATTAAATGTACCAAAATAATACTAGAAATAAATGTAGGCATTAATTATATTGATAAAAATTAATTAATTAAATTAATTAACTTTTATTTATTTTTTATTAACTCAATATCGATTTATTTATCTTGTGTGCTACGACGCCAATGTTGATGCGCTTCAACAAACTGTTTTGTCATTAACGTGCTGAGATTTAAAAATACTGTAATAACCCTTATCAGTGGACATTATGTTTACATCTCACTCCACATATTATCCATGTGTGTCCATATCCATACTGACCTCATAACCTGTGAATTTGAACTTTGACCCCTGCTCCTGTGTGACCGGCACCTCCGCGTCCTTCATCAGCTTAGTCCCGATGGAAAACCTCTGTCCCTGGAGACAGAGAGGGGGACGTTACTTACAATAATAAAACGCAGCAGATGATAATAATGACGCGGTTGATGATGCAGGTCTGACTGATCTCACCATGTAGATGTCCAGGTTTCTTCCCTGGAAGCTGATGGGGATTTGAAAGCCTACGGGGATCAGCAGCGGCTCCGGAGACTCAAACTGAGGACAACTGCCAGACTTCACCACAGAAAGACACGCAGGAATATTAACACTTTGTAAAGGAAAACAGACGATACACCAACAAACACAAGGCTTTCATCCAGGAGACCGCTGTTTGTGTCTCGTGAGTCACGTTTCACTTTCACGTTACAATCAGCTGTTCGTTCACGTCCCGTGTTCACAGCGTCAAGTTACATTTTTACTGTACAAAAGTAGTTTTAATCCCTAACATGATGTTTTTTCCTAAACCTAACTATAGTGGTTGTGTTACCTAAACCTAAGCAAGTGTTTTGGTTTAATTAACAACGTTAAGCATGTTTTTACTGCGGCGGAAAAGTGACGGCGAGGGGTTGTTAAGCACGTGTTTGCTGCGACCGAAAAGTGACGGCGAGGGGTTGTTAAGCACGTGTTTGCTGCGACCGAAAAGTGACGGCGAGGGGTTGTTAAGCATGTATTTTCTCCGACTGAAAAGTGACGGTGAGGGGTCGTTAAGCACGTGTTTTCTCCGACTGAAAAGTGAATGCGAGGGGTCGTTAAGCACGTGTTTACTGCGACTGAAAAGTGACAACGAGGTGTTGTTAAGCACGTGTTTACTACGACCGAAAAGTGACGGCGAGGGATTGTTAGGCATGTGTTTACTACGACCGAAAAGTGACAGCAAGGGGTTGTTAAGCACGTGTTTACTGCGACTGAAAAGTGACACCGAGAGGTCGTTAAGCACGGGTTTATTGCGACTGAAAAGTGACGGCGAGGGTTTGTTAAGCACGTGTTTACTACAACCGAAAAGTGACGGCAAGGGGTTGTAAAGCACGTGTTTACTGCGACCGAAAAGTGACGCCGAGGGGTCTTACAAAGTGCCGGTATGTGACGAGTTAAGATGAGAAAGTGTTGACCAGAAACACCTACCTGTTGTGGTTTAACGATGTGATCTCCACCTACAGCATCATCGTTGTCGCTGCATCTGTGAGCCTGAGCGTTCCACTGACAGCCCCATTCACTGGTCACACACGCTATACACCTGAAAACACACAAACACACCACATATTTACATACAGGTGTGTGTGATTCAAGTTTATGCGTATAGGTGTGTGTGTGTGTGGTCCATCTTACGGTGTGTTTTGGTTCTTCCTGACTGTAGCAGCACAGTTGTAGAAGTGGTACTCTCCAGACGTCACCTTGATGTTGTCGTTCACCAGAACTTTGACTGGGACGGACACGTAGTCTGAAAACACATAAACACAAACACATATTTAAAGGAAAAGTTCGACATTCGCTTATTCGCTTTAATGGACAGGAAATGTCCACAAAATAAGAAATGCTTCCTACCTTGCTGGTCGGGAGTGGGCGGGATTTCCGAGGGGTCGGGCAGCGAACAGGTGACCTGCACCTGACTGTCCTCAATGACGACCACGGCGCCGCTGACGTAGGAGTCGAACTGACACTTCAGCCTATCAGAGCTCCTCAGATTGGGGAGAGCCGGTATGTTGATGTAGACCTGGAGAAGGAAGTGGGATTAAAGGAGGACAATAAGACCGGGTATGACAGAGTAACAAGTATTGTTTGTGTCGCCAACATCTGATTTATCTTTCGCCTCCAATCACGCTTTATGTAACCTCACAGTGTAGTACTAATATATATTGTACATTTTCTGGATATTCATCAGTTTATAGATTAAAAAAGAAATGGGAATATCTATTTTTGGCTACTTTTGGCCAATCAATTAAATACTTGACAATGTGCTTCATCACATTGATGCAAATATCCTGTAAATCCAATTTTGCTACGAAGCAGTCCTACGTATTGAATATGCAACTCTGCACACAATGACCCAATACAACCAATAATATGAAAGACAGGGCTACTTTGAAGACTTGGAGGTGTGGTTGAAAGCTCCAGAAGCTTTAAACTTGGATTATTTTCTTACATATGCTGTTACCAAAGGTCAGCAATGAACATCCATGCTCAAAAACCTCTTTACATATGATCATATTCAGCGGTGGAAAGTAACTACTTAAATTAAACCACTCAACAGTATAAAACATGAGCAAAATTAGCTCTACTGCAGCTAACAACAACATTAAAATGCATCTTGTATGTTACTGCATTAATTACAATAACCTAATAGTAGCCTATAATAATGTAACAATGACGTAAGCTTGTGTTTACAACGTGTGAAGTCGTGTTCACGATATGCTTGGCGTTCAAGTTGTGAGAACACCGCTGCTAAGCAACGGCAATATTAACGTTACTGTCGGCGTCTAGAAGCCACAGAGGCTACGACTACGAGACAACGGTCGCCATGTTGAGAGCCATGCAGAGGCAATACAAATGCTGATATACCCTGAAAAAGGTAAGAGAATGTATGTGTGTGTTAAGAGGATGAGTGTGTTAACAAGCAACAGAGAGTGTAAGTGAGAGAAATAGAAAGAGTCCAGCTGGCTGACCTTGATAAATTGTGCATACGTCTGACTGTGTGTGTGTGTGCAATCATGCAACCATCATTTGTCCATGTGTGTGTGTGTGTGTGTGTGTGCAGTAATAATTACTATTCAACTGTGCTGTTCAGACATCAGCTTCCTCATTAGTCCTCGCTGACCTCAACCGTTTTAATTTCGCTGCTGAAGTTTTAATTTCAGACTCCCTGATGTTTGGTAACGGAGAGAAGCTCTTAAATGAATTCACCGCAGACTTTCTCCTCTTTTTAAGAATATAAAGCTGCAGGAAGCTATAAAGTTTTACTTAAAGCCTAAATCCAACTGTCTTATCAGATTAAATCCACTAACTAGGGGCTGCAACACCGACGATAGTCCCAAACTCTCTTAATTAAGATGCAGCAGATTCATCTATCTGGGCCCAAAAGAGACTCTCTTGTTAGCTGAGGTCAAACTTTAGGAGTCGTCTGCTGCTGGACGCCGTCCCAGCAGAAACCAAACGCCTCTCTCAAAGGATTTACACATTAATGAAGTCCAGATTCAAACACTCAGGACTGCTGATGTACAAAGTTTTTGTACTTGTGACTTTATACGATTGCAGCATCTCTATTAGAGACACATTGTGATGCACGACACATTAAAATCACATTAAAATGAGCAGCGCTGCAGACTTGAAGGTTGATTAGACTGAGGTCTTCTTCCACCTCTGGTCATTTGATCCATTGTTAATGTAAACATTAGGATTATTGCAGCTTTAAAGTGTAGTTTTAACCTGAACAATGAAACATCATGACATGTTGCTGAAAGCTCCAGAAGTGCAGTAAGAATTTTATGACAAATTATTATTTTGAAGCTCAACGGTGAAACTTCAAGCTCAATACAAAGCATGCATTCGATTATCAGGCTTCAAATTTACATATAAAGAGAGACCTGGACGATGTTTGACTTTAAGAGAACTTGAATCTTTAAATAGACTTTAAAAAAACAGCTCTGGAAGTAACAAGACAAACATGAAACTACACGCAGAGTCTTCCCAGTTGCACGTTAAAAAGGATTGACCTCCTTCTATTTGCATAATGTTTATTATAACCTGACCTGATTGTAATTAACACGCAGACATAATGTTGTTTTATTTATCATGTCTGATGAGGACGACTGTGAGAATTAAAATGCTATAATCTACATATAGAACAGATCCGACCTGAGCAGCTTTAAGTTTTGATTCCATTCAAACTCGCCGACATCTGACTGCTGAGGCAATAATTCAACGACATGATGAATAAGAATTATGCATCTTATTTTGTGAACGAGCTGAAAGTGAAGTCGTAGAGTAGAAAGGCATGACGGGAGGGGAGGTCAGTGGACAGTCTGGTGCCGTACATCTTGAAGGGCGACGTGTTTTTTCTCAGCTCTTTGATCAATTCTCATTAATGCAGAAAGTTCAGCTGCTATTCTGTATAAAATGGCTGCCACAGCATTTTGATTATGAATTTTATAGCGTTATAGAAATCAGTTTGCTCATCATAACTTTCATGCTGCTGGCTGTGATCTTTTCCATCTCCCAGAAATTATAAAGATAAGAGTTTTATTCTTACTTTAAAGGTGCAACGTGTAAGATCAGGCAAGAATTTTTAGTTTTAACGAGGGCTGTCAATCAATTAACATATTTAATTATACGATTAATCGCATGATTGTCCATAGTTAATCTCAATTAATCGTTTTTTATCTGTTCAAAATGTACCTTAAAGGGAGATTTGTCAAGTATTTAATAGTCTTATCAACATGGGAGTGGGCAAATATGCTGCTTTATGCAAATGTATGTATATATTTATTATTGGAAATCAATTAACAACACAAAACAATGACAGATATTGTCCAGAAACCCTCACAGGTACTGCATTTAGCATAGCAAATATGCTCAAATCATAACATGGCAAACTGCAGCCCAGCAGACAACAACAGCTGTCAGTGTGTCAGTGTGCTGACTTGACTATGACTTGCCCCAAACTGCATGTGATTATCATAAAGTGGGCATGTCTGTAAAGGGGAGACTCGTGGGTACCCATAAAACCCATTTTCATTCACATATCTTGAGGTCAGAGGTCAAGGGACCCCTTTGAAAATGGCCATGCCAGTTTTTCCTCGCCAAAGTTCAGCCTAACTTTGGAGCGTTGTTTATCCTCCTTCATGACGAGCTCGTATAACATGGTTGGTACCGATGGATTCTTTAGGTTTTCTAGTTTCATATGATACCAGTATTTTCACTCTAGCTTTAAAACTCAGCCGGCTACGACTTTTCTGAATGTGTAGATGAATTGTCTGTGTACTTCTGGTTGCAGACTCGCTTGCTCTGAATTGCCCCTAGAGGGACAGATAAAGTATTTTAAATTGAATTTTAAATCAGAATTGACCGTTTACTAAACCCCTAAACTCTACATGTTGAAGAGGCATTCATGGGGCTGTAGTGAAACAGATACAAAGAGTTTGGATGTTTGTTTTTTTAGCCCTTTCTGAACAGAAATAGATTAATCATTGTGTTTATCTGCTCTAGATGAAGGCTGCAGGCATGCATGGCTAACAGTGTTGTTGTTTCTTTTAGCCCTGTCTGTGCTGTTGCTCATGTGTGATTCACCGAAACGAGGTGTCATCAGCAGTTTCTGGGTGTCACAATATTTCCGAGGGGGACATTATTTCACTTTATGAGCTGAATCAGCCGGAGTTGTTTTCCAAAGCAGCTGTCAGCACAAACAATACAGATGATTCTACGCAATATACATCTGGCTCATATCCCAAAAATGTAAATCATAATGTCACGTGCATTAAAAATGTTATTTCTTTGCAACTCCCCCGAGGGAACCCTGGAGGGTCCACGCACCAGAGGTTAGGGACCGGTTTGAGATGCTGTTTCAGGAGGTTTGACTGGTTCAGGTTGAGCAGCGCTCAGCAGGAAGTCAACATAGCTCAGGGTGGTTTCACTCAAACATACTGTACATGTTCATTCACATCGCTCTCTACCTGCTGCGTCTTCTTGCAGCTGAGGTTCGGCGGGTCAAAGGCCTGGATCTCAACACACTGTTGATTGGGCGACCACAGCCAGGTGTTGTTCTCCCTCCACCTGCTGCACTCCTTGTTCCGGGTGCACCTGGGAGAAAAGCAGATGGCAAGATCGCGTCAAGTTTCACGAATCTCTCGAGTGAAATATTTTCCAGATTTCATTAAATAACTGGAAAATGTATTATTTATTAGGTATGTATATTATTTATTTATTTTATACAATTAAAGTCTTAAATTCACGAGAAAAAAACTCAAAATTTACGCGAAAAAACTTGAATATTCTCTGAGATTAAAGTCATAAATTTACGAGAAAAAAAAAATCGCAAATGTAAGAGAATTTTTTTTAATATTCTCTGAGATTAAAGTCGTAAATTTACAAGAAAAAATTTACAAATTTACAAGAAAAAAAACTTGATTATTCTCCAAAAATAAAGTCGTAAATTTACGAGAAAAAAACTCAGAAAATGTACAAGTGCGTTTCCATCAACTACTGTTAAACAAATATTAGGAGCATCAAGATAAATTATGGAAATATGGCTTTTATGTTTGTTTCATGTATTAATGTGAAGAAGGTCACAGTCTCCTCATCACTCCACACACATCTAATGGTTTTGTCTCTTTAGTGGATGTTTAAGTCACACTATTCATGTACGTCATGATTTATTCACTAAATCTGTTTCCATTGCACTTTGTGACATTTTGTTCTCATCCAACTTTTCCACCTTTTTCAAGTGTAAAAACTTTCCACTGCAGTTTATTTATGCGGAAATTTAAAATGCGCATACAAACAAGTGGATGGAAAAGCACTTAATGTTTGTTGAAACCTCTAAACACACACAGAGTGACTCACTTTCCCTCCAGGACACACCAGCCACAGTATGGATCCTTCATGGAGACGCAGGACTGGCAGTCTGTCTTCAAGTGGCAGGCCTGGACGGGAACCTTGGTGATCTGCATACACATGACAGACAGACTTTTATTGTGAAGGAGCTGTTATTGTGGACAACATGCAGGAGCATAAGGGCAGAAGGTAACCCTTAGATGAGGACAAAACAAAGAAAAAAAACCTTAAAAATCCACTAATTTAAAACTGGTATTCTCTTTTGTATGGAGGACGGAACCTGCCAAAATCAAAAATAAATATTCTTATATTTACTTATTAAAAATGTATAAATAAATTAATGACAAGATATATATATACGTCATTAAATGCAACAAAAATAATATAACATTTTGAATAAAAAATTAGCCATTAATTAAGTGATAAAATATGACATAAATTGATATTTCTGTTTTATTTGCTTCGTTATTTATTTATTTTATTCTTTATTTTGTAATAATTCAAATAAATAAATATAAACAAATAAATGAATATATATATATATATATATATATATAAATAAATAAGACATTAAATGTAGCAAAAATAACTATTAAACATTAAAAATAAATATAAAAAAAAAATAAAGAAGCAAATTAAAATGCTCAATTTACGTCACATTTTATCAATTAATTAATTATTTTTGTTACATTTAATGACATATATTCATTTATCAAGTCATTTATTTATTTATTCATTTATTTTTTATTTTGGCAGGTCCCGTCCTCCATACTTTTGAGCCCCGTTTTTAGCCTGTATTTGTTTACATTTTTGCAAATTAGCCAATAACAGCATGCCGAATCATCTATAAGCAGCTCCTGTTTGCAGTGTACCCATGGATGTACAGACAACTACTACTGGATTACTGTGATACTGAAGAAAAGTTAAAAATGTGATAAATCTTAAGCAAGTTCTGCAGCATTTTTCTTTCTATGATTTCTAAGTGGATTTATGGATGTTTATTGTCAATGCACATCGAAGATAAAGATATCCTCAGGAAGTGAAAGTCACACTGAATTATATGAACATATGCTTCATGTCTGTGTGTTAAGATTTAGTTTAGATTAAGTTATGACTCAGAGAAGGAGTGAAATTTTGAGGTCTGAAATGGACGCCGTACAGAGTAGACTTATGATTAAAATATGATTACTCCTGTTTTGTTTTTGCTTTTTGAGAACGAACACCTGAAGAAGAAATGGATGATAAATCTGGGATTCATTTGGTACATGTGTTTTGGTTCGTCGGTTATGATGCTGCCAAGATGAATCATGTGTTACACCCAAGATATGTGATACATTTAAGTATTATGTGTAAACAGAGTTTTATACAGCTCTAGACAGTATTTCAAAACCGATCCTGTGAGATGAAACATAAATAAATCCGTCATTTAACAGTCTTTGCGATCTTCCTTTAGTATTTCCCTGTACAGGGAAGGTATGGATGGTATTTTAGTAGAGGATTTCTTCCAACCAGCTGTGGAAATAATTTAAATCCTGTCAAGAAGAAGAGGCCGGTCTAATAAATTTAAATGAGCAGCTCGTAGCATCGTATCTTGACTTGATGAAAGTGAGCTGCCCTCTTGAAACGCATTCTAATTAATTCATTTCTAAATCAATAACATCAATTTCACTTTCGGTGTGGCGGCGGAGAATGATGGCGACCGAAAAGATGAAAGGACAAAGGAGAGAGAGAGAGAGACAGATGAAGAGAAAGAGGCAGGGGAGGAAAACAAAGAGAGAGCGAGTGAATAAATCAATGGCTGACTTCTGTGTGGTAATGTAGACGGATGTATCGGTACAAGAATGAATAAATGATCAAATAAGACAGAGAGAATAAATGAAAGACTCATTAAGTCCTGATGGATGACATGAAAACGTAGAAGTAAGCACACGACTGAGTCCCTGACCTTCTGTATGTGGCGACGCGGAGGTGTTAGATGGATGGAAGATTTGGCAAAAAAGAATAATCAATGCGTCTGAAAGTGTGAGTGAGTTTGACCTTTTTCTCGGTGGTGATGTACAGGTGCTGGAGTCTGGAATCGAACAGCAGATTCTTGTTGACCTTGTCTCCCGTGACTTCGCCCGGCGCCCGCCCGTACACCTCGGGATGGGCCGACAGATGCACCTTCAGCACCTGCACAAAACACAGAAACTGCATTAACACACCTTTATATTTGAGTTTCCTGCTTTATGCTCAATAAATGCTGCTTTTTCTGTACGGACTATACGACACGTTACACCAAAGGACGCAGAGTAGAGAAAAAAGGTCCAACTTTATCAGGACAGAGGTCATTCACATTCAAGTTTTGTTTATTATTTTCTAAAATATATGTGGGGAGGATTTTCCCCATCTTTTTTAATGCTTACCACAAGAATGATAATGGTAATTTAGCAAATATGTGTTATAATGTGATGCAATTTTTATGTTGAAACATGCTGAGCGAGGCCTAAATGATGAATCTGAACATTTACTTTACAGTAAAGACTACAACTGCGTATTACATTACATTGTAGGTGAAAAAAAGCCGGGGAGGCGGGTAATATTCCGAGAAAAAACTCAGAATGTACGACATTAAAGTGGTAAATTTACGAGAAAAAACTCAAAAATGTACGAGAAAAAAACTTGAATTTTCTGATATTATTAAGTCATAAATTTGCAAGAAAAAAACTCAGAAATACTTCCAAATTTAGCTGCCATCTGAATTTTGTTGTGCCTAAAGTAGTGTTCTTATGGTAAGGATGTCATGTTTTTTGCGTGCTCTTTTTATTATTAACATAAATTAATAATAATATAATTAATATATTTTAATGTTTTTCTCGTAATTTTGTGAGGTTAATCTCAGAGAATATTTTAGTTTTTTCACATAAATTCAGATTTTTTTTTTCTCTTTTGCTCCGTAATTTATTTATTTTTTACCTTCAATGGCCCTAATACACCGTCGTAAAATACAAACCTTTAACAGCATTAGAAAACATTAATGTCTTAATGATTTAGATTTAACCGTTTCCACGTTTGGGCTCATATTGTACATGTTTTAACTGACTATAATGGGAAAGGTGAATCCCCGTACACACTGGAAAAATAGAGAGGAATGTGGGAAAAGAAGGAATGTAAATAAATGGCGAGACAAAAGTCAGTGTTTACCTCTCCGGTGGCGGTGCCCAGGAACGCCACAGCGTGCCCCATCTCCACAGCCACAGCCACGGCGGTCATGTGACCCTTACGGGCCAATTGGGGCTCAGACGTTAAGGCGAACTCGGCCCTGCTGGCCAGCGGGGAGGGCAGGAACTCGGCTCCACACTTGTATTTGGTTGCCATGCTTTTCTAATAGAGCAGAAAAGAAATTACAAGTTAAACATTCATATTATTACAGAGTTATTGTGAACAGTTTCAGTCTCTCTTTATCTCCGACTCACAGACGGGTTTCCTCACCCCACTACTGCTGCTGCACGGATCCTCAGACTTGGACGAGTACGGCGAGTAGACGGCAGTCTTTCCGTTAATGATGCCGTTGTAGCTGTAACAGGCTCCTAATATCTCCACCAGCTGCTCATTAATTGAGCGAAGAGGGTACATGCCTGCAATCAGGAGCAAAAACAACGTTTGTACCTGTCAGTTTCCTCTCATAATAATAGACACATCTGAGTCTGTGTTTCCTGGTAAACCAAAGAATAAAATGTCAAAAATCACTAACCAAATTTAAAGCGATTGAGACCATAAACTCATGTTTACAATATTTACTGAGGTAATAAATCAAGTGAGAAGTAGGCTCATTTTCTCATAGACTTCTATACAATACAATCAGACTTCTTTTTGCAGCCAGAGGAGTCGCCCCCTGCTGGATATTAGAGAGAATGCAAGAAGTTCCCACTGCTAAATCTGCGCCAAAAACTAATCACTTTCTCCTTGTCCCATGGCCAAACTTTCTGCCAAATCTCAATGAAATGTTTTGACATATTTTGGACATTCTGCCAACTAACAGACAAACAACAGCCAACATAAAATATCATAAACATCTTCAAGCATTAAGGCGACACCTACACATGGCTGAAGTAGACGGGTCTTCATCAGACGTGAAGGTGACAAACAGAACCTTGTCGGAGGCTGAAACCGGTCCATACCGGCCTGATGTGTTCATAGTGTGAGCCAGAACTTCACCTGGTGTGGCTACGTAGGCAGCCTGGGAGACGAGGAGGAGATAAAAGAGCTGAATGTTAGATATTCACACTAAAAATATGTATTTAGCTGATATATAAAAGAGGTACAGTGAGAGTGGAGACCCCAGAAATTGAAGCTATTTCAGGTTCAGAAGCATTTTAAATCCAATTTATACAGTTTTTCAGGGGTCAGGAGCGAGGCATTCTCAAAAAGGTTCCAATTTAAGACAAAGTCATCCACATGTAAAAATGTCCAAATGTGTTTTTCTGAGTCACTGCTGCCCTTTTAATAAAACTGCTGACCGCCTATCCAGCGGCAGGCATCATTACCTGAGCTTTGTTGTACTTGTTGGTGTCGTTGGTTTCGCTGCAGTTGAGCTGCAGCTCCGTGTACGAGTAGTAACTCTGGTCGTCCTCGCACATCCTGGAGATGAAGGTGAAGTTCTTGGTGTCCTGAACCCCCAGCGTTCGCGAGAACAGGAAGTACACGAAGCCGCCGTCCTTGAAGACGAAGCGGAAGTCGTGGAGGTACCGCAGGACGAAGGGGTTGGCCTGCACCGCCGAGGCCTCGATGATGTTGTCGAAGACCACCCAGTCGCCGTAGTCCTGGAGGATGCGGGTGGAGATCAGCTTGGTGCTGTCGTGGCCGCCGTAGCCCTTACCGACCTGAGACGGAGGAGACGATACACTCATGTAAAGAGGCCGTGGGAAAAGTCATTTGGTCATTTAGACTCATACAGTAGGTCTACTACTTTAACTACTCTGCTAAGTGAAGTGAATTTCTAGCTCTTATTTCTAGTATCTCCAATTCCTAAGCGCTCCCCAAACCACAAGTACTTGTTTTTATATCCATTTTTCTTCATCTGTTAAATCCCAGTTGTCAGATTTGGCTTCGACTCCGCTGGTCGGAGACTTGACTTTCTGGAAACTCGACTCCCCGAAGACTTGATTTGACTTGAGAACAGAAATATTAAGGCTCAAGTAAAACTTTAGACACATGTCTCCGCTTTTGACCTGGTAAAACACCAGAACAATAACAGTCACATTTAATCCTTTGCATTGCATCCACCACCTCTGTGGACACTTTTAAAAGAAACTTTAAGATATACAGTATCTTTTTAGCCTGGCTTTTACTAAAGGTGCCTAGTCATTTATTGCCTTGGTTTATATGTTTTGTAAGTTATGTTAGTGACGTGTTTTCCGTACTTTTTGTTACGTTGTATTGTACTTAGTTTACGTTTAATTTTTAAGGCCATCCATGACGTTTTTCCTAAACCTAACTGAGGTGTTTTGCTGTCCTGCTGGTACTGCACCTTCATACAGGCGTGTAATATTCATGCTATCCCCTGGTGGACAGGCGGGTCTCCTACATGCTTTGGCGAGATATTGGGTTGGCCTTTGACAAACAGAGAGCCAAGACGGCAGCATAAAAAATTTCACATAAAAGCACAAAAACAGACTTCAAACAAGAAACAAATGACATCACACAATGACTTCAGTATCAGGACGTATTCATTCAGTGGTCAAATACTCCTTCATCCTGTTGTTAGAATCTTCCATGCTTATAAAATAATCTAGTTTATAATGACTCACATCAAGATGAGGGAGCAAAAACTTGAATAGCTCGTACATAACTTGTCCGCTTGACCGAAAGTTGCAGCTACTGATTGTTTTAGGAGTCAGTGGCGAACATAAATGAAGAGGCAGTTTGTGTAATATGGCCTTATTTATACTGATGGTAAAACATTCAGATTTGATTAGAAGCACCATCGAAAGGTTTTATGATGTGAAGGAAAGAGAAGAAATAACATCATGAAACATCTTGTAAAGACTTCACTGATACTGTGTGAATAAATAAAATAAATAAACATTGAGATGAGTGCTCATTTCCCATATGGCTTGCCAATTTAAATCCTCCGTTCTCCACAAATTACAACTTAATTGTGTTTTCTCTCACAACATCACAGATGCAGGTGATCATTTATATTCATTTTTAGTTATATGTGTGTGAGTGTGTGTGTTTAATAACTCCTCACCAGGAAGACGGTGAAGTTGTCTTTATCCTTTGTGAAGTATGACATCACTCCCACCACGGAGACGCTCTCCTCGGCGCTCGCCACGTACGACTTCTCTCCTTTGGTGTCGCTGAAGTAGATCAGGTCCTCCACTTTGCTCAGGTTCCTCAGCGAGCAGATGCCTCTGTAGATGCTGCCGCAGACCACCAGTATGTCCTTGGCCTCCTGGACCAGCAGCAGCTTGTTGTGGTTGTCCGTGTCCACGGCCTCATCGCATTCTTCGGTGACGGGCGGCGTGCAGTGCCGGTTGTCCTTCTTGGGGCCCGTCTCGGTGCGGGACTCGACCTGGAGGTCGCGGTTCAGCTGGTAGAGGTAGTTGACGGCGCCGACGTAAAGTCGACCCGAGTGAGGGTCAATCACCACGTTGTTGATCAGAGTGTCGGAGGGGAACTCCGTGTTTTTACCGTGGGAGGGGATGAGGTAAATGGTTGCCAGGGCGACGAGGGCAAACTGCCACGCCCACCACCGCTCCATCATGTCTGGTGGAAAAACACAGAAGAGAAAGAAACGTTACATTTTTCCTCCATAGTTTTTTTACTGACTTATCGTACGATATATGGACATGACCTTGATCATTTTGGCTGACCTCAATATTGCCCGTTGTGTTTACATGTATTTACATAGAAACAGAAAGAAGCAGTAAATCCTCATAATTGAGCTGGAACCAGCAAACTGATCAATAACAGATTAATTGATCAAAATGGTCAATTCATTTTCTAACGATTAAATCAATTAACCGTTTAAAGTTCTGAAATAATTAATATTTAGTAGCTTTGTCAGTGAAAATTAATCAGCAACTATTTTGATTACAATTAATTAAGCCATTAAAGGGACTATTTGTAACTTTGTAAGCGTATAAATGTAGCGGGTCGGCACACATGCGCGCTCGCATATGCGCGTTCGCGTGTAGCCGCTGTACCCTCCTCCTCTGCCTGCTCGCCTTCACTCAGACAGCTCAGCTCGCTCCACCTCTAGACGTGAACGCGCGCTCACTACACACTGCAGAAGAGTTAGTTTAGCTCTGAGAATATCTAGTGAATGTACAGTGGACGTTTGTGCAGAAATAACTGCTGCAGCTCCTCCAGACCAACAGAGGTTTTCCGTGTCTTGTGAAGTGACGGAGCTCTACAGAGATTTACGTTGTTGTCTTCTCGTTACCGACCGGGTGCCGGTATCTCCTCTGCTCTCTCCGGCTGCGGGCGGAGAGAGCAGGGAGACACGCTGGAGAGCCCCGCTGCCTCAGCCTGCACTTAGGCAGGAAAAGCCAACACTAGGATCAGATCTAAATCATGTTCATGGAGAGACCTTCATCTGGTCAGCTAACATTACTGCCAAGCAGCTGGAATATAGAGTGATATTGTGGTTTTAGCTGACGTGTGTCGCCTCACTGTTTTGAGTGATGCTCGTTCAGGTATATTGAGAGCGAGCAAGCGTGAGCCCGACGCTGACTTTCGTTGATTTCATGGCCACAGGTGTCGCTGTTAAGAAGCATTTCTGAAAGTTACAAATAGTCCCTTTAATAGAGCAGAACATTATTGCTTTATTCTGTTTTAAATGATTATGAATTGAATGTCTTTGGGTTTTTGGATTGCTGGTTGGACAAAATAAGACATTTGAAGACGTCACATTGGACTCTAGGGTGGATATTTGTCAATGTTTTGAGACGATGGGAAAAAATGGGAAAAAGTCTGGCGGCAAAGATTCCATTCGGATACTGTCAAATTACATTAAATAACCGTACCACAAAATTACATGTAATAAGCTGTAAAAACACAGATCAGGTTTATACAGTCAAAATGAATTAAATTACAGTATATTATTTTTGATAAATGTTCCTTAAACTGAGGGAAAAAATACATATTATGTTAACCTTCCATTTTAATCTCTGTAAATTTTGATTTATTAGCTACTTTATGAAACAGCCAATTGTTCAAAAAATGGTAAACTAGAGCCCCAAACTGTTTTACGAACACTGTTCCTGACAAACAGTCCTGACAATAAACCCAGTGAACTTGAATTCAAAGACAAAGACAGTCAGTTCTCGTCCTCTAAACAAAGCAGACTTTCAACAGCGCTCATGACATTGTTCTGCGGCGCTCAGCACCAACAGCAGCACAAAACTCAAGGAGAAACGAATGAACGCTGAGAGCAAAGAGAAGCAATAATGAGGAGCTTCTCATTAAACCAAGAACATCCTTTACTGGAGGAGAACGAGGGGAGGAGGAGGAGGAGGAGGAGGAGGAGGACGAAGAGGAGGTAACGGGCTAAAAAGTGAAGAGAGTTGCTGAGCCAGATTACATTAGCAAAGACAAAAGAAGAAAGTGTGAATGTGAGAAGAGAGAGACGGAGTATAGCAATTAGTTTTCTGACATCCTGAGTTTCTCCTTCCATTAGTCTGGATGGGTGTGTTTAATTATAGCTGCACGAGGCCTGTAGCTCTAAAACTACTCAGTTACATTACAAACATTCATAGTGATGCAACTATATCAGGTCAATTTTAGGTGATTCTCCCTCTAAATTTTACTGAGTGCATCATAAAACTGTTTTAATTACAGCTCTGCTTTCTGTCCACGATATATCAAACAGCTTAAAGTCCCATCGTGTTCATTTATTTATGTTTTTAACGGCCGATCATCGGCTTTACAGCAGCGGCTATCAGATCGCTCTGATTGGTGGTCAATCGACTGGCCGCTTCCTTTAACTCCCTCCAAATTGAATTCACTTCAGTTCGCTTTATTGCAAAAGGGATTTATTAGTGTGAAAAGACTTATCTCTGTACCCACCTGCTCGCCCAAATTACCTATCCACAGATATCAGGAGTCAGGTGGTCTTAATGGCTGCAATGCAGAGTTTTAGGAAGTATTACAGTGGAGAAATACACGTATACAGAGCCTCAGTGTTTCCCACAGGTTTATATACTTTTACTTAATGTTTTACTACCCATTTACAGCTCTCATTAATAGGGCTGTCAATCGATTAAAATAGTTAATCGCGATTGATCTGTTCAAAATGTATAACTAAAATCATAATAACACACTTACTGGATAATTTATACAAAAGTCTGTATATAAAACTATTTAAAAAGATATATGATACTTAGTAGCAAAATCTAACGAAGTTTCAGTGAAATAAGAACATTTGTTGGCGTTTAGCCTTTCAAAAACAACATTTTCAATGCACTCCCGCTTGACGCACTCAAAGGGAGGATTCACCTGTATTAATGAGGTGGTCTAGCAGCAATCTAACAGCACCATAAATTATATTATTTACTAACGGTATTATATTAAATTGATTAAGTTGTTAACGAAAGAAAGATCATATTATGTGTCTGCATTCGCTTTTTTCCAATCTGTCAAGACATCATCACTTTATTTGCTTTGGCGAAACTGACGAGTTATATTCATTTAAGAAAGTTGATTCAAATTGAGGATTTTGTTCGAGGACTTGTAATTTTTTTAGGGTGATGACATCGGGGGGCTCAGCTTTTCTTGGATACAAGGAAAATAGGTTGGAAACTACTGATTTAGAGACTAAATGACTTGATTAACTGTGAAAAAAACAACCAGCAGTTTAATCAATGATGCAAATAACGTGAACTGGTTATTTTCTGCAGCACACTTGTATAGAAACAGCAGCACTCGTTCGGTTTCTCCCCCGCATTTATTCTGGTTTTGTGTGGCGCAGTTTGAGGTTTGGCATATTTTGGTTTGGGTTAACAGAAATTTGGGAATGAAAGTCTGCTTGAATATAATATTACAACTGAGTCTGTGTGGGAGAGATTACATTGGCACCCACCAGCAGGACATATTTGGTAGAAAAACCAGAGTAACCAGCAGCGGGGATGAAATGTTGTGATGGAAAAGTGAGTCACACTTTATATCCACACAGGAGAGAGAAGAGCAATCTGTGACTCATTAAAATCCCGAGTGCATACTTTGTGAAAGTCTTAAGTGCTGACCTCTCCGCTGAAAAGTTTGGAGTGAAACTAAATCCAGGAATGTCTGCCGAGGCTCCAGCCAGGGGAATAAAGCCTGACTGATTTTCTCTCTCTGTCTAACCTCTTAAGCTTTTCTCTTTCTAACTTCTCTTTGTAATTCACATTGTCTCTCTGCCTTTCTCTGTCTCTGTCTTTACATTCTCACCCGCTGGGAAACAGTTCAAACAAAACCCGTTTTCAGACACACCAGATCCCCGGAGGACGGACAAGATCTGAGACTACATCTATGGTCCTGTCTGTCTGTCTGCTCGTCTCTCTGACCTACTGACTGTCTGTCTCTACGTTAGACCTGTCTGTCTGTCTAGATGTCGGTCTGAGTCTAATGTTTTACCCAAAAAGAAACGTTTAAACACATGACAGGTCTTTAACAGTCTGGTTTCCATTTCGTGTATACAAAACCAATGAATTAGACTTCATTCCCAAGACTAAATATTACATTTCTTATCTTTTCTTGACTGTAACAAAACTACAAAATGATGTAATACTGCAGAAACTGCACGACCAGTGTGTAAAGAGAAGATAATCAAGGCTATTTTTTTGTCAGAAATTGTCACCAAAAAGTACCAAAATGTACTGTAAAAGTAGAGTGAAATTCTGTTTAAGGAGATGGTTTAGACAGGATAATCTTTACTAAAAGGTCTAGCTTCTTCTGGAGCTTTCAAACACAGCTCAAAGTCTTCATCAGTTCATAACAACAACAAAAAAATGGTAATTTTGGTTTGTAAAGTTTGGTTTAATTGATTTTCACTTGGACTTTGTGTGACTTTGTCTTGGAGTTTGTAACCCAAAAAAGTTGTGTGTCCTACTGCAAGAAGACACTGATCAACATGTATAAATACAATAAAATACAATAAAGACCAAACTAAGATATGATTAATCTACAGAGTGGTTGAGTTGATGATGTATTTCCAACATCCAACGAACCAACCAACCAACCAACCAACCAACCAACCAACCAACCAACTAAATAACTAACTAACTAACTAACCAACCAACCAACCAACCAACCAACCAACCAACTAAATAACTAACTAACTAACGAACCAACCAACCAACCAACCAACCAACTAAATAAATAAATAACTAAATAACTAACTAACTAACTAACTAACTAACAATGAAACATTTCCAGGATATTTATATATACTAATACTACTCAAAAGCTAATGGGGGATCCAAATAAAGAATAAAGTAAGCTGATATTTATGTGTTCAATCAATGGAGTAATAATTCAACTCCAATCTGGTATTTACAGGTGGTCAAATATTAAAGGGCAACACAACCTGGCTGCGTATGTGGCACGTCAAAACACCTGTTTACCTGCTGTTTTCTATGTACACGCTGGTGGCATTTGGTCAAGTCATGATGAAGCATGTTGGCGTATCATGATATCCCATCTACTGATTATTTCTTCAGTCTGAAAGGTGAATCTGGTGTGAAACTAACATCCAGACATTCAGCGTTAACTGTGTGGATGTCTGCACTGCTCGAATGTCCAATAACGATGTGTTATTTCTCTCCATTTCTTTATTTTCTTGCTCCAATCTTTGACTTTCTTGTTTACGGCTATATATTTTCTCAGAGTCAGGAAAGCCCTGATGTGGTCTCATTTGCATTCCTGCCCACCACCGGGCGTCATTAGCCATTCATGACATCGGGCCGGAGGAACATTGAAGCTGATTGGCCGGGCCTGGAGGGGATATGGGAGCTATGATTGGCGGAGCCCAGGGGAAATTGACTTCTTATTGGTGGTAATGAAGAGGCCTGAAGGAGAGCACGGCTGAGACAAAGTAAGCATAAAACTAAAAGACCGAAAAGGACACACACACACACACACAGCTGCTATACCTCATCTATCACCAACACACACTCACGATCTACCGGTACCAGAGTCCACAGACTGCATCACACACTAATGTAGACACCAACAGAGAGACAGGAACCGGACTTTAAGATGGTTTCAGGTCCAGGACAAGAATCCAGGTGTGCAGAAATAAAGAAAACAACAATATAAATTCCAGAAAACATCTTTGTATGCTTCATCAATCAGTTGTTTAGCCTATAAAATGCTTGACAACAGTGTGAATGCACATAACAACAATATATTTTCTGTATTTATTATTATTGACTGCTGCCTTAAGCCTCATCGCCACCCAGGGACATTAAAGTTTCATTACTCTACTCTAATAATAATTAATCCTATGAGTCCAAAGTGCTTTTGTCCGACCAACACAAAGACCCAAAGACATTCAATATTAAGGCTGCAACTAATGGATATTTTCATTATAGATTAATCAGATGATTATTTTCTTGATTAATTGATTTGTTTTGTCTATAAAATGTCTGAAAAAAGTAAAGAATGCCTGTTACAATTCCCCCATATTCAAATGTGTTGTTTAATCCGACCTACAGTCCAAAACCCCCAAAATATTTTGTTTTTTTATCACCAAAAGCATCAAATTTTGACATTTTTGCTTGAAAAAATGGTTGATCGATTATCAAAATAGTTGCTGATTAATTTCCTGTCAATGGACTAATCAATTAATTGTTTCAAATCCATTCATTTTTCAATTCACAATGATATAAATCAGCAAAAAGCAGCATATCATCACATTTAAGAAGCTGTAATCAGCGACTGTTGGGCATCAATTATTGTTACTGATTACATAATTCAATTCAATACTAAATCAATAACATCATATGGTTTCCATCATTTAAAAATGTTTTAGACCTTTGGAGCTGCTTGTAACTAGGTCTGTCCTCGACCAAAGAAATTCATAGTCGACTAACACTCAAACGATTTTGTCGACTAATCGATTAGTTGATTTAATCGACAGATCTGTGAAACTGAGTTTCTCCACAAAGAATCACACAAAAGCACCACTTTAAATCTGGTGTTTAACAGAGATGTGCTCATAAGTTTCTCCGTAATAAGTCATTCAGCATGAAACAAGCATAAAAATGACTAAACGACTAAAGAAATCTTCGTTGACTAAGACCAAAATGACCGAATAGTCGACTAATCGACTAAGAGGGGGCAGCAATAGCAATTTAATATCAAATTAAGATTCGACATTGAGCTGTTTCATTGAAATTGGACGACTCTAATTGGACAGAGTAAGAAAGAGGACACCAGGAAGGCATTTGTTAGGAGCTGAGTAAACCTGAGAGGATGCATATTATTACACTACTAACCCTGTTCTGTATTAATCTCACATTATTACATGATGACAAAATAAGACCCTGTAATAGGTCGACCTCTGAGAAGAGGATTAGTGTGATGATAGAAGGCCTGAGAGGCCGGCGGTTATTAACGAACTGAGTGCTTTACACACACACACACACAGACAGACACACACACACATACACACAGTATAGTACTGTGTATATAGTACCACTTGGTAACATCCCAGCAGGACAGTGACACAGCGAACAGAAACAAACAAACAAAAGACGAACTGAAAGAGACACAGAGGACTGACTGAGAGGACAGAGATACAATGAGCAGTAAATACAGGAACTCATTAACCAGTTCACCACTAAACAACACTGACACTGGTATTACTGGGTAGAAGAAGAAACTCACGTGTTACCGTTTTACATGCCAGAAAATGACAGCATAGCACCGTGTTGCTCTGCTTAATAAAAGCATTCAGGCCATCAGGGGACTTCCTCCATTCAACACCAGCTAGCAGTGGCTCTACAGATGGCGATAGTCGCCTCAGGCTAAAGTCTGGCAACAACACTTGCTCATTTTTTTCATGTGCAAAACTATTTCTCCACTGGGGGACGGATAAATACAACAACATAAATACGTAACAACATAAACTTCAGTCTGGCACCACCCTCAGATCACACATTACATTTGACTGGTGGTTACACTGGTGTGTAAGAGGTGTTACGCATAGATTTAGTTTAACATTGACTACGCTTACATGCACAAATAATTCAGATTTTTGCCCTTATTCCTAAAAAGTCAATACTCCTATTAAGGTGGTTATATGGTTAATGAAAATGAATATTCCACTAATATTCCTGTTTACATAGAGCCGTGCATACTCCGATTAAATGGTGGCGGACTTGTTCGACCTGGCAAACACAGCCAATACCAAGCCTTAACCATCTCGCGAGAGTTTCGTAACTCGTGTGTTACATTCTAGATGCAACCTACCAATCGGGCAGATGCTAGCGGAGAGTGTAACAGCAAAACGTCAGCAATCTGGCAATAGTTTACACTGGAAAATCCCACCAGTAAAATGGCGACGTATCTTACACACACTGGTATCAGATCGGTATTTGGCATTTGGCAAGTTCCGATATCAAAATCAGGAAGGAAACAAACAGGCTGCAGTATATTTCCCATTACTGCCAACCATGTTCAACCACATCTCTGTAGATTTTTTGCTTTATTCTCAATCTCGTCCAATGGTTTCCATTCATTTTCAGCTGACACGAGCCGATGAATCAAATAAGTCAGTTGAGAGAAAATTAATCAGCAACTTTGATAATCGATGAATCCTTTAAGTCAAGCATAAACGCCAAAAGCTAAGAGTTAGGAAACTCGAGGTTTTGGATTGTTTTCAGGCAGTCAAGCAAACAACTTATAGATCAAAAGATAAATCGAGACATGAAACTTGTTTGAGAAAGCAGAAATTGGCTTGATGTGTGGTAATGTAGTTTAGAATAGGGACATTTGATGGTGCATTCAAGGACACCAAGACATCCAAGATTTCCCAGGCGTCTGAGTGACTTCAAGATTTTTAATGTAAGAAACAACTAATTTAGAGACATTTGCTCTCAGTTGGTCTTCTGGGTTTAGTTTTTCTTGTTAATTGGATGCTTTTTGGCAGCTGATGAACAAATAGCGTCTTTGAACGCACCCTTGCTTGCAACCGTGACAAACCACAAAAACATAAGTTTGACAAAAATAAATGCAAGGAGCTTTTCCCTGTGATGGATTACCAATGTAAAGCAAGTGCAAATTTATTTCCACAGCACCCTGAAATGAAGTGAAATCCGCCGACTGCCTGGAAGGAAGGAAGGAAATCAATCTTCTTAAATAAATATGACTTCACATCAATGCGTTGAAAGTTTTCCTGCTAAGGTAAAGAGAGAAGTAAAAAGAGAAAAAACATGATCCCATTTCATGGCGGTAAACTCACGCACACAGATTAATTCTGTGTTATGCAAATGTAATTTAGTGGCTGTGTCCTCTGCGCTGGAGTGAGCGATTAACAACCACTTTCTATCCTGGTACACCTCCCATTAACCTGACAATGACACACACTGATTGGACCGTGTGTGTCCTTGTGTGTTTGTATCAGCGCTGCATACCAACACCATCCCTGCTTTAATTATCTCTCATAGCTAAGCAGCGTTTCCAGCAACTTTAAAAAACTGCTTTCTCTGCCCTGTCAGAGTTTCTGCCGAAGCAATTAAAGGATGTTGGTGTCGCGCGGCGCCGAGGACTCGTTCCGTCAGTGCACCTCATCCTGTTGGGCTCATATGGGGATAACTGTCAGAGCGTCCTGACAGCTCACAGCGACTCATTTTTAAGTCCTTAAGATGTCGTGATTGACGTTTTCTGTAGACTTAACCGGCTCCAGATCCTGCTGATGTTGTTTTAAAGGCAGCCTGAACATCAACTACAGATCAAAAAGCTGGCAGGTGTTCTGTCACTGCATTTTAAGGGTTCATTTTCAGCATCTAAAATGTTCCTGTTGGTTTTAGTTGAAATGAAAACGACTCCTCACTGTTTGGATACAGGTACTGTATGTTATGTAAGCTAAAGGATGATTCAGGCTTTATTCCAAATGTTCCTACAAAAACACGTCTCTTATTACTTTCTCTACTACTAAGAGATGTGACGAAACCAGAAATGTAGCAGTCGATACCAATACCAATTCAATTCCACGGTATAAAACAAAAGTGAAACAATAAATCCCATGTACTTCAACATCTACTCCTTTATTACTGTTTGCATTCTGGTGTTTGTTAGAGAAGTTAAACTGGTCATATCCAACCCAATAAAAGTAATTTTTACTGAATAGAGCCTAAAAGCTTCATAATGTAAATCAATGGCACCTCCCGTATTGATGGTCAGAACAAGAGCTAATTAACGTTAACTAGCTCTTGTCCTGCTGATTTTAACACAGATTTGTTGTTCACAATGTAGCATCATCAGGAAAAAAATGGGGTGCGTCCAGTGGACGTGTTGATAGTGAGCTTACTCAGTCCCAAAACAATTTTCTATCGTCCCCCGACGGTCCCTTCGGTACTGTAGATAAACAAGTAGGCTACTGTCACGTTTTCTTTTTTTTGTCATAGTCAAAACATCATTAAATTTCATTAAATATCAGGCCTGTCAAGGTTAACGCGATAATAACGCGCTAACTCAAATTTGTTTTACGTTAGGAAGGCTAAATAGCGCTCCAAACTTACGCTCCAATAAAAAAATATATTCATACATTTGCATAAAGCAGCATATTTGTCCACTCCCATGTTGATAAGAGTATCAAATACTTGACAAATCTCCCTTTAAGGTGCATTTTGAACAGAAAAAAAATGTGCGATTAATCGTGATTAACTATGGACAATCATGCGATTAATGGCCATTAAAAGTTTTTAATCATTTGACAGCTCTATTAAATATATTAAATATATTCTAAACACTGGCATGAAGGGAGAATTATTCCCCAATGGTGCGATCAATAAAAAATAATTACTTGTCACTCACTTTCCTTTCCACCACTACACTAATGCTGCATATCAAGCAACGTTACTGTATTAAAATATGACTTTTATTGATGGCTGATTTAGATATATTCAGATATTTCTATATCAAGTGCTGTGCTCATTACCCAACAACATGCTGCTAATTGCCATGTGATGAAAATATCTCGTTAATAGCCTAACTTCCTGAATGGAAATTAAAAATCACTTGATATTATCTTTTTGAAGAAAAACCAGGAGGTGTTTCGGAGAATAGGATTATAAATCAGACTGAAGGGCAGATTATATGAGGAGAACGCTAAGTGAAAAGTGTCACGTGTTTGCTTGGAGGAACTTTCTTTGTATAGATCCATGAAACGTGATGTGTTTAGAGGACTACGGTGGGTCTGTATTAGTATGTGAACACAGAGGTGGGCATGCAGCCTCCATGACGGCAGCTCCTGCTGTCGAGTCATTACATGTCTGGACACAATCCAGCAGATTTACAGCTTCTCTTCACACTCCGTCTCGTCTACGGAGGCAGAAAATCGAGCGAGAACTGAATGTAAAAGCACTTTATTAAAGAACTTGTGTCTCTACAGTCATATCCAAAAATAATTAGCGCTGACTGAATGCACACATGGAGCTCTGCCAGGAAACCTCAGATAAATGTGTGTGTTTCTGCTCATGCATGGGAGTCCTGTCCAAATGTTTGAATCCAACTTGTATTATTAAAAAGTTTCCCTAACTTTTTGCAGTCCTTTGAACTTGCTACTAACCTTTTTCACACACACACATATACATAAACAGAGCAGCTCCATCAGCTCTCAATTAACAAGGCAGGCTGTGTTTCAGTGTGTGAAAGCAAAAAGGACGGAAAGAAAGGAGGGAGAAATTGTTCTTTGCAGCCAGAAGACAGAGATATAGCCTTCATTCCTGCTCAGATTAAAGGATTTAGAGCGAGAAGCCTTATTACAGACCCAAAGAGAGAGAAAGAGGGAGCTCTCTCCCCTCGTCTCCCTCTGTTCAGGGCTGATTAAAGCACAGATAACTCTCCCTCCCAGGCTGAGAGCTGCTGGAAGCCGACTCAACACACACACAGTGACTCATTAAAATCCAGGCATAACAATGGTTCATCTGAGTTTCCAAGGATTCTGACTTGTTGGACAACCAGCCTTCTTGTGCACAACGCTGAACCTCGCTCCGTTCAAAATATGAATGTCAAACTATCTGCACGCGAGTAACTTAAAACTCTTCAAGATTTTGTTAATGTTACGTTGAAGTGAAGTTGAAGAGTGAAACACTGGGCAGAATAAGAGAAAAGAAAAGAGGAATAATATTTTTCTAGGGCTGTCAAAGTTAACGCAACTTGTGATTTTGAGGTTGTCGCTGGCTCAGTTCTAAGCTAGAGTAAAGATATGGTATCATATGAAACTAGGAAACCTAAGGAATCCATTGGTACAAACCATGTCATACTGGCTTGTCATGAAGAAGGATAAATAACGCTCCACACTTATGCAAAAGTTTGGCGAGGAAAAACTGTCATGGTCATTTTCAAAGGGGTCCCTTGACCTCTGACCTCAAGATATATGAATGAAAATGTGTTCTATGGGTACCCACGAGTCTCCCCTTTACAGACATGCCCACTTTATAATAATAATCACATGCAGTTTGGGGCAAGTCATAGTCAAGTCAGCACACTGACACACTGACAGCTGTTGTTGCCTGTTGGGCTGCAGTTTGCCATGTTATGAATTGAGCATATTGTTTATGCTAAATGCAGTACCTGTGAGGGTTTCTGGACAATATTTGTCATTGTTTTGTGTTGTTAATTGATTTCCAATAAGATTATATACACACGTTTGCATAAAGCAGCATATTTGTCCACTCCCATGTTGATAAGAGTATTAAATACTTGACAAATCTCCCTTTAAAGGTACATTTTGAACAGATAAAAAATGTGTGATTAATCTGCGATTAATCGCAATCCAATATTTTAATTGATAGACAGCCCTAATTAGGAGTTTTTGTGTCCACTTGATGAATGTAAGTCCAATATTCTCTCTCTTTTAGCTCCGCTTTTGGTCTCCACCAACTCCTGAGGGAAATATCTGTCTCTTTAGCAGCTAAAATCTTCATGACGTTCACCAGCATACTGTAAACATACTATATACAGTATATACATAGTATTAGTGGCAGCAGGACGATGTATGTGGCATTGAGTCAAAATAAACTACAATGTGTGTGTATATTATATGTAATAAAATACATGTTGTTTTACTATACAGGCATTGTTATAGCTGTAAAACACACTGTTGTCATCCATGCTGCTATTCTTCAGTCTGCTAACAAAGCTGTGTTTCCTCTAGAGGGAAGCTTTGCTGTAGTTCTACTTCTTCCACGGTCTGTGAGCCTTTCAAAGCAGCTTTCCCAACACACTGCAGCCTTTATGCTCCACTCCAAACAGCTGATCACATCTCATTTATTCTGGGTGAATGTTCATGTCTATTCTAGGCTGTAATCCATATCCAACACCTACATGAACTGACAAGAGACGTCATGCTGAGTTACAAGTCGAGACTTCACATTTACATTCGGTTTCCAGCTCGCTCCTGTTACAGTTTGTACTCTGAGAGTTTCGGCTGTAACCGAGGCGTCTCTCCTGATTTAAATATCTTATTTTAGCAGTGTTTTTAAGGTGAGAAAACATGGAGATGACAGCGGAGGAGAGGATCGTGCTGCAATGACTTTCAGGGATAAAACTTCTTTCACTTTCCAAGACTGGAGCAAATATGGGTGGAGTTTCACTACAACTTCTCACATTGAATGCAATTTTGAATTATGAAGTGAAGATGGAGAGGAAGCGGTGTAGACAGACTGAACTACAACAAACAGCAGAGACATGAATTATGGAGCAGCTGAGTGTGAAGCAGATGCTCCTGATGTTCGGTCCACTCTCTGCACAGCTGGTTGTTGGAGCTTCATGGTAGATCGGGCCAGAATAGTGCTGTTTTACTTTTCTACTGCATGACTCTCCATCCAAATTGCCTTATCAACACACACAACACACAGCCTGCTGGGAAACACAGCAGCGTTACTAACTGGGTGACCACTTTAACCAAACTAAACTCTGTCGAGTCAGAGGGTGAGCGTATTGTCTCTGGCTCGAACTGAACTACTGGAAACATCTCGTACAATGTAAAAACAAAAAAAAAAAACCTGACATTACAGGTGATTTCAAGTTTTTAGTTCTAGATTGAAATATTAAAGGGGAATAACAGACATTTAAAAATAATAATATCCTGGAGGATATATAACAAGATGGGAAAAATACTGCAACCTGCTCATGTACCATCAATTGTATATAAGAAGTGGATGTAGTCACCGTGACGTCATCTATTGGTTTGTGAACTGCCGTTTTGAAGCCTCGAGTTCGGCATTTTGGCTGTCACCATCTTGGGTGGTTGGGTGTTCCCTACACATTAGAACGGCAGCGCTACCGCAGCGCCATCTAGCAGCTGTTGTCAAAAAAGCACCAAAGTTTCGCCTCTTTGCTTCTATACTCTTCGACCCTGGTATGTGGTCCATCCTGCCCAACACTTTTTACTGTGTTTACTGGGTGTTTCTAACACTCTCGGGGACGCTAGCCAGGCTTTAGAAGTTTTGTTTTCTCAGAAAAGAAAAACTGGTCATTTCTCACACACTGTGTTATTCAAGTCAACAACAAATGATTAATTTAACAGTCGAGTCTGTTGCTGAGCTCAAGCTGAGATGAAGAGAAACGGTGCTGAGATGCTCTGCCGACAATATAACGGCAGACTCATGAACCCTCCAGTGTTTCATCTTACAAACTGTACATAATAAACTGCAGCGTCTAGCTCAGGGCGAACACACACCTTTATTCAGTGTGTGTGTGTGTGTGACGAACAGAAAGTGAGGGGAGACGCCAACAAAGAGGTAAAAAACAAGCTTGCATATCAATGTGAATTTATGAGCTAGTGGAAGATAAAAGAAGAAGAAATGAAGAGTCAGTGCAAGAGGAAGATTTAAGTAGTGAGGGGTGCATTCTGGGACATGCCAGCCGAAACTAAGCCCTAATGAAAACTAGCCTGGAAAGACAGCCTTTATACTTTCTAACATTATAGAGCTACAGACGAGACAGGCACTCATTAGACTCCTCTGAGTCCTCTCTCCCAGAGGACATGTCCATTTAAAGCTCCATTAAGTCTTAGTTCTGATATGAACAAATGTGATGTGAAAAGGTTGATATTATTGCAGAAGCCACTGAGAATTTATTTCACTCTCATCCTCATTCACATTTTCATCTTATACATCTTTATTTTGTATGTTCTGTGTTCATTAATGAACACAAAACAGCATCGGACCGTTGACTAAAACCCAAATAACGAAGCTCACTATTTACAACCTGCTTCATTTGTTTTTCTAAAGTCGCGTTTCCAACAAGCAGCTCAATTCAGTCCAGTTTGTTGCACATTAGAACAGTTATTTTTGCATTTCCATAAGCAAAAGTTGTGGATGGTACCAATAGAACCACTCCATTCTTGGTACCAACTCAGTTGAGGTTACAATCGAGCTGAGCCACTAGAGGGGGAGTTAACATTTCCCTCAAAAATGTGTGGTATTTTCTTTTAAATTTATAAGGGACATATAATGTTTTATACTTCTGGTTAATATAATCCGATAAATCTTATTTCCATATATGTATTTTGTACTTTGTTAACACCTTATTTCGAAAACCAGACTTAGTCACACATGTATACTTCCTCTAACTTCTCCAAGGTTGTCTCTAGCTCTCCCGTCAGCTCCGTTCTCTTTTTACATCCATGGTCAGCTCCATCGGGGCCGTTTGAATGCCTTGAACATAAATGTCAGTATATGAGTGCTCTACAGTCGTAGCATCGGCCCATTTGACCACGGAGATGAGAGTGACGGCCGGCGTTACCGCGATACGATAACGTTTCCTGTCCGTGACAGAGTTAGCATGCAGCTTTAGCTGTGATGTCTAGCTCTGCTTTTCTTGTCAATGTGTGAAACCTAAATTGTTTCCATACTTTACTGGATGTGTAGTGTTTACTACGTTGGATTTAACATGTGAGGGTGCAGGTCGTATCCACGCAGACCCTCCGCCGTTTTCTTCTTTCTCGTTTCGGCTCGCGGATACATCTTTTGACTTTCAGGCGCCAAGCAGACTGGAAATGATAGCGGTTTCCTTGTACTACAGAAGATATAATCCCAGGTATGACAAACACACACACACACACACACACCTGCACAAGCATGCCTTTGTACTGAGGGAAACCAGCCAGGCTTTGATATCGAAATAATAGGACGAGTGCGTTGTTTGTTAAAACTATCGGGGTCAACGAGGAGTTGGCTGAGGAACAGGAACTGAAGGTAGGAAGGCACAAACCACCTGCACACACACACACACACACACAGAAACACACACACACCTGCACACACCTGCACACACCTGCACACACACACACACACACACAGAAAGAGTGTGACCCTGGTTTAGAGCCGAGGAAATTTAGAGGATTACTGGGTATTAAAAGTTACACACTTTTACTCACACACAGACATCTGTACAGTCAGTTGAAGCACGCACAAACACATCGACAGGTACACACACACCCACACACTCACACCCACACACACACACACAATGAGTGTGTCTGACCCAGTTCATTATATGAGGGTGTTAGCAGGGAAATCCGCATTATTAATATGCAGCAGTGTGAATTTAGAGGCTATTACCAGCTAAATGGTACTCTGCCACGCTCTGTGTGTGTGTGTGTGTGTGTGTGTGAGTGTGTGTGAGTGTGTGTCACATTTATAGCTAACACAGCAGATAGAAAGAGAGTGTGTGTGTGTGTTTTACATTTTTCAAAACTTCCATCAGCCTCTTAGCGAAAAACAAGCAAACAAAATGCTAAAGCAGCCTGGAGGTTGTGTAAGAGTGTGTATGTGTGTGTGTGTGTGTGTGTGTGTGTGTGTGTGTGTGTGTGTGTGTGTAAAGCAGCAGTAGAAGTTGTTGTGGTATCAGTCAGTGACAGCCAGCTGCTGTAGAGTGATAGAGAGACCTTTAGTCTACATCTCTCTCTCAGCCTGAGGATATGTGTGTGTGTGTGTGTTAATAGTGAGTGTGTGTATAAACAGCCAGGAGGAAACAAATACACCAATGCAGAACAACAACCAGAGCATTCATTGATGACAGACAAACACACAAATACAAAACCACTCCAGTCTGTCACTCAGTCTGAGAAAACTGTGTCACTTTCTGACTTTGTGTCTTCGAGGAAAAATCAGATAGACATCATCACGTAGCCGTCCTTCACCTGATTGACCCCAAACGACGGCTCGCTGGATCTCTATCTTATCAGTCTTTGCTTCCAAATACTTACAGATCCCCTGTTGTTGTCATGTTTAGGATATATAAATACTAGGGCTGTCAAAGTTAACGCAATAACAACGTTAAATTCTTTAATGCATTAATGTAACTTGTGATTTTTAGGTTGTAGCGGCTCAGTTTTACAGCTAGAGTGAAGATACTGGTATCATATAAACTAGAAAACCTGATGAATCCATCGGTACCAACCATGTCATACTAGTTGGTGAAAAGGAGGCTAAATAACGCTCCAAACTCACACAAAATTTTGGCGAGGAAAAACTGTAATGGCCATTTTCAAAGGGGTCCCTTGACCTCTTATTCAGCGTTCGGTTGTACTTCTTGTTGCAAAAAAACAAGATGACGATGGCCAAAAACCAAGATGGTGACAGCCAAAATGCCAAACTTGAGGCCTCAAAACGACAGTCCAAAAACCAATGGGTGACGTCACGGTGACTACGTCCACTTCGTATATACAGTCTATGACCATTACTTGTAATTACCCCTCTAGCTGGTTTCTCTAATCCCCAATTACAGCAACCAGGTGTCTCGTTTACATAGTATTTAAAAAAGTAAAGCTGTCACCAAGTTACTTAAGTGCATGTAAACACACTAATTAGTAATTAGTAGCGAGGCTGATATTTGAACGTACAAGAAGTAACTCTAAATGTCAATTACAAGCTCCGAGAGGACGTTGAGACTTTCTATCCAGTCCCCAGCAGAGTCAAACATGCGTCGAGCCATCAGTTTAGCATAAAACACGACTTGTTTTGCAGGACACGACATTAGAGGTCAGCGCACTTATCCCCCGCTGTGAGGTCAAAGAGGGGTCAAACTCTACCCGGCACATAAAAAACCAGGTGAGAGGAGCTCTGGAGTCAGTTTCAGGTCAACATGAGGTCAGCTGAGGGAGGTCAGACTCAGCCGAGCGTCATTATCTCTCCAGTTATTAGGCCGGTCCGGGTAATTATAAAAGAGCTGCTGTAAAGGCTGATGATACCAGAGAAGACACCAATTACAGAGAGAGGTCCGTCGCCGGCGCTGCAGGTAGCACTTTTCTATATTACAGCCATGAGTGTGTGTGTGTGTGTGTGTGTGTGTGTGTGTGTGATCCAGCCTGTGCTAGCTGTGCTATCTGACGGGGCAGATTGTGATTTTTAGCTGAGCAGCGCTAATCTCCTGTTACAATATGAAGCGCTGATTACACCACTGCACACTGTGGGAACGAGAGAGACTGTGTGTGTGTGTGTGTGTGTGTGTGTGTGTGTGTGTGTGTGTGTGTGTGCGTGTGTGTGATAGGGAATATTTGAGGGCAGATAAGACGACAAAGTGAGGACGGCAGACAGAATTAACTTCAGAAGAAGAAGAAGAGAGGAGGAGAGTCTGGGTGTTACAGAGGTGAGAGGAGGTTATCCTGATTATCCAAGCACATTTGCTCAAGTACTGTACTCACGTACAATTTGAGGTACTTGTACTTTACTCGAATATAGACCCCTTTCACAGTTTGTAAACAATGATGACATACGGAAGTGTGCACACGTAGTTTGGCAACGGAAGCACGGCGGAGTGCAATACTATGCAACCACCAAAGATCGCGAATGCAACCTAAACAAAATGACTCTCCAGATCCGTGTGCTAATAGTGAGTAGAAGACGTGGTCAGATATATACACGTATTTGGTGGAGAAACCTAGCGTGTAACGTTACATCAGATGGCCGCCGAGCATTTTTGATCGTGTCCTCAGTCCAGCGGTAGTCAACACCAGCTTGCAGCCGTCTTTTAATTAAGATTTTGAATGCAGGGCTTTTACTTGTAACAGAATATTTATACGCTGTGGTATTACCAATGATTTCAACTAAAAGATCTGAGTACTTCTTCCATCACTGACTCTCGCCGAGCTGACAGCACAGTATGTACAGCAGGGATGTTATGACTAGGACGAACCGCTGCACTGTCCTGTTATGTTTGCCTACTGTGTGTGTGTTGATGTTGAGATAACGGAGCTAGAATAGTGAGGCATGGGAGAGACAGGAAACGGGTCACACACAGATTGAAATAGTTGTTGACTCATGCTGCTGTTTGGGGACAAATCTGATCTGCAGTAGTGTCGATGATGATGATGATGATGATGATGATGATGATGGTGGTATCATACATTTCATACATGTTGGGTAGTTTAATTTATAATAAGACTACAAATCTTATAAACTCATATGTTTTCATGCAAAACTTAAGCTGTCAGATAATTATAGTGGAATTAAAAAGTACAATATTTCCTTCTGAAATGTAGTGAAGTAGAAATAGAAAGTGTCAGGCAAAACAACAGTGCAAGTACTTTGAATGTATTCTTAAGTACAGTAGGTGTGTAAATATACTCTGTTACATCCCATCACTGAGTTAAGACTACAGACTGTATATAAGAAGTGGACGTAGTCACCATGGCGTCACTCATGTGATTGTGGACTGCTGTTTTGAAGCCTAGACATTTTGACACTTCGGCATTTTGGCTGTCACCATCTTGGTCTTTTGCAACCAGAAGTGACGCGAGAGGGTGGAGCTAATTACAACCGAAAGCGAAGACATTGTTAGGCGACCAAAATGTTACAAATAACTTTGATGAACTGAAAACACGCTGTTAAAGACTTAAAGTGATTAGACGAAAACACGGACAACTCCCAGACCGGACAACGCCGTGGTAGCGACCTGTCAATCCCAAGGTAGCCGCGCCCTAAAGCATACCCTGCTTTATGGTCTATTTGACTCTAAATGGGACCATAATTTACTAAATGAACATCATGCTGTATTGAAGAAGACTTGAAACTAGTGATTGAGACCATAAACTCATGTTTACAATGTTTACTGAGGTAATAAATCAAGTGAGAAGTAGGCTCATTTTCTCATAGACTTCTATACAATCAGACTTCTTTTAGCAACCAGAGGAGTCGCCCCCTGCTGGCTGTTAGAAAGAATGCAGGTTTAAGGCACTTCAGCATTGGCTTCACTTTTCACACCCGGAGGTTGCCCACTGTACTCTTAAATGTGAGTATTTTGTACTTTTTAATAGCATTTTGAATGTTTGGACTGACATTTGAAGACGTCCCCTTGTTGCTGCAAGAAATGATGACGGCCACAAAACAAACAATCAATTAGTCTGCTGATTATTGTGCTGATTAATAGAAATACTTGTTAGTTGAAGCCTTGCTGAGCTGCCTTTGGCCTTGTGATGACTTACTTCTAGTCCTTTTTCTAAGTGTTTTCTGTCTCTATACTCTCTGGGTTTTTGTGAGATCTAATCTGTTATTTTTCTCTCCGAGCACTTCATTGCAAAAAAAAAAAGAAGAAGAGACTTGCTCCTTCAATTGACTTGTTCTTTCCTGAGTGTAAATATAGACACACAAACTCCCAGGGTGATGCCCGTTAGATGGTTTGCAGATATTCAGACGGTGAGAGAGGCAGAGAGGGAGGCCAGTGAAGACCTTTCATTTGTTGGCGAGTTAAGAGGAGAGAGGAAGACGAACTGGGAGCGAAGGAGAACAGAGGAGGAAGATGGTCAGCGTCGGTTTCTCTTTGATGACCTCTGCCTCTGGGAGTAAACAGAAGAGGGGGGTCCCGACATGAAAAGAGGAAGTGAAGAGAGGAAGGTGGCTGAAAGAAAAGGAGATGGAAAGCAGCGCAGTGACCGCTGTGTAGGAGCTGCAGACCCCTGAGAGAGGCAGACAGAAATATATGCATCATGAAATATGAATAAAATATGAACGAACGTGGGATTTTTGGCGCTGCAGTCTTAGAGGTTATAGAGAGAGAGCTGCAATAAACAAAAAAAGAGTGTTCTTCCTGTGGGTGGAAACACTCAGTACAACATCAGTGAAGACTGAACTTATGTGGTTTCAATACTTTAGGTACAGAAAGTTTCTGAACACAAAACCTTTATGGAGTTACTAATATTTTTGTGAGTTGATTTAACTTTTTAAAAGATCAATTAATCCTTAATTTAACCAGGAAGTCTCACTTATTTTCTCTTGTCTATTTGGCATGGTTTAGGCTGTGAGGTTTTACATATATAAACCTGCAATAACAGATATTTTTGTGCCACATCCACAGTTGCAAAGGATGCTGGCTAGCTAGCTAGCGGACAGTTTGTTGGCCGTTGCAACAATCACAGTTTTAAACATGTTGTTTATGTTGCAACAGTTGCAGTTTTAAACATGTGGTTAATGTTGCAGATAACGTTACAAAGGTTGGAGTTTTAAACATGTTGTTTATGTTGCAACGGTTGCAGTTTTAAACATGTGGTTAACATTGCAGATGACGTTACAAAGGTTGCAGTTTTAAACATGTGGTTAATGTTGCAACGGTCACAGTTTTAAACATGTGGTTAACATTGCAGTTAACGTTGCAACGGTTGCAGTTTTAAACGTGTGGTTAACGTGGTAGATAACGTTACAAAGGTTGCAGTTTTAAACACATGGTTAGCAACGGTTGCAGTTTTAAACATGTGGTTAATGTTGCAACGGTTGCAGTTTTAAACATGTGGTTAATGTTGCAATGGTCATAGTTTTAAACATGTGGTTAATGTTGCAATGGTCACAGTTTTAAACATGTGGTTAACATTGCAGATGACGTTACAAAGGTTGCAGTTTTAAACATGTGGTTAATGTTGCAACGGTCACAGTTTTAAACATGTGGTTAACATTGCAGTTAACGTTGCACCGGTTGCAGTTTTAAACACGTGGTTAACATGCCAGATAACATTATAAAGGTTGCAGTTTTAAACATATGGTTAGCAACGGTTGCAGTTAGCAACAGCTGCAGTTTTAAACGTGTGGTTAACATTGCAGTTAACGTTGCAACAGTTGCAGTTTTAAATGCATGGTTAACGTCGTAATTTTAAGTTGCAGTTATAAACATATGGTTAACCTGAATTCAAACAAAACTACGTGGTTAGGTTTAGGAAAAGATCATGGTTTGGGTTAATCTAAATAAGTCAACGGTTGATTTTTTGTTTCACACGGGACAGGAAAAGCGGTATCCTGGGTGAAAGTCATTTGTTTGTTTGACCTGTCCATCCAACCTGTCTTCCTCCCTACGTGGATTTTCTCACTCTTCATATTCGTCACCTGACTCCCGAAGCGCTTGCTCTGAGTGTCTAATATTGCCGCGCCATGAAATGACGTGAAAAGCAAAAAAATGCATGGTGAGAACCCTCAAAATTACTTAAGAAATTGGCGTGTTATTCATACGCCTTTTGGTGAAAAACAATTCCATAAGTGCGGGGAATAAACATTAAGATGACTGTTTACTGATAATGTGACTAGTTTTTCTTTAAAAACATCTGATTTGTGTTGTTAAAGGCATTCATTCTGCAACAAGTCCTGAGTTTATTTCATCACCTTTAAATCAGTTTTCTGAGAGAGTTGCCACAGTAACAAAAAGAAGAGGGAGCCGAGAGAAGCATCTCTTTAATAAGCAGAAGTCAAAAGTCGCATTATTGAACAGATTTCAGCTAGAATATGAAGTGAGATAGACAAAGCGCCGCAGGGTCTTTTAATATAAAGTTTCTCCTTCATTTCTCCTCTACAACTTGGCACGCGATAACAGCTGGATATTAGTTTCCTGCTGAGGATTTCATATATATCATATTATTACTGCACTTTGTTATCTGAATATTATCTTCAGTATGGACCATTACATAATATCTCACACTGGAAAAAACTTTTTCTCATTCCTCTCTTCATCCCGCTCTCTGCCACAGTTCAACACAGTCTGAATATCATGCTTTTTAAAAGTCAAGATCATTTGAGTTTGAGCTGATAACTCAAATATTAAAATCATGTCACAATCTCAGATTTTCCTCGGTGGATTCGTCTAGCAGTGGTGGGAAAACTGAAATGCACGAGAAATTTAATTTTCTTGGAAAGGAATTACCATTATTATTATTGTACATTTTTGTTCTAAAACTCTTAGTATGTGAGGTTTTTGAGCTGCAGAGGTCAAATGTTTCTACTTGGATTGAATAAAACTACTTAACAGTTGAACAAAACCTCCTTAATTTCTCCGATTAAAATCAAATTAAGGATTTACGTTTCACAAGCTTAGACGGTTGCTCAAGAGTTCAAGGAATCTACCCCAAATAATTTATTAAATAAGAAAAGGTTGTTAAAAAGAGGCTTAAAACAAGCAATATGTACGTGGTGTAAGTCGTTTAAAGTTGCTATGGTGACAGTACTGCTTTATGGCTATACTTTATTTCAGCTAAAGTAAAGTAAAAAACAGAAATTTAACTAATTAAATCATAGAAGGTGGGACTGGACTAACACATTAATATGGAGAAAGGACACTTAACATGACTTTTCTGTTGCTAATGATGTTTTTGCAACAGTTCACAGGTTTTAAAACATTTCCCCCAAAGAAACAAGCTAAAGATTAAAAAGTGCATGTCTCTGCCAAACCTCCACATTACTCTAAATGTGTTGTTTTAATGACACAAAATGACCTACTTTGCCTAACAATCCTGGATCTCCACCAGAAATTAATCACTTTTTCTTTGGCTCGTAGCCTAAATATCTCTCCACCAGACACCATTGAAATTTGTCACGTTTTTAAAGATAACCTGCTAATTCACAAACAGACAAACAAAGAGACGATAAGGAGATAACTGGAATGGATTTAGTGTAACTTAAGCTTCTATTCTGGATTGTTCTCTTAGAGAAATATCCTAATAAAAGATTAATATCACAAACAAATGTTGTGTTTTTGTAGTACAGCCTGTCTGCTTTCTGCAGTCTGTCAACCCCATCTCATCTTCCTCTTCTCTGCCATCTGCTGTTTTCAAATTTTATTATTACACTTCAGTGGTCCGAGGCTGCAGTCCTTCCAACTTCTCTCTTATCTGTTGGTTTCCTTGTTTTCTCTCGTCTCTTCTCTCCTGTGTTATCTCTCTGATAGAGTAAGCCCAGGTTTCCATCCGACTGTCCAACAAATTCAAACAACATTTTGCAGTAAAACTAAATGTCAGTTCGGTGCTTTGTTTTTATTGTTGTCGAGAGTGACTACAGTATACGCTGGTCATATTTCAAGCTTCATGTGTATAATATCCACAAATTTCCTTTGTCTTCTCCTGCTTTTACATGAAAATTTGATTTAAAAATGTTAAATATCTGCTGTTGTCGCTGGGCAGGGTCTGAGTCTACACTGATGCAATTTTCTCCTTTCCACCCATACCGTGATTTCACACAAAGATACTGTAAAACCTGATGAATAAACTCACCGTAACACTAAATTCAGCTGCACAAAGTTCACAGAAGAGAAGAACAAACTCTCAGTTTTTGATTCATTGCGCTCCAACACAGCAACCCGCATCGTAAATTTATAAAAATCTATATCACGTAGCCGCTTTGTAATTATAAAAACACCGGGGCTATAAATAAAACGGTGCGTATTGACTTTGTGTGTGTGTGTGTGAGAGTGTTATGAACTTTTCAACTGTGTCTCAGTGTGTGTCGACTAACCCACCGAGAGAGAGAGAGAGAGAGAGAGAGAGAGAGAGAGAGAGAGAAGAAATGGTCATTTTCTCAGGCCTCTATCTGATCTATCGAGTTGAGTGGTGGAACAGGAGTTGCTTCACGCACGCACACACACACACACTGCAGAAAGTCAAAATCCAATTATGGAAGTCGCTGTAAGAAAAGGTTACTCCTCTCTTTCTCTCATTGGTTGCAATTCCCAGTTTTCTCTCTCAGTTGTCCATCTATCTCCCGCTCTGCCATCCTTTTTTCTGTCCTCCTCTTCCTCTTTTTGTCTGTCTGACTGTCTCCAACATCATATATCATTCTTCTTCTTCTCTGCCTTCACCATCAAGATAGTGACAGAGACATAAGATCCTCTAAAAGCTGATTAGAAGGAAAAAAATCCATCAAATGGGGGAAAGAATAGAAGAGCAACAACACACAGGAGACATTTGTATTTCTCAGTATTAGTCCTGATACAATACAAGAGTTTTGATAACAAAACAGTACTTTGATCAGTTCCTTTCTTTTTTATTTAAAGGACCAGAATGTAGGATCTGGCGGTATCTAGTGGTGAGGTGAGATTGCAACAAACTGAAGCCTCTCCCGTGTACCAAGCGTGTTGGAGAGCTATGGTGGCCGACGTGAAAATGCAAATGGCCCTAAAGTAGCGTTGGTTATTTGGAGCAGAGTCAGTGTGTAGAGTGTAAGTGTACACGTGGGAAGTGAGTCGTGAAGCAAGAGAGAGAGAGTGGCGGTGATGGGAGCGAGTGACGTTATCGACTCCGGCCCAAGCAGGAAAAGTTAACAGTGTTCGGTTTGTCCCTTCTGGGCTACTGTAGAAAAATTGGCGGAGCAACATGGAGGACTCCATGAAGAAGACCCGCTCCCTATGTAGATATAAACGACTCATTCTAAGCTAACGAAAACACAACGACTCTTATTTTCAGGTGATTAAACACTAATGAAAACATACTTATTAATATTATATTCAATTTCTGCTAATAGATCCCCCAAAATGTTACACACTCGTCCATTAACCAAAGAAGCCTAATTTCTTAAGTGTTAAATGTCCTTCAAAATAGGGATGTCACGTAGACCGATAATTCGGTACCAAGTCAACGGCAAAATTCTGAAAAAGTGACAGTACTCGTTTTTCTACAGTACCGTCAGGGCTCGAGATTAACGGTATCCCGGGGACGATAGAAAATGTATTTGGAACGTAGGAAACTAACTATAGACGCTTCCAGGCAATGCACCCTATTTCTTCCTCTGATAATGCCACATTGTGAACAACAAATCTTAACTAGCGTTAACTTAACGTTAACTAGCTCTCGTCCTACCAATTTCAACATTGCCATTGATTTACACTATGATGCATTCAGGCTCTATTCAGTAAAAATGATGTGAAAGAGAATTGGGCGAGGGACCCTTCCATCCATCCCGACCTCCTCCCTAGATGGACTTTATTGGTGATACGTCAAAAACATAATCCAGCAAAATATGTTTCCCTTGAAACATAATTCACAATGTCGTTGTATTGTAACATATTTTTTAGGAGACAGGGCTGGTCTTAACTGTGGCTACACTGACAAAAATCAAATAACCACAGACAGTCGGCGTACGGTAGAAAAATTCTACAATAAATCTCCAATCAAACTGGATCATCCATCATATCGGAGGTGGACCACACGTGATTTTTAATAAAAGCTGTATATATGAGCTTCATCTCAACTCCCAAAGGTGCTCTAATTTAATTTACTCTTCACCTCCTCTCTCTTCTTCACCCTCTACTTACCCTCTGCCACCTTCTCTCTCCCCCTCATATACTCTTCTTCATCGTTTTCTTTTCACCCCGTCGAACTTTCATACTTGTTCACTCTGGGTTTAATTTCAGCTCGTCTCTTACCTGTCCTTGCCCTTTCTTTCCATCTTGCCCTTTTCACTATCTCTCACCATCTTTCCCGCTCGCTCTCTGAATCTCATTCCTCCTCCTCCTCCTCCTCCTCATTCATTCCTCTCTCTCAGGTTACCTTGGTAGGAAACAGAGCGAGGCTTGCAGATAGGAAAGGGGGATAAGAAGGTGATAGACAAGTCAGATGGAAAGATATAGAAGAGAGAGAGGAGGCTGCGTTTTTTCCTGTTTTCCTTCCAGGAAAGCAGCTCTGATATGAGTTGCCCACTCCCTATGAGGTGCCACACGGGACATATTTCAAACTGAACTGGGTTTATATAGATTTTTATCTCTAACGGGTCACGTTATACTGTCTCAGAGGCTTTGACATTTATATTAAAATGCCTGAAATGGTCTCATAGATATACATAATTAAAGCTCTGATGGATTCATCGTTTTAAACAAAAAGGTTAAATTTCATGTATAAACTAGGGCTGTCAATCGATTAAAATATTTAATCACGATTAATCGCATAATTGTCCATAGTTAATCAGGATTAATCTCAAATTAATCGCCCATTTTTTATCTGTTCAAAATGCACCTTAAAGGGAGATTTGTCAAGTATTTAATGCTCTTATCAACATGGGAGTGGACAAATACGCTGCTTTATGCAAATGTATGTATATATTTATTATTGGAAATCAATTAACAACACAAAACAATGACATATATTGTCCAGAAACCCTCACAGGTACTGCATTTAGCATAAAAAATATGCTCAAATCATAACATGGCAAACTGCAGCCCAACAGGCAACAACAGCTGTCAGTGTGTCAGTGTGCTGACTTGACTATGACTTGCCCCAAACTGCATGTGATTATCATAAAGTGGGCATGTCTGTAAAGGGGAGACTCGTGGGTACCCATAGAACCCATTTTCATTCACATATCTTGAGGTCAGAGGTCAAGGAACCCCTTTGAAAATGGTCAAGACTGTTTTTCCTCGCCAAGATTTAGCGTGAGTTTGGGGCGTTATTTAACCTCCTTTATGACAAGCTAGTATGACATGGTTGTTTGAAAAACGTTGTTATATATTTCTGTGGTATTGGTGCCAAAACTCAGGTCTTGTATGTTTGCTGGTGTCCAAATGGTTCAAACTATTTCCATCTTTGTTCCCATACAGCACAGAAATGCTTGTATAACCCTCAATGTAGTGATTACTTATAGAAAGCTGTTGGTAAACAATTCACAATAAAAAGGGGTCAAGTTCAACAGAGCATCAAATCAATCTCCATTAACTACCGGAGAAACATGAAGAGACTCATTTCCTGCTGCGTCCACTGACAACGACTTCCTTCTGTCTGCTGAATCTTTCTCAGGGGGTCACGACCTCCGGAGCTGGCGGCTTCTAACAACACTGCTTTCATGGTGAAAACTGTTTTTTAGTGTACCGTACCACATCCTGCTAGGAATCTGGTGTGTGAATTTATTTTATTAATATTAATTAATGTCTTTATTATTATTTTATTTTATTCTTTTTTTGTATCATTTGTATTTATTTATATATTTTATTTATTTTAATTATTATTATTATTATTACTATATTTGTTTCTCCCTTGTTTTTGAATACTTACTGAATACTATCAGTTATTATATGTACTATTACTTTATTTGTTATGGGTTAGGTTGTTGTACTCATTTTTCTTAAAGAAACAATAAAAAGAAAAACATCTATGTACCACAGCCTTAATAGATAATTCCCACTTATACTGAGCTTGTAAAGTCATGCAGACTTTTAAATCAGCAATTATTACAGTTGATCAAAATGCTGTTACATGTTAATGATGGCATCTTGCAGACTGACTGAACTAAACTAATTTATTTATTTTTTCTTTTGTGTATTTCCAAAGAAATTTCATTCAAATCATTCAAAAGATGAATTTCAGTCACGTAAAACACATTTTTAAGACTTTCCAGTATGTGCACGAGCAACAGTTGAATTTCTGTGGTATTTCCCGGGAGTTTACGAATCATTAAAGGTGCTGCAGGTGACTCAACTTGTTCCATTTAATAACGACAGGTGAAACGGTTGACAGGTGACAGGTTTCTCCAGTATAACATGTAATAGGGTGCCGGGGTTTTGATTTGCATACAGATAGAAACTTCAAAACATGAGACACATTTTCTAGGGAAATCGTGTAAACACTAATGTGGGAATTATATTTGTATTACTTTAATTAAAAAGAAGAAAAACTGTCTTATGAAACTGAAGCCTGTGTGAACTTTATTTACTTCATGAGACTTTGTGGATAAATGAAGAATGATTTAAACGCAGCGGTGGAATATAACTAAGTATATTTACTCAAGTACTGTACTTATTTCTGTATTCTTTTCTACATACATTTCTTTACACATTTCAAATAAATGCACAAATACACAAATAAACACATGCATTTAAAAATAAACATCAAATAAATAAATAAATAGATAAATGGATGAATAAATAAATAAATAAATTAATTAATTAATTAATTAATAAAAATGAATACATAAATAAATAAAAGGGAAAATTAAACAGAAGAGTAAATAAATAAGGGAATTAATACAAATTAAAGGTTACATTTATTTTTAATATTATTTTTGCTTTATTTATCGAGTCATTTATTTATTTATTTTTTCATTTATTTTTTATTTTGGCAGGTTCCATACTCCATAGAAAAAACAAGCTCCCTGACAATCTTCAATAAACAGAGGGTGGTAACCTTTTAATGGTAGCAGAAGGATGTGTAAAAGAAGATACTGCCGCACCGAGAGATGATTTAAAAAATAATCTGTTTACAAATTTGAGAGAAAATCAGATAATCGAGAAAACAAATTTGCATTCAAAGAGCAAACTGCACATTTCCATATCTATTACTTCTCCTTAATGATAAAAACAACCCGTTTTATTGACAGGAGACTAAAATCGTTGCTGTTTTCGTGCAGCGACGTAGATTACATCTTTGCCTTCTCTGACTTCCATTAAACTTGCTCTGTAGGGATCCATCTCACTCAATTGATTTGACTTGATGGGTGAGCTTTGTGAATTAAAAATGATAATCCTCCCCTCTGACTTCTTCTTCCTCTTCTCCCCCAAAATATGCAGCATTTTGCACTGTTGAACTTCAAAATAACTTAAGAAGAAGTCTGTATTAATTTGTCGTCTGTATGGGAGAGAGATTGAGGTTATAAACTCTGGAGGAGTTGTTTTTGTGTTGTAGTTAAGTTTGTTGAAGTGAACAGAGTTCAAAGGTCACAGTTTCTTTTAAAGAGCCTGTCTGGGACTCAGCGGGGGTCTTTTCTCTTCACTAAAAACCGCCGTTTGACATATTTGACACCAAGAATGTCTCCGTCGTGAGCGTTTTGTCTCTTTGTCTTTATTTTCTTTCTCCCTGTCCATCAGTTGGCGGCGACCAAAGACAGAAAGACGTGGGACTGAGCTCTACGGGGACGATCCGTCTGAAAATCACGATGACAAAATGACAGCTAGAGCTGACAGCCCAGCCAACACACACTCACACAGACACACAAATACAGCCTGTTCTACTGATATGGCTGCCATTTCTTATCACTTAAGTCGTCTGACAGCCGGGGATGAAGACAGATGGAAAGAGAGACGGATAGCAATGAATTCCAAAGAGGAAGAAGTAACCGACAAGATTGATAAAAGTCTGATAGACGGACAAATGTTGGTAAAAGAGACATAAAGAGAGTGAAGAGAGGAAACCTTTACAAGCTTCTTCATCTTGGATACTTGAGGAAACTACAGGTACAAATATTCATAACGTTACACTGATACATGGAGCCTTTTTTGCTGACGAGATTAAAGTTTTAATTTCCCAATTATAATCTTTATTAATGCTCTGTAAAATATCCTAAAGCCCGAGGACTCGAGGGATGATCTGGGCTGCACAAATGGAGTCAAAGACGCTTCGAAAATGAGCCAAAAATTCAGCTTTATGACTTAATCTCATGAACACAGAGAGAAGAGCAATAGGGACAGAAACTAAAGGAAAAGTGTGTGATGCTATCTAGTTACAGCTAATGTCTGTACATTGGCTAACTGTAGTGACGGCAACAATAGTCGAGTGATTACATTTCTGGGAATGGAAGCAAAAATGATTCAGAGTGTACTGAAAGAGGGAAGGTCAAAGCAAATAAAATCAAGTTCATCGTCTTGGGACAATGGGTTATAAACATAGACTGTATATAAGAAGTGAACGTAGTCACCATGACGTCACCAATTGGTTTGTGGACTACGGTTTTGAAGCCTTGAGTTTGGCATTTTGGCTGTTGCCATCTTGTTTTTTTAAGATGAAAACATGGACAACTCCGAGACCGGACAACGCTGTGGTAGCGACCTGTCAATCACAAGGTAGCCTCGCCCTAAAGCATCCCCTGCTTTATGGTCTATTTGACTCTAAATGGGACCATAATTTACTAAATGAACATCATGCTGTATTGAAGAAGACTTGAAACTAGCGATTGAGACCATAAACTCATGTTTACAATGTTTACTGAGGTAATAAATCAAGTGAGAAGTAGGGTCATTTTCTCATAGACTTCTATACAATCAGACTTCTTTTAACCAGAGGAGTTGCCCCCTGCTGGCTGTTAGAAAGAATGCAGGTTTAAGGCACTTCAGCATTGGCTTCACTTCTCAGACCCGGAGGTTGAACACTGGTCGGGATGTTGAATTTGTTTTCCAGTCCAGAAAAGCGTCAGTGACCCTCGAGCATTATTGTGCACCTGACACTAAAACAGGAACTTTCGACAACCAGTCAAGCTTTTGTGGCTTTTTAAAGGCAGCATCACTGTTTTGGTGAGAAGTCGCACCAGAAGTCGCCAACACAATGATCCTGATAAATGTATTGAGTATTGTTGCAGCACTTTGTGGACGTTGTCTGACTGTTAAACAGGACTTCAAGTTAAAGAAAAGCTTCCTTAAGCTTTTTTTTGTGTGTGTGAACACATTAGCTCAGCGAACACAGTTGGAGGAAGCATTGGGAAGTAATTAGCCCCCTGCTGATTCCAGTGCTAAAACCCTGTCTTGATGAATGGATCTGTCAGTGATCAGCGCAGGACTTGCACTCCCTCTGTGTCTACAGTCACCTAGCCAACATAATGCACAGATATGAAACTGAAAGACTAAGAGATGCTGGAGACCTTTAGCTTTCCCATTGTACCTCAATCAACTGGGCTTTTTTGAGGACTATTATCAGTATTTTTGCCTCGGTAAAAGTACAGCATATTATTGTGTTTAGACAAAGGGATACCAAGAAGCAGAATCTCTTAAATTACATATTTTCATACAGGAATACTTACTCAGCAATGTCTTCAGCCTGAAATATCCAATATTCCTGAAATCGCAATGTAATGTCTGAGCTGGCAAGACTGATTGACATTCCTGTGTTCTACCCCTTCTTTCCCCTTTCTATCCTTCTTTTTTGCATCCGCTTTGTAAACGAATTGTGCAGATTGTGTATAATTGTAGAACTTTAAAGGAATAGTTCACCCAAAAACAATATACATTGTACATAGTTCTCACCTCCCTCGGCACTCTACGGTCCCAGAAAAAGTTTTCTATTGAATGTCGTTAAGGAGAGCAGAGCGCCGGAAAAACTGAAAGCATATCAGTGCAAACAGACTTCAATTGAGGCCGAACAAAATGCTTTGTTTAGCAATATTTTAGCGAAAATAGTTGTGTCTGGATTTCAATGAGCCCGCGAACGGATACAAGACACTTGGATAATGCTGCACATGGATTTTCAAAAAGTTTTTCGGATGTTTTATTAACTTTTTTGCTGTTTTATGTTCGGCCTCCATTGAAATCTGTTTGAACTGATATGCTTTCATTTTCGGGCGCTCCGCTCTGCTTAACGCCATTCAATAGGAAACTTTTTCTGGAACCATGGCAGGTACGACGCTTATTAGGGCCATTGTAGTTTAAAAATAAATAAATTACGGAGCCGGAGAAGGGGGGTAATATTCCGAGAAAAAAACTCACAAATTTACAGGAATAAAATTTAAATATTCTCTGAGATTATAAAGTCATACATTTATGAGAAAAAAAACTCTGAAAAATTGTGCTTTTTGTCAAGGTTGGATCAACCTCATCACATAATACCTATAATGGCCCTAATATGTTGTCGTAAGAGGTGAGTACTATATGCAATATATATGATTTTTAGTTAACTATTCCAGACAAAAGCAAAGTTTCTAAAATACTTTTTCCAACACTGTGAAGTGACATATTGGCAACACAACTAACGATGGCTCCAGTCCTCTTTTACACCTTGCAGTGTCCTTTTTCTATTTTCAAAATGTATTTATTATTGGCAACTGTGAATATGTGCTCCATATTCCAACAAAACAGTTAAATGAAAGCAGAGATCATGTGGATAAATGACCCAGTTGATACTGTCCTCAGCAACAGAGCACCGTTTTCACACGAGAATATTGTTTCTAATGACGATTCAAGTGAATTTAGTGGCAGATGGAAACTTTTTTTTATTCCATTTGCCAGATTTCAGTCCAACTTCCACACTGACACCTTTCTGCTTTGCTCAACGGGTCCAAGGAAAAGTTTGCCTTTTTCCACTGCCCTAATTTTCTTCCTGTTTTCCACTTAACATGTAGAGCCATGTTGCATGTGTGTGTGCGTGTGTGTGTGCGTGTGTGTGTGTTGTGTTTGGGCAGTTTCATCCCGGCCCCATAAGGGTTTCTAATGACCAATTTACATAATTAACACGCTGAGGCATGGCAGGCTGCCACTGGGGTTCAGTGTGGTGGTGATGTTGACTCAAAGCCAAAATATCTCTCCTCCTTTCTTGGCTTTTATTCCTCCATTTACTCTGAATTCCTTCTTTCTTTTTCTTGTCAATATTCTCATTATACACTGAATAGTACATATATATATATATATATATATTATATTCATGTAACTTTTCATAGTACTAGAAGTCCTACAAATACTGCAGGAGGAACAGTGGGTGGGAGAATAAAAACGAAATGTCTTTGTTCAACTCACTGGTGTTTCACTGGGAGCTGCAAGGTCCCATTAAATGTTGAGCTGGAAAATAATCACACGCATATCCTCGTCCTCATCAACTCTGCTCGGTGCATATTTTATAATGCCAGCATGCCAGACAGACTAAATCAAACAGGATTAGATGGACAGGACATATTAATCCACCCCAGACAGTGAAATCCATCATAAGGATTAGTTATGAAAAAATTATGTTTACCCAAATCAGCCCAATCTATGGCCGGGCAGACGAAGAGGGAAATAAATATGGCTTCCAGATGAGAAAATAAACATGCAGAGCAGCCTGAAATTCACCAACGATAGTTTGGAAGACTTTTTCCACTGCTGGTGTCAACTTTCTGTATCACTGTCTAAAATCATTTTTCGGCCGTCGTTAGTATCATCAGTCCTGTGAGTCTTTAGTCACGTGAATCATTAGTATTATCAGTCCTGTGAGTCTTTAATCACGTGAATCGTTAGTATCATCATCCTGTAAGTCTTTAGTCACGTGAATCGTTAGTATTGTCAGTCATGTGAGTCACTTGAGTCGTTAGTCATGTAAATCGTTAGTATCCTCAATGCCGTGAGTCTTAAGTCATGTGAGTCGTTAGTATCGTCAGCCCAGTGAGTCGTTAGTCATGTAAATCGTTAGTATCATCAGCCCTGTGAGTCTTTAGTCACGTGAATCATTAGTATCATCAGTCCTGTGAGTCTTTAATCACGTGAATCGTTAGTATCATCATCCTGTAAATCTTTAGTCACGTGAATCGTTAGTATTGTCAGTCATGTGAGTCACTTGAGTCGTTAGTCATGTAAATCGTTAGTATCCTCAATGCCGTGAGTCTTAAGTCATGTGAGTCGTTAGTATCGTCAGCCCAGTGAGTCGTTAGTCATGTAAATCGTTAGTATCGTCAGCCCTGTGAGTCTTTAGTCACATGAATCGTTAGTATTATAAGTCCTGAGAGGCTTTAGTCATGTGAGTCGTTAGTATCGTCAGTCTCGTGAGTCACGTGAGTCGTTAGTCACGTGAATCGTTAGTATCGTCAGTCCCGGGGAGTCATGTGAGTCGTTAGTCACGTGAATCGTTAGTGTTGTCAGTCCCGTCAGTCGTTAGTCAAGTGAATCGTTAGTTTTGTCAGTCCGGTGATTAGTTAGTCACGTGAGTCATTAATCACGTGAGTTGTTAATCACGTGAGTCGTTAGTATCGTGAGTCCAATAAATTGCTTGTCACGTGAATCGTTAGTATCGTCAGTCTCGTGAGTCGCTATCCACGTGAATCGTTAGTATCGTCAGTCCCGTGAGTTGTTAGTCATGTGACTCGTCGGTATCGTCAGTCCTGGGATTCCCCATATAGAGGCACTAGTGTTACACCGAGACTGTTTCATAACCAGATGAAGGTTTCTCGCAGTAACTTTAATGCTAAATGTTAATCCATAAATGTTCTCTTAACCATCACACCTCTAACACCTCATTTATGTCCTATAGTTCATCTCCGATGCCATTTTTCTAAACCCGATCACGACTTTAATCTACTGCTTCTCCTCTGTCAGTAACAGTGTGTCAGTCAGCGTAACTGCTGTACTCAGATCAGCCCTCTATCATCATTTACTCAGACTGATAGCCTATAAAAAAGGAATCGAGGCTCCGCCGATGCAAATATAATTCACTGTGAAGGAAAAAGAGGAATGCTAATTCACCTGGGAAGACTGTGTGTATTGACTCTAACAGTGAGGGGTGTGTCTGGTGTTGTATTTCCAATCTGCAGGCTGAATAGTGAGTCCGTGAACACACTTGACTGCCGTAATGAGGCTCAGTACTGTGTGTGTGTGTGTGTGCGCGCGTGTATAAACAGGCTGAACCCAGAGCATTATGGGTACCAGGGGAGGGGTGAAAGAGAGAGTGAAGAAAAGGGGATAAAAGTAAGAAAAACTCCAGAGTGCTGAAAGAGGAACAAGAATCCCTGGAGTTCCTCCCTCCTCCTCCTCTTCCTCTTTTATTCCTCCTCTCTGGCCTGTACAAACATGTTCCCGCCCTCCTCCTCTTCATCCCCCCCTCCTTTTCAACTGCCCTCTTTATCTCTCCTCTTCCTCCTCATCTTTCTCGCCGCCGAAACACAAAACCCTTGTAATCCTCATGATCCAGGCCTGTCCGGAGGGGAGGGGAAGAGAGAGCGAGAGACGATGAAGGGGGGAGAGAGGATGAAGAGGAGATGAATGAGAGTAATGTGAAGAGGAAGAGGAGAGAAAAATCACGATAACTCAACAAAATATCCGGGATAGTTTAGATTTTCACAAGTATTTAAACTCCAAGTTTAGGCCTCCTACGCTGGATTTTACATCACAGGACTTCATTTCAGATTTGGGGGAAATGTCTAGAAGGTCAAGGAGACGAAAGCTTTACTGGAAATAGAGAGATTTTTAATACGTTTGAGCAAAGCAGTCAGATGCATCACCAGAACACGATCAGGATCACCTGCAGCCTGAAGGAAAAGAGGCTGTGAACTCTACAACGATCCGTCAAAGCAAACTAAAGTCTTAAAAGCAGCTCGGGCCGCTTATGCAACCAGTGACACACCGTTCATCTTTAATGGAGGTCGTGAACCGACAGATGAAACCCGCTGATGAGCTGTGATTCAGACAGAAGTGCTGTGACGAGAACAAAGGCTGCTCTTCCTCTCTGCGAGCTTTGGTTTACATCTGAGAGAGTCTTTGAGCGTCGAATGAAGTCCACCTACTTTACTCTGCAATTTATTTCAGGGGAGGAAGGGGCGAGCAGACGGGTATTTGGCGGCAGACAAAAACCCATCAGAGCGTAGCTATCAGGTGGCTTCAGGACACACAGTCATCTAGTCGGTTGCTGATAATAAGAGTCTGTTAACGCTCCTCTTCTCAATCCAATCACGACGTGATTTAAAGGCAGCAAAGCGTCTCCGGCGACTTAAACTATTTACATCACATTTTCCTCCTGATTCCGCCGCCTGTTGTTGCTGGTGTGTTTTCTACACGGCCGAACGGTCACCTCCAGGCACCAGAGCTCTGCCAGAAGACTGTGATTTTAACACAAACATCTCACACAGAGAATATATTTTCTCCTGGTACAGAAGAACAAATCAGACTTTCAGCATTTTACTTGTTTTTAAGAGTAAAAAAGAATCTAAAAAAGACATACAAGAGGTTATAAACAAGTATCGGCTGTTTCACCAACTAGACCAGATCTGAAAGAAGGATTCAGAGGTCTGGAACCGAACTAGACGTTTTGCACATCCTGTAAAACACCCCTCATATATGTCCCTTGCAATAATTTGACGTAACCTATTTTTGTACACTTCTATAGTCTTAGTTATGTGAAAGAAAAACATGAGAAAAATGTCCTAGAAAGATATTAGATATGTATTAAACCTATTTGCAGATTCTAAGAGTTACAGATTTGTTAGATTAGAATGTAATCTATGAACTTTTAGACGCAAAAATGTTGGCATTGTACGTTTCTGCAAACCACAGGATACGTTGAATATCGACATTTCTGAACCAGAAACAGTTTAATGAATACGTTTTATATCAGCCTCATATCACGCTTGCAGAAATACGCAATGCCATGTGGTTAACGTTGTGAAACGATTGGTTAGGTTTAGGAAACAAAAATACTTGGTTGAGGTTAGAAAAAAGATTGTTGTTATTTTACGCAATGTTATCACGCTTGTTGTAAAACAACGTTGCGTAAAACAATGTTGTGTGAAACAATGTTGTGTGAAAAAAGGTTGCGTGAAACAACGTTGCGTGAAACAACGTTGCGTGAAACAACGTTGCGTGAAACAACGTTGCGTAAAACAACGTTACGTGAAACAACGTTGTGTGAAACAACATTACGTGAAACAACGCTAGGTGAAACAACGCTACGTGAAACAACGCTACGTGAAACAACGCTAGGTGAAACAACGCTAGGTGAAACAACGTTACGTGAATCAATGCTACGTGAAACAACGCTACGTATGCTACAATGTATACATAATGCTACAATATAGCAATATATGTACAGAAATATCAAGTATAAATAAATATAAAGTACTAAAATTAAAAATAATAAAATGAGAATATAAGAAATATGTACAAATATTTGCATTAAGACGTGCAATTTACAGTATAACCATTAACCACAGTGCAAATAGGAAAATACAAGATGCTGAGAAGTGGGATCTGTGTGTTAAATATAAATGCCAGAATAGTATGAAGAATAAATTAATACGAATATCTTTTGAATGTAGAGTATAAATGCATAGTTGAAGTATTGCACAAATTATTGTACAGTTGAGTTAAGTTAGCATTTTATATAGTATATAGGATTATGCTGATGATTTATGATGCTGTAGGTTAAAAATGTTTAATATTATTCATTAAACTATGAAGTTTTTTCATGATAATGTCAAAGAATGAATCTGAAAACGTTTCATTGACCCCACTTTGAGAATCACTGCTGTAAAATATAATATACCTAACAGCCAATTGGTTTAAATTTAAATTGATTCCTCGCTGTCGCAAAAATCAGTTTCAACAGGAATTTCATCACATAAAGGAGGTAATGATCGCATTTCATGGGACCTTTCACAGTCAAACAGCATCCCAAGACTGATAAAACTGAATTTTACGACCTCAGACGCTCTAATTTAACTGCGTCGAAGGAGCTTTAACGGCCTTGAGTTAGTTGTTAAAGATGTTTTAAGACTTTCTCAGGACCTACAGTACAAAACACCCAAATTCTCCCTTTTGTTTGAAAAATAATTGCTTCTAGTTGCACAATGCCGGAAAATAAAAGAGAGAAGGGTGGGGAGGGAAATGAGCCAAACCCTGACAAGAGAGCATGCAGTCACCGCAGAGGAGCGGCGAAATAATAATTCAAAATGATGACAGTGAATGATTCAGGAGATCAAAATGATCCAGCAGATTAAAAATCCAGCCTGTAGCAAATACGGGGGTGAGGAGCAGAGAGAGAGATAGTAAAATAAAATATCTTTAGAAAATAGTTTCATTATCTTACTCAATCCTTCCTGAAGCTTTTGGGAAAATGTTTGAATAGTTGAAAAGAAAGAGTACACTCTTGTTCACACACAGACACACACACACACACACACATAGTAATGTAGCTCTAAGGGAAGATAATCTTTAGAGAATAATTTTATTCTCCCATTAAATCCTCCCAGATGCTTCCGAAGAATATCTGAATGAGGAAAAAAGAAAAAAAAACACACCACACGCTGGCGGCATTCATGCTTCCTGATGAAAAACGAAACACTCATTTGTCACGGGCCACAGACTCATCACACACACACACACATACATGAAATCATAAACACACACACACACTTTAACACACACTCCGCAGGAGGCAGGAAGTAGTCTGAAAGGACGAACGCAGCGCTGACAGACAGACGTTAGTGTGTGTTTGTAATTATCCCGATGCTTTTCATGTCACTTCACTTGATTTGTCTATGCTCTTTCATTACATGGCAGTGTGTGTGTGTGTGTGTGTGTGTGTACTCCCACTCTCTTTTTATGCTGTGACATCCTAGTTCATTAATTTTGACGGGTCGGTATAAACTTTAAACTCCTCACGACTCTCGTGAGGCCCAACGCAGCCTCTGTGGTGATCAAACCAAGCCCTCATCCTATAAAATACAGTATGTGTGTGAATCATACAGGGCTATACAACCAACTATTATTTTCATCATCAATTAATCAATTGAACTCTATAAAATGAGCACTAAAGTCATCACTCGTCTCACTTTTTCACTTTCATTGTCAGATTATATTATGTTACAAAAACAAAACTAAATCCAACAGGATGACAAGCGTCTCCTGTAATAACTCCCTCACGCCAATCGGGGACACACAAAGGTCAGCCAATCTATGAAGTCTAACGAGCTCGTTAACAACCTGTCAATCATCATCAAATACAGACGCCCAGGAGGGAGAACGAGTCCATAGTTGGAAACCTTCCAAACTGCATGACCACAAAACATAATGTGCACAAACTAGATTTCATTAGGAGCAAAAGGTTGGATTTGTAAATAAAGACACAGCGAGTAATGAGTGAAATCAACACTTTCTTTCAACATCTATGCATGAAACAAATTCAGTTATGAGACTTAGAAAAATAACAGGACCATGTGGTAGAAATATTTCATCAAACTGCTATTTTCAAGGTCAATACAACACTTCTAAATACAGAATTTGCTTTTAAGGAATGCCCGTCTGTTAAACTATTAAAGGTTATTTTTAAGACACTTCAAAGTGTCTTGAAATGTGAGAAGCAGGAAAGAGGACACTTGTCATTGACTGTAACACTACGAGTCAGTAAAGCTCCACAGAGATCTGTGCCACATGTGAAAGACATTAACCCTCAACCTGTTGCTACGGAGCATGCACACACATACAGTCCATTTTAGGAGTAAGAAATGAAGAGAATAATAGAGAAAGAGGCTGTGGAGAGCAGTGAGGTAAGCTGTTAAAGCCATCAGAGGGTTCCCGCTGTTGTCCATAAAAGCTTAAATGTAGCAGACAGCTCAGAGAGGCTGCTTCAGTACTTTCCCTCCTCCTCATTCTCCTCCTCCTCTTCCTCCTCCTCCTCCTCCTCTTCACTTATTCTCTGCAGCATTTCAAAGTTCATGTGTAATAAAAATGAGCTGCAGGTATTCCTGATTCAGCTACTTCTGAGATCAAAGGAATGAAACAAGTCGGCTCTCGGCTGGGAAACAACAAAGTGGTGCCGTGGACCGTGTGTACAAGTCGAACAAATACATTCAAAGACATTCCAAAAATCTACACCTCGGGGGGCGCACAGGCCAAGCACGGGCCAATCACTGGCCGACTACACGAGCCAACCACGGGCCGCCTACCAGACCAACCATGGGCTGACTACGGGACGACCATGGGACGACCACATGGGCCAACCATGAGCTGACTACCGGACCAACCATGGGCCGATTACGGACCGACTACGGGCCAAATACATGGGCCAACCACAGGCTGACTACAGGACGACCATGGGACGACTACATGGGCCAACCACAAGCTGACTACATGGACCAACCATGGGCAGACTACGGACCAACTATAGGCCGACTACAAGGGCCAATCACGGGCCGACCACCGGGCCAACGACAGGCCGACTACATGGGCCAACCAAGAGCTGACTACACAGGCCAACCACGGGACGACTACCGGGCCAACCATAGACCAACTACACGGGCCAACCACAGGCCGACTACGGGCCTTCCGAACTTCCAACATAGGTTGACTTAGTTTATTACGCAAAGTTAGGTGAGGTTTAGGCGACAAAGGTACTTGGTTAGGTTTAGGAAAAGATGGTTTGAGTCAAAGTAAGTACGATTGTTATGTAACTTATGTATGTGGCGTTAGTTAAGTATGTAAGTTACATAACAAAACTAAGGTAAATTAAGTCAACGTTGACGGACTTTCCGATGCCGAGGGGCACCAAACAGCGGTATTTGAGTTGGGCGTGAGAACGGGTTGTTCTAACATGTTCAGTGTGATATGTTATAAAGCAAGAACCAGCACAGTAAATTAAACACCTGATCTGTGAACACTTAATGAAGACGTTGGAATAGATTTTCTGAAGGAAACTTTGCAGCCCAGTATCACTCAGAACCAGATGTTCTACTGACAAAGCCTTTACAGAGAAGACGAAATAGAAAAATACCTGATAGCAAGTATAGCATGGAAAGAAAAATATCAAGCATCTGTGGAAGCTCACTACAAAAAAAATCTGACAGCAGCAATGAACGTTTAGCAGCATAAACATGGAGGCAAAACAAAGAGCAGAGCAACTTTTTCTTCTTCTTTGGTCCAAACCCAGCGCTGCTCTTGGAGTATAAAGCTTTCCACCACGGTGAAGAGACAGAAGCCACACTCTGTTGGCTAAAACAGAAAAGAAAATACAGAAAAAAACAAACCACACATGAGCATCCACTCACCCACGCCCTCCCAAAACACACACACACACACACACATACACACGCACACACACACACACACACACACACACAACAACACAAAACACACACTACAACAACACACACTACACAGTAAAATACTGGCAACCATCCTGAAACTATTCACTCTCACCACACACACATAAACACACCACAGCACCAGTTGGCAGCTGATAAAAGTCTCTCCGAGTCATCAACTCTGCCTTCTAAGTCTCTTTCTCTCCCGCTCAACTACTTTTTTCCTGCTTTTCTCTCCTTCTTTCCACTTTTCTTCTTTTCTTCTTTGGCTTTCTTCCACCCATTTTAAACTGTTTCTCTCTTTCCATCGTTTTTTTCTTTTCTTGCAGTGTTCCTCCATATTCCATTCATCATTATTCACAGTCCAAGACTCCTTTTCTTCCTCCTTTCCTTCCATCTGTCCTTCCTTCCTTTCCTACTTTTTCCTTTCATCTTCCCTTCATTCTTTCCATCCTTCCTCCCTTCCATCCCTACTTTCTTCCTTCGTTGCATCATTCCTTCCATCCACAATTGATTCCATTATTCCTTCCCTCCTTCCTATCTTACTTCCTTTCTTCCATTCTTTCACCATACCTTCCATCCTTCCTTCCATCCATCCTTCTTTCCTTCCATCATCCCTTCCTTCCTTCCTTCCATCCTTCCGTTCTACTTTCATCCCTCCCTTCCATCCTTCCTTCCTTCCTTAATCCTTTCCATCCTTCCGTCATTCTGTCCTTCCTTCAATCTTCCTCCCATCCTTCCTCCCTCCCTTCCATCCTTTGTCCCTTTCTTCCTTCCATCATTCTATCCTTCCTTCTATCCCTACTTTCTTCCTTCCTTCCTTATGCCCTTCAGTCCTTCATCCCGTCATTCCTTCCTTTGTTCCATCATTCCTACCATCCTCTGTCCCTTCCTTCCCTATTTTCTTCCTTCCTTCCTTTGTTCCATCCTTCCATCATTCTTTGCTTCCTTCCTTCCATCATTTGTCCCTTCCTCCCTTCCATCCTTACTGTTTTCATTCTTTCCATTATTATCTTCCTTCCTTTCTTTCTTGCTTCCGTTGTTACTTCCATTCCTCTTTTCCCTCCATCATTCCTTCCTTCGTCCCTTCCATCCCTGCTTTCTTCCCTCTACACTTCCGTCCTTCTTTCCATCATCGCTTCCTTCCTTCCCATCTTCCTTCCATTCTTCTTTCCTTCCTATTTTCCATCCTTCCTTCCTCTCTCCCTGCATCATTAAGGCTGAGGATTAATGAGCTGATTAAGGAGAATTAATGACGAAGATGGACACACACTGAGTTCTGTCAGGTCTGAGGAGATGTTTACCATCTGTGCATGTGTGTGTGTGCGCATGTGTGTGTGTGTGTTAGTGTGTCTGTGTGTGTGTTAGTGTGTGTGTAAAGATAAAAATGGAGTCCAGTCAAACCCACGTACGTCTCATTTCACGCAGGGATACAGTTCTGGGACTAAATCCAAACACAACAGTCAGACACACAGTAAACCTCCAGCAGCAGCAGCGGTGGCAGACGTGGTGAGGTAACTGATGAAATGATGAAGAAGATTAATAGAAAAGTGAAAAAGAGGTGTCTTGATGAAAGCTCTGCTCTCCGTTATCCAGACGTCTGATAGTTGTTTACTGAACCTCTGCTGATATTAATCACTCGCCACAGGTTGACTGATGTGGCTTTGAGAGGGTCAGTATTGATGTTTTTCTGGACTCACTCTGCTGAGAACTCATGTTCTGTATACCGATGTTCAATATTTAAAGCATATAGTTATGAAGTCCAAAGTCTTTCAAGTGTACGGCCCTGCTAAGTTTATATTTAGGTTTTTGGGTTCAGTTTTAGGATTAGATTTCAGATTTCTAGTCGAGAGTTGTAATTACCGTTGAGGTTAAGAGATGATTGTAGACAAAGGGACATATTGGAGCTTATAGAAGTGCAGTTTGCACTATTTGTTCAGGAGGAAAGACATGCAAAAGCTGCTGACCATAAAAGTAAAAGTCAACCGGGGAAACAAGAATAAATCTGAGCTGAGCAGGACTTATCAGCCGTATTCGGTAAACTTCAAATATGAGACGGCGATGACTGATTTGACCCTGAGAAACTGATATCTTGAAACACCCACACACTCATACAGGCCCTTGTATTTGCTTTCATAAGATTTGAGAGTGACAAGGTACAAGCTCCAACGGAAGGCTGAGAAAATGAAGCCGTTTAAGGGAACAAGAACTATTAAAACACACATTGGATAAAAACAACAAAGGGGAATGAGATATTGAGAACATGGAGGTAAGATGGAAACGGTGATGGATGGAAGACAGATAGGGAAGTGGAGGAAACACAAACACTATAGTGACACACATTAATGTGTTCTATGAGTTGGCACAGCAGCAGATCATAGAAATTCAGATTGGACGCCACACAGGTTTCATTTTGGTCCAGTATGAGTTTCTGAAGGGCCACAGCAACACATCTGGACTGCTGATTTCACTATTTGACATGTCAACTTTAATATAAACTGCCGGGTGCCGATTCGATATGTATTGCGATTTTACAAGTATTGCAATTTAGTATCACTAGACCATGGGAAAAAGTTGAATCATACACTTCTAGGGACTTTTACATTGGAAAATATCTAAATACAGGATACAGGAGAATCGTATAAACTGCTTCCAACATATTCAACGTTTCCCTCCAAAAAAACTGGATTGATTCTCTGCAGGATGGAAAAGCCTTTGAAACAATAAACTACTGAGAAAGGAAAAGCCTTAAATGGCCAAAATAACCCTGCACTCGGTCTGCAGGCAGTAACAGAAACCGAGGTATTACAACCATTAACGTGGTAGGTAATCTATTTGTGCATACTCTGTCTTCCTGTGAAGAAAATATGTACCACACAACAAAAAAAAGAAGCCAAATTGAAGATGGACCCAAATGGAGTCAAGTGTGTCGTTCAGCATTATAGCAGTTTAATGTCTCTGCACATCAAGAGTACATAATGTAAAGAAAGGCCGTTAGCGGTACTGATGATGCAGACACATACAAAATGACTTCTTCCAGGACTGAGCTGTCTGGCATTTAAACTTCTGAATACAAAAATCTCAAAAAGGGGAAAAGAAGCAACAACTTTATCAACTTATGTGCAGAAATACTGAAGCGTCTGTACAGTGAAGCTGACCAGGATTACAGAAATTCAACTTAATCGTGGTCAAAAAGCATCGCTGTTAGAACATCTCTTAAACCCGGCTGACTCGCCATGGGTCAGTCAGTAAAAACTAATATTATCCAGCCAAATGTAGAGATCTTTATTTTAAATTCTAGTGGAGATCACAAAGTTTCCAAAGACATGAAACTTGTCAGGTTCACTTTTGGAGTAATGATGCACCAAAGCATCCAGAATATTTCCATTTGATGGAGCCATAAAATAAACATGGCGTCTCGGGTTTGAATATTTCACTCAGTGTAAACATCATATAGCTTTAACAAGAGTAGCTTCACCCAGTCTAATAAAGCGGGGTTGCCATGCAATCGAGTGATGTTGACATGTTTTTTTTCCCAGCAGTGTCACTATGTACCAAACTACATCAAAGCTGGGTGTGGTCACGAGCCCAACAGACCAAAACCTGCCCACACCCAGCTCTCTACCCACAGAGGACAATGAAACCACGTTTTCATCCTTTCAGCATCTAGTGTGGACTTACCCTGACAGGAAAACTGTATGATAAAAGATAAAAAGTCTCTGCACAGACATGTAACAACAAAAAAACTAATAACATTATACAATGGCTCTTGCCCTATAGGCAAAATTCGGATTTGGAGCCACCCTCCTTTTATTGTTTATCAGACATCAGAGTGGGTTTAAGACAAAAATTAAGAATTTTATTCATAAATAACTGTATTTATATAAAATAAATAAACAATTGGTCTCTGATATTGTTGGCTTAAACGTGTCAGTTTTCACTACAACTCCCAGACCGGACAACGCCGAGGTAGCTACCTGTCAATCACAAGGTAGCCACGCCCTAAAGCATCCCCTGCTTTATGGTCTATTTGACTCTAAATGGGACCATAATTTACTAAATGAACATCATGCTGTATTGAAGAAGACTTGAAACTAGCGATTGAGACCATAAACTCATGTTTACAATGTTTACTGAGGTAATAAACCAAGTGAGAAGCAGGCTCATTTTCTCATAGACTTCTATACAATCAGACTTCTTTTTGCAAACAGAGGAGTCATCCCTCGCCTGATATTCGAAGGAATGCAAGTTTAAGGCACTTCAGCATTGGCTTCACTTTGAAATATGAAATAAGAGACCCAGAAAAAAGCTGGATGCCTCCCAGAATCAAGGTGGACGAGGAAATGTGGACGCAAGATCGAACATGTCGTTGAGGATCTGTCCTGAAGACCTGTAATGTATTTGTGTATAAACAAAGGTCTTATTGTAAATCCCTCGAGGTCCACATCTACATAATTTGGAGCTTAACTTCCTAAATCCCCGTCCTACATTGATTATAGTCCGTGTGTGTGTACTTTCGTATTATATTAATGAGGACCAGGTTGACCATGAAGTGACGACCAAACTTCTTCAAAAAGGGCTTTAAAGGTTAAGCCAGCTACTTATTCCTGTTTCCTTGTCCTGAAAGCTGTATTTTTTGCCCGTTGTAATCATCTTAGCACAGTATTAGAAGAATATAATGTTGGTTGTGTTTGTGCATTAAAGCTTCAGTTCCCTGACAGCAGCCTCAACAACATCACAAAGTTCAAATAGAGGGAGAAAAGCAGTATAATAAGAGAGAGAGAGGTGTGTGAGGAGTGTTAGTAATTGGGTGATATGTGAGAAGAGTGTTTGTGTGGAGGGGCAGCAGGGTCTCAGCAAGAATTAATTTCTTAAAAACGGCCCGAAGCCTCCAATTAACCCGTTAACCCAGACCCCCGCCACACACATGCACAGAAACCACAGCCAAACGCAGCCAAAATAAACAGCCAATGGCATTCATGGGGACGCACAATGGTTTCTAATGACAGCGGAGGAAGCTTGAAATATGATATGTGAAAAGGGGGGGAAATAGAAAGTAGTTTGACGAGAGAGAAAAGAAACGCGAGAACAATGAGAAAGAAAACAAAGTGTTTTTATAAAGAGATTTCAGAATTAAAGTCGGAGGAAGTTCCTTACCTGTTCAGCGTTCAGGCCTGTTGATCTCTGATGACATCGACCACCTCAGTCTCCTAAAAGAAACACACAAAAAAACACTGAAGTTTTAAAAAACAGTTTGGGTCAATGATGGAAGAAGTACTTTGATCTTTTACCAAAGTAAAAGTAGCAATACCACAGTGTAAAACTACTCTGTTATAGGTAAAAGTTGTGCAAGTATTAGCATTGAAATATACCAGGGCTGTCAATGTTAACTGGATAATAACGCAAATTTGTTGTATCACTGGAGGTGATATTGTGAATAATAGTACCAACCTGCTGTGGATCAAAGTGAAAGCCAGGCTTGTATTCACAGAACAGTGACGGCAATATTAATTAAACGTAATTAATTCACAAAAACTGCCAGAAATCTTGTATTATCTATCAGAGAGAAAAGCACATTACCGCCTGGAATAATAACAAAAAGCTGGAACTCTGCCCGAGTTTAAATAGACCCCTTCATCAGGGCATGAATTCAACTAAAGGCATTTTAATTTGTGATAATACGAGTAGAGAGCCCCTGTTTTTTCTCTCATAATGATAACATTAATGCTTATAGGCTCTAAAATAAAGGGACTTTTTAACTGAGGAAATAAAGGAGGAATCAATTTGGGGAGTAATCTTCGTAATGAGACAACGAAACAGACAAAAAGCTCGAGACACCGAGGGGGTGTAATGAACAAAGAGCAGCCGAGGCCCAAATGTTGCTGAATAAGCCTGCAGGTACCTTCATTTTCAAGAAGTATTCAGAGCCTTTACTTTAGTAAAAGTACTAATAGCACACTGAAAATACTACACTATAAGTAAAAGTCCTGCATCCAAAACCTTTCTTAAGTAAAAGTAGAAAGTAGAATATCTCCCTCTGAGATGTAGTGGAGTAACATCAAATAGAAATACTCAAGTACAAGTACCTCTAATTTGTAATTAAAGGGAATATATGTAAGTTTTTACACATCTAAACGTGTTTTAATTCTTTTTTATTGACAATGTGTGAACAGGTTGTAACCTAACCTAAAAAATGAGACCTTCCAAGACTTTCTGGGTTTCCTCTATCAGCCTGTAGACTGCTTTTAATGTGAGGAATGCTGTTAAAATGTTATTTTCTCCTATTCTAAAATGGTGTATTTGAATATTTCTGCATACTGAGGTCCCTAAACAGTCTTGAATTACATAAATTGGGTGTCACTGTAAAGCTGAGACTCTTGAGGATCCAATGAGCCCAACTGTATTCATGTGTGATGATGTTAGTCCCCATAGGAGACATTTCATTGTAGTGAAACTTGACCTCACTGTATAAAATGACCTGTGGTGACCTCTAGGATAATCACTGCCTCATGAAACTTTACAGCCACAAACTAGAGCCCTAGAGCATTCAGAGGATGGATGACTTTCCTAACTAGATTAACAATAAGGGGGTTTCTGAGCAGTTTACACAACAGAAGTGCTCGCCATCCAATCGCCGAAAAATGTCAATGTCAATGTCAAAAGTTTTTGATACCAGATCACAGCATGGCTTTTTTCTATGGTGTTCCTCAAGGTCTTGGTGTCTTAATGTGGTATTTTGGAGGGATTATTGGTCATTTTTATCAATTCTCGAGTGGTAAAAAATGGTTAAATTTAGCACCAATTCTGTGTAACAAATGGTATCAACCCAAAATGTGCTGCAACAGCTTATGAGACATAATAGATCATGGGGATGGCCATCATATACTTCTATCATAATGTTCTAAACCCTGATACACTTTTACAATTTACTTTAGTTAATTTATTAATTGATTTATGATTAGAACAACTTGACACTCATATTAATCTTCAGGTTCCCAGCGTTCAGATGATGTACACCACTTCTATGTGACATCTACTGTTGACCTGCTATCTCACCCTAAAGACCCCCTGTACCCCGCTAAAAAAGACAAAAAAACGGTTCTATTGTGGGTCTATGAGGGTTAATAAGCAATTTCTGATTCCTCCATATAGCCCCTGTAAGTACAGTACTTGAGTAACTGTACTTTCCACCACTGTTGAACTCAGATGCTCTCTCGTCTCTCCTGCAGAAACACAAATGAATGTCGCCTTTCACTTCGTATTGAGACAAGCAGCAAAGCAGCAAGTGAGGCGAGACTGCGTGTGTGTGTGTGTGTGTGTGTGTGTGTGTGTGTGTGTGTGTGTAGTGAAGTTTGTTTGGCAGCACTTCTGACAGCGTTGAGGCCCTCGGTGCTATCCAACAGAATGGCCCAGTCTGTCTCCACTCTATCTCAAAGAACCATATGCTTCTGGATAGCACGGGCCGACTCGCTCGTGTGTGTGTGTGTGTGTGTGTGTGTGTGTGTGTGTGTGTGTGTGTTCTCATTGTTTTTTAGCGTGAGCGTGTGTCCATATGTTCGAGCATCTAACATCCAACATCTAAACATCCAGATGGCGAAGCATCAGTCCACACAATGTTTCCTTCCATCATCAGGAAGTGGCTTGAAAAGCGTAAAAGACAATAAATATTCATCATGTGGGGTTTAGGGAGCGACCACACCGCTCGCCTGACAATTATACTGCATTATGGGAAGTATTACGGGGGGAAAAAAAGAGTTTATTCTTAAACACCAAATAAAACTGAAGATGACGATGGAGAATGAGACAAGCTGTGGTTTAAATAACCAGAAGGAATGGATTCAATTTGAGAGGAAACAACAGATTATCAGCTGGGTTTATGTGGTGGAGGATGACGTATTCACATCCTTTAGTACTACTGTTACAAGTAAAGGTCATCTATTGATGTTCCTTCAGTAAAAGTATGTAAGTATAATCAAGGAAATGTAGTTAAAGTATTAAAAGTATAAAAATGTCCCATGTTGTTCTACTATAATATATTATATCATTATATTATTACTCATGCATTAATATACCCGGGAACGAGACAAAGAAGCGACATAAAAATGCGAAATATTCGCCTGCAAATATGACTTGTCTAGGGCTTTTATTGTGAAAGGTAAGAAAGAAAGGAGTGGATCTGGTCTGCGCTGCGTTTGTCAAGGTTGAAAAGAGTAATCAAGTTTTGTGTCGGACGACAGAGCCTCAGAGTTGTTGTTTTATAATCTTTGTTCTGCACAACGTGACTGGTTGATGACTTTATTTGCGGTGCGAAAGCTCGGGAAAATCGCAGCGTAATATTCACGTTCTGTTTGAAAGTATTCGTGAAAAAAACCCACAAAAAAGTGTGTAAAGGCCTTAAATACTTTTAGGATTTTACTGTTGTAGTTGGTCAATATGTTCTCACTTCCAAGTCATCAAATATCGCCGCTTGGTCAGTCGCGTCAAACTATGACGCTCTACGAACCTCTCTAGTGTCAGTTTGCACGTGTCAAATTTCCATTTGTTGCCAATGTTTTTTTTCAAAGTAAAGCTCTGTGCGCACAGTAAAAATAACTTGGTTAGGTTTAGGAAAAGATCATGGTTTGGGTTTTAATAAGTATGTTAGATATGTACTTAAGTTCTTTACGTATGGCGATGTAAATTAAGTACGCAACACACTAACAACGGTCTTCTGGGTGAAATACCTGTGATTTTGGACCTAACCTCCTCCTTCACTCCTGCCATGACTACGGCCAAGTAGACGCGTAGGGCCACTGACCAAGCTGCTGTATTTGATGACTTGGGAATGAGTTGGTTGAGCTGGAGCTCATTTTGAACTATTAACTAATGAATATTTTAATTATGGATTATGCTGATTATTTTCTACGTTAATCGATTGATTGGTTTGTAAAAATAGTCAAAATAGTGACACCCCAAGAACATCTTCGATGTTAATGTTGAGGTTTGTTTTGTCTGAAAACCGCAATAATGTTATAATTTAATTCGAGGAAATCTTTTGCAGAGAGCTACTTTCTAACTACATCAAAGAAAGAAATAACCTCAGCGACGTTTCTAGCAGAGGACACGCAGGTTTCTATGAGTTTTTATTACATTTTGTGGATTCTTGTCTCAGCTCAGCCTCCTCTCTGACCTCTCCTCTGACACGTTCATCTCTGCTTTTCTTCAATATGATCCAACGACGGGCTGTGAATCAGTAAACGGCAGCGAGAGGCAAAAGGCCAGGGTAACAGGGTTGTATTATTTAGATTTGAAGAATAAACTTTTTAAACAAACAGTGTGACTGCGATGTGAATCACATGCATTATTAATATAAAGTAGTAGAAGTAGAATGAATCCAGATTTTCTTTCCATATGTGGCTGGATTTATATAAGATGAGGCAGACGGAGGACAGAGACACTCAGCAGGTCCAGATTGGAGGCAGAGACGCCCTCTGCTCTCCGTCTGACCTCTACGCCATAAACACACACACACTGTCTGTCTGTCACACACACACACACACACACACACACACACACACACACACACACACAATGAGTCATGTGTCATGTGCCAAGAGAGACAGTCGAACAACAGCAGCCACATCCAGACAAAGACCTTCATTTTTGTGCATTTAACACAAAGTCAAGAGGGAGAAACTGTGAATGAGAGTTTCATCCTGAAGGCCGTTACACACCGGGAAGGATAAACAATGAAATAAACAGGAAATAAACTGGGACACATTTAGAATGTTTACGTTTAAAACTGTGAAATAATCTAAATATTGTAGATTTGTGACATCACAAATGGACAGAAATCCTAACGGCTTGTTTCAAACGCACAGTTTCTGAATACGGGCTGTGTGTGTTTCTCCATGGATTGAGTGTTTTGATACTTTCACAGTATTTATATATCACTTAAACCTGCTTTATAATATAAAAGACATGGAAATCTCAATTTTTTTACAATATGGGACCTTTAATGTGACGTCACAGGTTCTGCTTAAAGGATGAAATTACAGTTTCAAACTGCTGAAATCGGATTTTTCCAGAGAAACCTACTTTCACAGTATTAATTTATTAAAACACGCAACTGTCCGCTCCCCTTAGACTACTCTAAACACACCTACACAGACACACTGATGGCCAGTTTGACACACATGCCTGCTTTCACACACTTAACAGCAACCTTTAGTGACTAATGTCCTGCTTCCGTGACCAAATGCTTTAGCTACACAGGTGTGGGAATCGTGACGGATTTATGTTCAGGTCAGCAAACTTTGAGGCAGCAGACATCGTGACGTGTTACAGTAGGAGAAGCACAGGTGTAAATAATAACATTAATGAGAGCTGAACTCCTTCATGCGTGCCGGCTCACTGTCTAGGACGCTTGAATAGCAGAAAATAAAACTGATTGTGTGACGTGAAAGGATCAAACTTGACGCCAAATCCACTGAGCAGTTATTAAATGACGATTAGTCATTGAAACACTGTAAAGAGGCAGAAAGTGACGGAAAGAAAGGAGGAGGAAAAATGTAACAGAAGAAGAAAGAAGGAAGATAAAAAGAATTCTCAAATAACAAATGTGTGTTCAAAGATAAATTAGCTATTCTGTCAAAATATATAATAAATGTTCAAACAATGCCAGCACTAAAACTATCTGCATAAGTCCTTTTTAAACAGGATTTTAAAATGTGCAAATGACCGTGCAGACGTGTGCATTTCTGTGTGTGTGTGTGTGTGTGTGTGTGTGTGTAGGCGTATTTGTGTAGGATTTTAAGCAATTAGGACAGGAAACAGAGGCGCTGTTGCTTTGGCTTCCCTGTGGAGTTAAGTTATGCACCGTCAACACACACACACGCACGCACGCACGCACGCGCGCGCGCACACACACACACACACACACACACACACACACACACACACACACACACACACACAAAGAGCGAATTCCCACACTGACCGACAACACGGTCTCAGCTGTGAAACATCACATACACACAAATACACACACTTAAAAACACACCCTGAACTTCCTCCTGACCCATTTCCCAAACACACAACACACCACCGCTCTGTTTCATCCCTCCATCCCTCCATCCCTCCATCCCTCCATCCTTCTCTCTCTCCTCTCTCTCTCTCTCCTCTGACCAGACCACTTCTGCTTTGTGTCACCACATCACAAACACGCACACACACACACGGTTAATCAGTTTGTTTATGAGGCCAAAGGCATGTTGGGTAAACTGTACTGTGTCTTTATGTAACGGTTTCAGGGGTCAGGAGGGTAATGAGTCTCCTGTAAGACCCACATTCTGGTGTTCATTTCAATAATGATACCACACAGATTTGGACTTTAGGTTTAACTGATGCTAATGTTGTTGTTTCTTTTAGGGCTGTCGACATTAACGCGTTAACGCAAATTAGTTTTAACGCCACTAATTTCTTTAGCGCATTAACGCAGCTTGCGATCTTTCGGAGGATGTAGCGAACTCAGATTTAAAGGTCCCATATTGTAAAAAGTGAGATTTTCAGGTCTTTTATATTATAAAGCAGGGTTAAGTGCCATATATAAATACTGTGAAACTATCAAACGGCTCAATATACGGAGAAATACACACAGCCTGTGTTCAGAAATTGTGCGTTTGAAACAAGCCGTAAGGATTTCTGTCCATTTGTGATGTCACAAATATACAATATTTAAACCATTACACGGTTTTAAATGTGTCCCAGTTTATTTCTTGTTGCAGTGTATGTGAATAACATCAGCTGACAGGAAGTAAACATGGACCCAAACTGTTGCCTAGCAACGCAATTCTGTTGCAATTCCATTGAAATGCACTAAAACGGAGCGTTTCAGACAGAGGGTGAATACATACTATATTTAGATAGACAGAATGAGGAAATTATGTTTTTTTTTTACATTACAGCATGTAAACATGTTCTATTAGAAACAAAAAATACAAGTATGAACCTAAAAATGAGCACGACATGGGACCTTTAAAGCTTGAGTGAAGATACTGGTGGGCATGTCTGTAAAGGGGAGACTCGTGGTTACCCATAGAACCCATTTTCATTCACATATCTTGAGGTCAGAGGTCAAGGGACCCCTTTGAAAATCACCATGCCAGTTTTTCCTCGCCAAGATATGAGCCAACTTTGGAGCGTTATTTAGCGTTCTTCCCTGGTTGGTACCAACGGATTCTTTATGTTTTCTAGTTTCATATGATGCCAGCATCTTGACGCTAGCTTTAAAACTGAGCTACAACCTCTGAAAAAATAAAGTTGGGCACTGTCGCCCTTATACAAATTAAATGGTTCCTTGCAGAGCTTTATATGTAATTATATGTCATCAACCTCTAAATTTTCCTTACATTACCAGAGTAGAATTTACAAAATATATAAGCTGCTGAGACTCACATTATATCGCATATAGTGCATAGTTGACAGTCCTGACTCGAGCCCCTCCTCATTACACCTTAATATATACTGGATATAGTTTGAATATTGTATCATATTATTCAATATTTCATTGAATATTGTATAAGCGTCTATTTGAATTCAGACGCAGTAATGCTGGGGGTGACGGATGGATAGAGAATAAATACATCAAGAATTAGACACGACGAAGCCGGAGAATGGAAACGCTGAGAGATGAATGGACGCAGATATAGAGGAGGTAAAGGAAGTGTGTATATCCATACTGACTGTCATGATTTGAATATATCCGATTCTCACAATGACAGGTTGATTGTGTTGCCCTTTACGGAGGTGTATTTGACCGCGTGTGTGTCGCTCATGGAAACTCGGCCTCGTCTGTAAATGTGCTGATGCACTTCTTCTTCTGGGAAAAAATAAAAAAAAGTCTGATCTCTGTCTCTTATCTGGCCTTCTTTATTATATCCCAGCATTCAGATGGGTACAGCGTGAGATGAGAGAATCAGTTTGTATTGAACATGGTTGAATGCAGCGCTGATGAAAGCTCATGCTGATAATAGCTTTTTCATTATGTCCTTAGCCGGGCTTGGCATTTCATTTTCTGTTGCAGACTTCTGATTCTCGCTGCCGCTGCTCTGGATGTGTGCCAGCGTCTTTTCACTGGAGTTCGATTGTGTGTTTGGGAATATTATTTTCTGTATTGCATTTCTGCTCGATTAAAGCTTCGTGGAGAGAGACGCGGGGGAGTGCGAGGGATTTTATTCACCCCTAAAAATAGACGTCTGCGATTAAGAAAAATCAAACTGAAGCAGCTGAAATTTTACCCTGTAACCCCCGTGGCTTTTTAGATTTCATGTAATTGATATACGACCGTGATCAGCCATGATTTCACAGCAATGTTTCCACCTAATGGTGGTTATTAAGTAGTTAGCGGGCAGATCTATGTCAGAGGAAGTTTGATAATGGAGATTTTGAGGAGGCGTATGGTGAGACTCAATCATTTTTAGCCATGCTAGCTGTCTGGCTGTAAGGATAGTAGTGCCGGTTAGCTTTCATAAACAACATCAAGAGTTCAAACAGTAATTCAAATAATCGATTAGCCTATGTAGGGCTGCATCTAACAATTATTTTCATGATCAATTAATCTGCCGATTATTTTCTACATTAAATCGATGAATCGTTTGCTCTATAAAATGTCAGAAAATAGTGAAAAACATCCCAAAATCCAATGTGATGTCTTCAAATATCTTGTTTTGTCAGTCTAAAACTCGAAGATATTTAGTTTAATATTATATAAAACAGAGGAAAGCAGGAAATATCAATATTTGAGAGGCTGAAATCAGCATTTTCTGCCATTTTTGCATGCAAAATCACTTTAACGATTAATCCATTATCAAAATAGTCGGCAATAGTTGATTGACAGGAAATGAATTGGCAACTGTTTTGATAATTGATTAAATTACTTTTTATGCCAATTTCTTTGTACGTAATTTGCCAGTGTAGTGCTGGATAACGTTGCAATGCATTGCTGCATAAGTTGAGAAGAAGTCCAACTTATTTGCTGGACGACCCTACTGGATCCTCTACAGTACGTTGGCTTCTCCACCTCATTGAAGTGAATGAGGAGGCTGCATGCTAGTGTTGATCTGAAACGCAGCCTTAGACTAGAATGAAATCCATTTGTTGCATGGGGCAATTGAGGATAAGATACAGAGCCAAGTGATTCATCCCCAAGGAGAGATTTCGTTTTGTTGCCTCTCCCTGTGCTTTTGTCAAGGAATTCTGGGAAAGTCGTAAGAGTTTGGGATGCTCAGTTCGACAAGGAAATATGGAAAATTCTCTTAGGTCATACTTGGAGATATTCTCAGACTAGTTTGACACATTAAAGAACATTTTTACTCGCTGAAGTCATTGAAGCTCTCTGACTCAGTAATGGACAGCCATGGAAGAATTGAGAATTGAGAAAGAATAAATTGAGGCCACAGTGTGTCAGCCCAGTTCTCACACGCCCTCTGGTTGCATCAGATTGGAAGTCGTGGGATTTTGTTTACATGGTAAACACCTCATACTTGTGATGCCCCTGTGGGAGACGGGTTTGATGAGACTCCTCTTCTTCCCTGAGAAAGGTCACTCATGTTGAGTAGAACCAGATGTTTTTACCATCCACCTATCCACCATACTGTTCTGCAGCAGTTGTGTCTGATAGGGGGTTTTTAAAGGCTGGTAGAAATATTTTGGGAATTTTTGCAATCATTTCCTCAGTAATTTCTCAACAATATTATTCTACTGTTGGTGGGAAAGCTACCAAAACTTCACTTAAGTGACAGTAGACCATTAGTATAAATCACACTGGGGCATTACTGTGGTTTTAAACTTATGTTTGCTTCTTAAATGTTTTGTTTTCACACACATTGTTTTGGATCAAGCTTATAGCTAAATGTCTGGACTGAATCTAGTGGTGAAACTTAATTAATTGATCAGTAGACTGACAATGAATTAACTGCCCTTCACTTAAAGGCCCTTAAAGTCACACCAGAAAGTGGCACGGCGAAAGTCATCCGCGCGTCCGAGCTGTCATTATCTGTCGCTGCTCTATAAATAGAAGCTGACAGAAGCAAAGGGGTGATATATCATAAAACTAAAGTTAGTTAATGATATCGATCCTTATGAATTAGCAGGACCTTGACAGCTCGCCACCCATTACAGTCACTGATCTGTTTTTTGTGTGAGCGCCTACACCTGTCAGCAGTTAAAAAAAATGGAAATCTTTGGAGGCCAATGTTCAATTTACAAACGGATGGGTAACGTTACCGGACCTTCAGATCTACAAGTCAAACGCCAACTACTCAATCATCTGGACAAAGATAAGCCAGCTAACCCTAACCCCAAAACGTTGGCTAATACTGCGTAATTAATCTACCTTATCTTACAAAATGAAACCCATAACGTTAGCCTACCTTTGTCTCTGACTGTATGCTATATATATTACATTTAGTGTTTTGATTCCTATTCAATGTGTACGGTTTTGTGTTAGTTCAGCAGTTCTTTTGACACTTGCACTAAACAGCCAGGAGATGGTACTCTTACCCTCCAAAAATGGGCAACTTGCCATCGATGACGTCACATTCCCGTTCCTTATTTTGGACTCTACGGCTCTCCGTTTGCTTTTGGTCAATGGCGCAATTCACAGTCCTAAGTAGGCTTCACCAAAAGTTTAATTTGACGGAAAATATTTGCACGGATTTACTTCGTATATCTGCAAGAAAATCCACTGTTGTTGCAAATATTGAAACTGACTTTGAAACTTCTCGTTAGTCATTTATCAGGCAAAAATGCCAAATATTTGCAGTCTCCAGCTTGTTAAATGTGAGGTTTTGCTGCTTTTTGGTTTTAAATTATTACAAACTGAAAAAAAATTGGGGTTTATAGTATGTTGGTTGGGAATATTGTAAGCAATTTAAAGATGCCACCTTGTGCTCTTGGGAGATGTGCGAGGCTATTTTTTTTGCAAGCCGTCAGACTCTTAAATGGACGACAGGACTGGGGAGTGTGGTTGTATTTGGCGTCTCCCAGTTATGAATGTGTGGAATTAAGTGAATGTGGAGCCAGGTGGGTGTTCATTCAACCTCCTCTGGGGAAATAAAAGAATATCACCACACCTGTTGCCAGATAATGTTACATCATAAATCCTCAGAAATGGGTTTTCATATATATAGAAAGGATTGGAAGTGGAGGGAGGTGAGATATTGTGGGAAGAGAGGGAAGTAAAGAGCAGGAAGATAGAAGTTATATAAGTTTCTTTCTTTAATGCTCTCATATATTGGTTTTAGATTTGTCTTTTCCCTCCTCTACCTCTCTGTAAACAAAGAAATTCTTCCTCCAACATGGATCCGTTTAGTTTCCACTTCATTTCAGAGCTGGTCGGTCTCGGTGGCCTTGATCAGCATACTGATAGAGGCAGATTCAACATTTCCTGTCAGACTGTTAAACAAACTGCTGCAGCTCTGTTCAACTCCCTCCATTTAATCTCTCCTCTCCTTCCTTCCTACCTCATTTCATCTCCTCTTCATTCCACAAACCTTCAAAGGGGGAGTATTTTCTCATTTATGTGACAAATTGTCTGTATATTAATGACATTTTAACCAAAAGTTGTTTAATTACTTAACCTCCTTTGCGACAAGCAAGTTACCTTGCGTTGGAAAAAAAAATGTGTGGACTGTGAAAACAACAGTGCTCCCGACCACTCGTTGAATTTTCTCTCACCAAAGAGAAGAGCAATAATAAGAAAACATTGGTGCTAGATGAAACACCATCACCATGCTGATATGTAGCCGTCCACAGTCAGTCATTCTCACCAGCACACAATCACTCCTGCAGGGAAACTTTGCAGCACATAGGAAATTGAAATTGAGTTTAGTTAATTAAGGCCAGTACAAACATGAAAGCTCTGTGGTAGAATAAAGAGATATTGGATGTTATACAACATCCGGTGGATGTGAGTGAAGACACATGTGTTGTATCTCAGTGTTGAACATGTTTTGTATTTGAGGATTGTCTTATTTTCCATTTTGGTGTTTGTGACATAATAATAAATTTGTGGTTTATTTTAGATTACACTGGCCTGATACACAAAGTGAGACTTTTCTGGAGCAGGAGAGGAACTGTTGACAGTAATACTGACAGTCCCCGTCTTCTCTAGTGTGCAGTAAATGTACAAGTGGAGTTCACATATTTTGAACCGGCCTTTACAGCTGCAGCTCCCCTCTGAGACACACAAACACCCACACAGAAATAAAGATGCAAACACACTGAACTTCCTTCTGCAAAATAAACTAGAGTTTTCCTGTACGCCTCCCACAGGAAAGTGGGAGAACGTGTCTGGCGCACCAAAGGTTTAAAAACGTTGTCTCAAAACTTGTTTCTCAGTCAAATAAAGAAACGAGATATGAAGATATATACAGTAGAAGTGCAACTTGTGTTTAATATTAATGGGATTTATTTAAGTGGCTGTCCATTTATTGAATGCTTGTTAAGTAATTGTTTAGTCTATAAAATGTCACCACTACACAAATAATAACACATATCCATTAAAACCGACCACAGTGCAACATTTTATCATAATTTAGCCGTAAACATACATACATACATACATAACAGTATTTTTTATTAGTAGGTTTGCGATTTTAACATGATCCTAAAAGCTACATTCCTATTAAATTCATCTGCTAATTGTGAACTGCTCAGGAAGCGATCTTCTTGAGTACAATATCATGAACATCTGTCCAATATGAGACTAAAAACAACCCTTTGGGATTTTGTTTGTCACTGAAGTGTACAGATTTCTTGGTTTAAAGCATCCAGTCTTCAAGTCAAGACAGTTGGGGGTAACTGAGCTTTGAATGTAGGTATAACAGGGTGTCATCTGCATAGAATCGGAAGTTAAAGTTAACATTATGTCGATAAATAATAATAATGAAGTATGCTGAATCGTAAAAATATATTGGTTGAAAAACTTTTCAAGCTTTTTCCGGAGCTTTCCACCACCACATCTCACAGTCAATGATATGTGCCAATTATGATTTAAATGAGTAACTATCTGATCTAAGAAAAAGTAAACAAGATTACAAATGTAACCAAACATTCAGTGCCAGTTTTCAGCACTTTTGTATATACCAAAAAGGTTTAATTTTCAGCCCAAACTGTGAACAGAGCTCCTCCAGTTCACAGTAAACCAGCTGACTGGAGACTTTCCAGTTCAAATTGTTTACACTTACTGCAGGAAACAGCAGATCTGATAAGGTTGTTAAATACACGCTGTTAAATATTAATTTCCAGCCTGCGATTGTACTAAACATTAACAGCACAATTCCATAATGCTTTATTATTATGTCTGAACTACTTCCTGTATCAGCTGTGTTATCAGACCTGCCTTCCTGTGTGCTCTTTATCAACCTGACAGCCTCCCGTGTGTCTACACTCACACACAAACTGCAAGGCTTCACACTAGAGAAATAACGTGGGTTTATGTGTGTTATAAAAGGCCAAATAATTAGGTAACAGCTCTGCATTGCTATGTGTTGACACAGCAACTCCAGTTTAATGAACTGGTTTTATGGGAATTTTATATGACAAAGCCTATAGTAAGAAAAGCAGGAGGCCTTTGTCTGAGTGGAGGAATTTAACGATAAAACAGCACAACATACTAACTGCCCCATGAGGCTAAAATACTCATTACACAACAGAAAAGTGACTAGAAAAAAGTTGTTGGATGGATGAAAAATAGAGACGTCTTGGGGCAAATAAAACACATAAAGTTTGATGCCAGAAAAAGGGCTGTGGTTTACCAAAATCAAAAGTTTTTATCCTCTGTGTACAGCGGCAATCATATGTGTTTTAAGACAGTGGTTCCCAGTACCAGGCCTCTGCAAATTTACTACGACTAAGAAACAAAACAATTCTCTGAAAAGCTGAATAATAATAATAAACTTTGTGCAATTCGTTTGGTAATAATCTTCAATTTGTCATGTTCTCTGTGTGCTGTGTCTTCATCACTGTCTGTCAAGCCCACAACAACGGGATACTGATAAATTATGTGTTGTAATATACAAACATTTGACTTTTATTATTTCAAAATTTGTTAACATTTGGCATGATATATCAAAAACTGAAAGTACAGCTAAGACAAATTTAATGGTACATGTTTTATGTGTTCCAAATGTACCTTAAAGCGAGATTTGTCAAGTATTTAATACTGTTATCGCCATGGGAGTGGACAAATATGCTTCTTTATGCAAATGTATTCATATATTTATTATTGGAGATCAATCAACACAAAACAATGACAAATATTGTCCTGAAAATGGCCATGACAGTTTTTCCCTCGCCAAAATTTAGCGCAAGTTTGGAGTGTCATTTAACCTCCTTCACGACAAGCTAGTATGACATGGTTGGTACCAATGGATTCATTAGGTTTACTAGTTTCATATGAGTTGCGTTAAAGAAATTAGAGGCGTTAAAACGAATTTACGTTACACATCATTATCGTGTTAACTTTGACAGCCCTAAAATATATGTTTGAGGTAATTTAGAGGTAAGATCATCATTACATAGTTTGAGTTTGTCTACCTACATACCATATACCTACATATCTTTGTCACAAAAAACTTGTATCCATAAATAATAATGGGAAATTAAATTGATTAATTAATAAATAAAAAAGTTCAACTCTGAAATAACAATATCATTTGCCTCAAAAATCGACCAGGAAACTGAAAGCAGATTATCCCTTGAAGGACACATTATTTTTGAAAAGCAAGATTGGAGAAAAGGCAAAGACAGTCGAGTGGACTAAAGTAGAGTAAAGTGAAACTTTGCAGATTTTCAACCGGCTTTGTATCGCTGTAATGTGGGTTCATTTGCACATACCAGCCACATCGCAACGAAACAAAGCAGGTTGAACATCAGCAAAGTTTCCCTTGAACTCTTGTTCCTCTCTTACCTGTTCAGTGTTCAGGCCTGTTGATCTCGGATGACATGAACCACCTCTATCTCCTCTCTCCTCTCCTCTCCTACACAAAACACAACAGTAACATTCATCATTTAACGGTTTGGTTACATTTAAATTTATTCTGATTTCATGCAAACAAAGAAATCCATTATTTAAACTTCCTCTTAACAGGGGACCTTCAGTAATTTTCATAAGATTTACATCTTCAAACTGCACAAAGATCTTTTTTAATACGGAGGGAAAGCATATATGCACATTCAGGGCTGACGAGGAGAACAGTTTGAACATTAAAAACTGCTGCTGGGTGAAAATCCCCCTCAGTGCATTAGTTAAATCTGAGAATCCTCCCATGGGGTTTTCTAAGTGTTTCATCAGCCTGAGCGGTCAATTAGAGTTAAAACATGTAAAAGAACAAACATTTGAAGCCACGAGGTACAAACTGCCATTTGAAGGAAGGTTAATTATGCAGAGAAACAGCTAAAAACTGAGGAAGTGAACTTTAGAGGAGACGACGCCCACACACTGCTAAAAACTAGGACACACACACATACACACACACGCACACACACATAGATGCTAATTACACTTAATGGAGGAAACACTAAGCTTTCAACTTTTTTCTATGACTCAGCCTAATAAGACTTTAGTGGTCCATGTAATCTTAGACCAGACTAATCAACCACCTACACTGCCAATCATCCATGAGTCAGAACACTTAACTCCTCAATCTGGCAGGACGATCAACCGCAGATTATCACGGTTACTATTGATTAAACTGAATTTAATCCAAGTTCTTCTTATGTAGGAACTAATTTCTATCAAGCATCATTAATTATACTGTTAATTCAAAGTCAACAGCAAACACTAAAAAACATTAAGGAACAACGGACTAGAGTTTGGCAAGATGCAGCTGATCGAAGACTCGATCTGGCATCATTGGTTCCTGCTTTATTTAGGGCTGTCAATCGATTAAAATATGTAATAGCAATAAATCGCATGATTGCCCATAGTTAATTGCGATTAATCGCAAATTAATCACACATTTTTTTTATCTGTTCAAAATGTACCTTAAAGGGAGATTTGTCAAGTATTTAATACTCTCATCAACATGGGAGTGGACAAATATGCTGCTTTATGCAAATGTATGTACATATTTATTATTGGAAATCAATTAACAACAAAAAAACAATTACAAACTTTGCGACACGTATGTATGAGCCCACTATAACAAAAGAAATATCGCAAGTTGCGTTAAAGAATCTAGTGACGTTAAAACAAATTTGCGTTAACGCATTATCACGTTAACTTTGACAGCCCTAGTTTTAATTGATTAACAAATTTTGGAGACATTCTGCTAACAACACCCGCTTTGAATGTTAACAGCTGACTGAATTGGCGTCATCAGTGGTTATCAGTCTCATAGATATGGGTTAGAGGGGGCCTGCTACAGCTACTTGTAGGTTCAGAAGGCTGTTATCTTTTATTCACATGGCTGTTCACCGATGTGAATACAAGAAGATGACGCAGAACTCAACGTACTATAAAGAGTGACTTATTTTACCTTACTTTTGTTACGTAACTTACATACTTCACTAAGTTACGTAAGAAGCGTACTTATTTTAACACAAATCACAATCTTTTCGTAAACCTAAAGTTGTTTAAGGGCCGAACTTTGGCCCATCTGAAGCAATACAATGGTCGTGATAACCACTGATATCGAACATTCAATCTGCTGATAACATTCAAAATGGGTGCTTATAACCAGACAAACACCAAACTGGACAAAAAATGTAACATCCTTTGCAAAAGTAATGAGGTATTTCTCACAGGAAATTGGTTGGCGGAGGTGTTAATTTCAAGCTGGAGGTTATCGAACTAACTTCATCCTGTTGTTTGACCTGCAGAAGCAGCGGTGAGTTTTATTTCCTCACACATCTCGACCTGATTGAGCCGTTTGTTTTGCTTTGTCTTTCATCCAGACAGGGTGATGTGCTGCTCTAATGAATGACCACAAAGCAAAAGTAAGATGTGATCAATCAATCATCTCATCTACTGAGCTGAATCAGATTAGTTTAGCTGCAAGATGATAGTTCAAACAGTCGTCTCACTCATTAAACACGCGGGCGTTACTCCGTGAAGCAGAATTTAAATATATTCCTTTTTCATTTGTTGGTTCTTCTTTGTGTATCTCTCATCAGTCACCTTCCCAGAACATTTTGTTCCTCGTACAAAGTCGAGTTAGAAAGGAAAGAAGGGACAGTTGGAAGGATTTTAACACGTTGGCTCTTTAATTAACTGGATATTATGCATCCATCCATCCAACCATCTGCCGATCGATGCTGCATCTATCCAGCGGTGAATACAACCTTCTGTATCGCAGCACAGAGTGTCCTTGATTTAATAAACTCTCCAGTATTCAAGAGCAGAGGCTCTTCATGTTTCTATACCTCATTAGTGGATCACTGAAATTTCATTTGTAAAGTAAGAGTTGTGCATTTCTCCATAGAGTCAAAGAGACCCGTACTGTAGGGGAAAGACTCAAGTTTTTAATTTAGAAATGAATCAATTTGGTCACTGTGACAGTAATTTCTCTCCTTTATTAAATAGTCTATAACGTAGGACGGGATGACAGGATGATTAGGTCTTTGAGATCTTTATGGTCATGGTTTCATGTAATGGACCATGAACTTTGTCTCCTCCACATCTTCAACGACCGTTTAGAGATTGTGCCAGAGATTTGTAACCTCAGAGAAGAGCTTGAGGTGTTTGCATACTTTTCTTTTGGCACAGATTTAACGATTTTATGCTTATATCGCCTGTAAAAGATAGTTGACAATAGACAGCAATAGGTAAAGGGAAACAGGGTGGTGTGCTAAAAGCTCCAAACAAATTTGAGGATATTTTAGACCTTTTTAATGCCTCCAAAAAGAAGTTTATTTTCTTACTGTCCATCAGTCTAAATGACAGTATCCAAATGTGCAAAACACGCAACCGCTAACAAAACATCTGTTGAAATTACACCATAAAAAAGCAGCAAAATAGCATTTTACTTTTTCAAGCTTTTTAAAATATTGTCCAGAGTATCAGTGTTTGTCTACAAATAGGGTGACGATTACCCCTCTCTCATGAAGAAACAACACCAACACCAAGCTGTTATGGTATTCATCACTTCATATGTGATATACTGATGTTTTTTCTTAACACGTCCATTTTTGTCTCCTTTAAAAGTGTTTGAACAAGATTTAACTCTTGAGCGGCAAGCAAACAAGAACTCCCAACATTTTTCCAAAGAGTCCGGTAGATTTTAGGGTTGGTTGTTAGTTAGGGTGTGTTTAGTACACCGACCGTTGGGTTTGGGTGTGGTCAGAGTTGCATAATAATAACTGCAATAAAAACGTGAATGTTTTAACCAGACGAGGTCAGTGGAACAATGCATTTCAGCTCAGTGTTACTCTCCATTAGAACCACTCCCAATTGGGAAAGACCTCTTGGCTTGAAGTGTGAATGCAATCGGCAGAAGTAAAAAGCTATCGTTAGGTTGTAAAAGAACTGCACCACGGTGGCATGAGCACGAGTATACACAACGAGGCTGTAAAGGATGACGAATCGGCGTGATGACATTTAGTAGTCTCATTTAGCCACTTGTTGGCAACCGCCCTTTTTTAAGACACGTAAAGGCTTCAAAGTTCACGAGTTGGGTGTTTACGGACATATTTTATATCTTAGATCACAACGTTAAAATCTCTTCAGCTTGTGTTAACCACAGACCTTATTTCAAGCATCTAACTAAAAACCCGTTGACTTCCAGACGGGTTTTTGGACTCATGCCTGCAGCACTCCAGTGATGTAGAAGTGTACTCATGGTGCGGCCGGTGCGCTATGACGTCACAGTTGGGTGTGGCCACAGTTTGAACAAGAAGAGGTCAGTGAAATGGACACCTTCCAGCTCGGTGTTAAGTTACTCCAGCAAAACGCTGGTATTCAGAAAAGCCCTGGTGGCTGTAAATCCAATAAAAGAAGGAGTTAACGCCTGCATTCTTGGCATTCCCCCTCCTCGGTAATATCGACGCAAGTATCAAATGACTGTTGCTGAGAAGAGAAGAAGTATGAGAGTGTTAAGAAATGGGAGTGAAGTAAACATGTAGAGCTGAAGGAGAAACATAATACACAGCGTGGAGAGGAAAAAAAGAAGCAGGAGGAGGATGAAGAGGGAAAAGATTTAGGTTCAACAAACTGAAACCTTCATATATACTGTAAACACACACACACACACCTCTGCTGCTGTATGACAGATGGAGAACGAGCGCTGAATGCTGTGATGTGATTTGCAGGTTGATGTGTTTTTTGCCGGCGGAGTATTTCATGATAGTTTATTACACTTTGAGTCTTTTAAAGCGCACACACACACACACACACACACACACACACTGGTAGAGAGGGAGGAGAGGAGCCTTGTAAATCAGTTTTGCTGGCTGCTTCTTATCTGAGAAATGCCAGCTATGAGAGCGGGGCGGTACAGCGAGCTGAAAGCTGTGCAGCTGAGCTTCCACTCTCCCCTTTAATGACTCGCGTGGCGCCGCCGCCTCATTGAACAGCAGCGAGGAGGCGAGCGGCTGCCAGGTTGAGGTAAGAGCAGCATCATAATGTGCAATTAATGATGAAACGTTATGAAACAACACTGTACGCTTAGCTAATGTTTGAACATGGATCACGCTGCTGCTAAACTGGTTAGACTGGTTATAAAAAATAATACCAGTGTCGGTATGTGGTCTAACACTCACTCACTGAGCACTCTTATTTTATTCCAATGCAGCATTTTCATCTGTTTCCCCTTAAAAGATGCATGATACGTTGCCTTCCAAATACCAGGCCACAAATTGCTCTTTTTTTTCCATGAGGTTTGGCACGGCTCAATATAAATCTAGCAGGTGACAGACGTCCTTTTTTAAAGTAAGCTGTGCAATGGATGATGGACAGTTTCTTTTCTGCTCAAATGTCAGCATTGAACTCTTTTGGCACCAACTTGGATGAATATCTTCCTCGCTGAGCTGTCACTGCGCTGGATTTTTTAAGTGGGAAAATCATGGCAGCGGTTTTTGGAAACTGTCCAATTTCTCCACCAAAAATAACACAATTTGATGCAAAGGAATACAGCATATTATGTAGTTATTTCACATGTATAACTAGGGTTAGGTCCCGGTGCTATGATGATATATACTGGACGTCTTGGAACCCAACAATATGATCGTTTTTCAATACATTTCTTTGTGGAAAATAAGTATGTTATTGTTTTTTAATCTAACAAAATGAGACAGAATCCTCAAACGCGTGTTGAATATTGCTTTTACACAAGAAATTAAACTTCAAATGTGAGTATTCTCTGTTTTATATCAATGTAAATGTGTGTTATCTTTGGGTTTTGGACTGTTGGGTGAAACAGGAAGCCATGTAAAGATGTGCAATTTGCATTTTTTCTGACATTGACTTGATGTTGATGTTCACTCTCATCTCCGTGGGCAAATGGGCCAATGCTACAACTGTAGAGCACCCATATACTGACATTTATGTTAAATGCATTCAAACGGCCCAGATGGAGCTGACCATGGATGTCTATAAAGAGAACGGAGCTGATCGGAGAGCTAGAGATGGACTTGGAGAAGTTAGAGGAAGTATACACGAGGGACTACGTCCGGTTTTCAAAATAAGGTGTAAAGGGAACTGTATATACAAAAATACATATATGGAAATAAGATTGATTGGATTCTATTCACCAGAAGTATAAAACATTACATGTCCCTTATAAATTAAAAAGAAAATACCACTAATTTGTGAGGGAAATGTGTTTATTCTTTGATTTACGGGTTGCTGGAAAAAAAATTAATAAATAATGCCTGTTAATGACTGATATATTTGATTTCAGGACATCTCTGACTACATACATGCTGAAAATCAAACATTTTTGCTGTATTAATTTAGATATTTTTCAAATTAAAAGTCCCTAGAAGTGTATGATTCAACTTTTTCCCATGGTCTAGTGTTAAAAAAATTAACAAAAATCACAATAAATTGCGATATCGGAGCCCAAGTATCGTGATAGTATTGAATCGGGAGATAGGTGAATTGTCCCAGCCCTACTAATTTCTGGTATTGAGACTTCTTCAGACTCCTGCAGCGTAATCCACTCATCCACTGTTAAAATATGTATGTTCAGTTTGTTCCAAACCCTCCACAACATGGTGAAATACACTACAGTACTCCTCACACCAGCAAAGGTCCACAAGCAGTTTCATATTTGGTGATTTACTGCAGGTGTTTTGTAACTTGTGCTCGGAAGATTTAGAGTATTCCTTTAAACGCAAACTATCAGCTACTGACAGTGTTAAAATTAAAAAACAACAATCTGTTATTATAAGTCTTTAGAAGCCTTTCTGCTCGCCGACGTTTCTAAAAGGATCAAGCTTATCTTAAACACATTATGCAGAAATGTTGCTGTAAGAAAAAGAGAAACAGACACTCTGAGGCTGTAATAATCGGTGTTTTTGAATTGAGGATTAATTAACGACGGTGGTAATTTATTTTTCTTTGAGCCAAATATGTTGTGTTTCATAATTAAAAGGCTTTTTTATTCCCCCAAAAATCAATCTTAAACTCCAGTCCTCTATATCTGGTCTATGCTCGCTGGGGTTTCTCTGTGAATCTCTCCTTCACAGCCTCAGACTGTGTGGTTAATCCACTGTGACACACACACACACACACACACACACACACACACACACACTGGCACAGACACACACACCGACACACACACAGGTCTGTGCCTGTAGTGGAAGCCTTGCAGACATGGGATTTCCTTTCACATCCAATTTAGACCAAAGAAACTTGGTGAGAAGAGCATGAAGAAGATAAGCTGCACAAACACACACAAACACACACATATATATACAGTACACACACACACACGCACAAACATCTGTGTCAATATCATACCAGCATCACACACACACACATCAATAGCCCGAACACAATGTTAACGTGATATAACATGCAGCTTATAAACCTCCCAAAGAGACATCGACTGTACGCAACAAAAAAGGCCACCCTCTACCCACCAACACACACACATACAGTGTACACACACGCACACACACTGTAGGAGTGTGTACAGTAGACAGAAATGTGTTGGGACGTAATTACAATGCGGAGTCTGAACAGCATCCGATTGAGATCCAGAGGTTTTATGGCGAGTCTTTGAAGAGCTCTGAGAGCAGCAGCTCATCCTGGTACAACAAAACCACAATGCACATACACACACACACACACACACACACACACACACACACACACACACATGAACACACACATTCATTAACAACATACAAACAGCAGCAGAGATTGAAGCCAAATGCTTCTTTTTGGTTGCAACACAACTAGTTTCTAGCGTCAGAATGCAAAAATTTGATTTCATTACGAACATGACAGTCAGCTGTTATGTGATGTGACATTACTGACAATTAAATTCTGCATACTCAGATACTCCAACCTGATCTCATGGGAAGGTGTATAAATTACAAGCACATTCTGCGTTTTTCTCAGTTAAAAATGTACCTTAAAGGGAGATATGTCAAGTATTTAATACTCTTATCAACATGGGAGTGGGCAAATATGCTGCTTTATGCAAATGTATGTATATATGTATTATTGGAAATCAATTAACAACACAAAACAATGATACATATTGTCCAGAAACCCTCACAGGTACTGCATTTAGCATAGAAAATATGCTCAAATCATAACATGGCAAACTGCAGCCCAACAGGCAACAACAGCTGTCAGTGTGTCAGTGTGCTGAAGGACGCTGCAAGGTGTCCATGAAGAAATGGAAAATAACAACTTCCGATGCATGTGTGTGTGGCGAATCCCAAACCATGGAACACATTATGAGATGTAGCCAAGCTCCACAGTGAACCAAAGATGACCTGGCCGAACCAAATGCCGCTGCACTCGCCTGCGCCAACCACTGGAAAGACGTGATATAGAAGATGGCTGGACACGAGGAAAAAGGAGTGCGCTGGCTTGACTATGACTTGCCCCAAACTGCATGTGATTGTCATAAAGTCGGCATGTCTGTAAAGGGGAGACTCGTGGGTACCCATAGAACCCATTTTCATTCACATATCTGGAGGTCAGAGGTCAAGGGACCCCTTTGAAAATGCACATGCCAGTTTGTCCTCGCCAAATTGAGCGTTAGTTTGGAGTCAAAAACATCACAAACTTAACTTCAAAATAACTCTACAACACTTTGTGACACGAACAGCGGCTACCTGGCCTGTGTTTGTTGGACCCATCCACCTCCCCTTCTGCCCACCATAAGCTGTCATTCTCACTTTTTACATTACACCACTATCTCTGATGCGTAGCATATTTACACAGATGTGTTTACATTGCAGTCAGTACAGACTACACGGCGAGAAAATGACACCCCAAAAGCAAATACTCAAACTTTTTTTCTCGCTGTTCAGTCGTTATCTGTTTGATAACTGCAGCGGCTCTAAAAGTCAAAACTAATCTACAACAAAGCCTGGAAATATGGTCGTAATGTTCTCTCGTTAACTAGTGTTTTTATTATGATCTTCCAGATAGTTGAGGGTGGAGAGAACACAGGGGAAATATGAAAGAAGAAGAGAAGACAGATGATATGTTACACAGATACCAGATCGTATCAGGAGGCCAGGATATTGTGACCACATGGACCGAGCCAGAGGCCACCAGCAGTACGCCCAATCGTTAAATCCAGAGCTCCAAAATAAAACTTTGAGCCGCACTGAACAATATTTTATTGTGCAATGTGAAAGGGGTTGCTCACAGTGACCACAGAAAATTATCACCAACACTACTGCTTTACTCAACTTGACAGAGTTTTAGCCTCTTTCAAGCTTGTTGATTTGGTTCACTGTCATCGCTAAAATCAACGCCCTTTTCAGCAGCAGCAGGCATCTGTTAATAACAAAGAAGCTCTACTATTATATCGACTGCACACTGCCTGCCCAGCACCAAACAACAGACAGGAAAGGTTAGCAACTAGCCGGTGAATATGGTGGGACATCTAGCAGCTAAAAAGCCAGGTATTTTTCTCAGGAGTTGGTGGAGACCAAAAACGGAGATAAAAGAGAGAGAATATTGGACTGGACTGGAAACTAAATGAATGCTGATGTTGCTGCTGGATGTGTAGGCAATTGTTTGTTAGCAAGACATATTTCAAGCCTACAGGGTATGAGTATTCAATATATAAAGCTAAAACAATTAGTATTTTAATCTATTTCTTGATAAAAAAAGAAAATAAATTGGCAACTATTTTTATAGTTGATTAATCACGGAAGTCAATTACCAAGTAAAACATGTTCGGCTGGTTCCAGCTTTTCCAATATGATGATTTTCTGCTTTCCTTTTATTAGTTTTATAATCACGAAAAACTGAAAATATTTTAGTTTGGACAAAACATTTAAATATTTGACCTGAGAATCTGTAATGGACATTTTTTCACAATTTTTCTGACGTTTTTTTAACCCATAATAAAAAGTATTATTAGTTGCTGCCCTCGTTTAATAAAAAAAATATATAGATTTTCAGTGGAATAAACCTGGATTGCTTTATGGCCCAATAGTGGACTGCTTTACATCATCACACAGGAAGAGGCCACAAACACAGCTGAAACATTGATATAAGTGAGTTCTTGATATAAAGAGTTGGCTCAACTCAATATTAACTGTTGGTTTCTATCAGCTCGCAACCATACTCTGGTTTCCTTGCCTTTTACAGGACAATGTGTTCAGTCAAATTTCTGCATTTTGACCCTCCGCAACCCGACAATAAAGGTCTTTGACACATGAGGAGTGCATGAAGATTACTGGAGCCGTGTTAGAGAATATAATGCTCCCTCACAACCTTTACTGGCCGATTATCAGGATTAAGGTCTCATGTTCACATGAAGACAGAGAAGAGAGTATCGGCAGGAAACAAATGTAATTACCTGAGTCGAGAACTTTCCACAAGGTGCTATTGATTTTCTACGAGGCTTAGAGAGGCGCACGGAAAAATATAAATGTAGAAATGAAGCTTCTCTAAGGGAAAGAGTTAAACCCAACATAGCTCATTGTTGACAAGCTCTGATATGACGGATACGGCTCAGTTTGATGGATTACATTCATTTAGGTTTGAGGTTATTATAGGCAAGGTGGGCGGTCTTCAGAAACTAGCAAGAGTACACTAGATTCATACAGGAAGTGAGTGACTTATAAATACAGACGTTTTCTGCTGACCGTCGGCAGTGAGTCAAACTATTTGTCTCGTCAGGAGAAACAAAAATGCAACTGCAGAATTGTGTTGTCTATTAGAAAGCACTTTTTTTTTTCAATAATCATTAAAAAAAACACAGACAAACACAGAAAACAGTTACTGTATGATGTTATGTGAGTATCTGGGATGTAAAGGAACAACTGTGAGTCTCTGTTCTGTTATTATTAATCTCTATTTTTGACTAATTATGTTCCACAAATAGAACAACCTCCGTCCTGCTGCTTCAGAGAGGACACATCTGATATAAATAACCGAGACTGTACAGATAATTATGTCATAAAATCACCTTTAATAAGAGATAAACAGTGATGATAAATGCATGGCACGTTGTACTCTTGCTTTGTCTTGTTAGGATCCACCAGAAAACCCACTGTTTATAAAAACTCTGCTCTAAATACAACATTGATCAAAAGTCCTCTGTGACCATGAGCAGTCATTTACCATTCAGAGGAGATTCACACAGGGGTGAACTTGAACAAAGTAGAGAAAAGTTATCTTTCAACCCTGAAACCAAAACTTAAAGAGAAAATACAGCCTTCACAAAGCACATTGTGCTGCTCCAATCAATTAAACCAGACAGACAAACTAGCTATTAGACAGATAATAACTGAGTTTTATTGTTTGGGGTAGATTAGGTTGATCTGACACCCTCTAAGAAGTTGGACATTTAATCTTGCCGACGTTAATACGTGTTGTGCTCCGACCTTAATGTGTTCTTGAAGGTTTACGGAGGCTTTGCAAGGTTTTCTGATGTCAGTTAACACAGTTTGATACGATCACAAGACAAATCAGGGACACACAGACTGTAAACCTTGGCTACATGATGACCAGTCTACATCTGATTTTTTTTTTTCCATTGCTTTAAGTGGTTGTGCAATGATAGAAACTATGACTCTAAAAGCACACATGCCTCTCTGGAGGATCGACTCTGTTGTTGCTTCATGCAAACATACATTCACATTTACATCATCCCTGGATTAGGAGAATCATACCATACTGTACAGCTCTGCCAATAAATGGTAAGAAATTGTAAATGAAAGCAGATAAATGTGGCAATTGTGTGCAAGAGGTGGGTATTGTTTATTTACCTGTGAGGGTTTCTGGACAATATTTGTCATAGTTTTGTGTTGTTAATTGATTTACAATACGAAAATATATACATACATTTGCATAAAGCAGCATATTTGTCCACTCCCATGTTGATAAGAGTATTAAATACTTGACAAATCTCTCTTTAAGGTACAGTTTGAACAGATAAAAATGTGCGATATTTTAACCAATTGACAGCCCTAAAAAAAAATAAATAGACGTTAGTTCAGGATGGACACTAAGAATCGTTTAAGGGTCAGATTAAGGCTCTGGAGTCCCTCAAAGGTTTAAACCTGGGCCTAAAGTTAGTCAAAGTCGGATCTTCTGGAAGCTTGTTTCAGCTCTTTGGTGCAGCTAAACGCAGCTTCTCCATGTTTAACACAATATTAGATCATTTTAACAGCTTGTGAATCTACAGGCATTAAAACTGAACAATTAAACATTAATCATTTCTTAGAAAATTCTATTATTAACCTACTATGACTCATTATAAGAGTTTGACAGTGTTGGCATGGAGCACTGGAGCCAACAGTCTACAGGGGACACACACATCTCTTTGGTTTGTGAAAGGCTAATGACTACATTCTTTAAAAGTCTTGGTGTACTCTTTTAAAAGAAAGAGACCAAAAGACTTCCCGATCAATAAGCAGCCCAGTGTGATTAGTTTCCATGGAGCAGATCACTGGTAACCCACTTCAAATCAATGGGAAACTCCTGGAAGAGCTCCTTTTCTTTGATGATAAAGAAAGAAAATCAACATGCCGCTGAACGCTCCTCCTCGGTGTTAGCCACTGGCAAACAGCTGCATGCCAATGCTAGAAACAAAGACTTCTTGTCTTTGTGTTACCGACATTAAAATTAACTCGAGTCGTATCCCGAGGGGGGGGGGGACAAGGATTTCTACAAACAGAGACGATTCTCTTTCATACATGAAAGCAGGAATAAGAAGGCGTGTCATGAAAACGCGATGCCTGACCACACCGATGCGTCTCGTCACACAGCAGGAGGCACATTTTTCAGGCATCTGACTCTGATTCTGCTGTTTGTGGTGTTATGTTTCATCAGGTCCATTGAGAAAAAGGCAAAATCCCATAATCCTCGGACAGAAAAGCCTGTAAACAAAGTCTGAGCAGGAAGGCTGGAATGAGTCAGCAGAGGTTAGGGGCTACGAAGTGGAACAGAAAGAAAGAAATATATGTGCTCTGTATGTGTTTCTTATAGCTACAAATCCTCAGAGGAGTAAAATAATACAGCAGGTAGACCTGTTAATGCTACCTGGAACTAAACGTGAGCAAAATGCAATACCAAAAAACTGAAAAAACAAAGCATTTTATGTTTGAATACAGCAAATAAAACTAAGAAAAACTCTGAAAAGTGTTGAGTAGGGCTGCAACTAATGATTATTTTCATTGTCGATTAATATATTGATTAATTTCTTGATTATTCGATTTGTTGTTTGGTATATAAAATGTCAGAAAATGGTGAAAAATTTCAATAAAAGCACAAGACGACGTCCTCAAATGTCTTGTTTTGTCCACAACTCAAAGATATTTAGTTAACTGTCACAGAGGAGTAAAGAAACCAGAAAATATTCACTTTTAAGAAGCTGCAATCAGAGAATTTTGACTTCGCTCTTAAAGAATTGCCGATTAATTTAATAGTCGACAACTAATCGATTAATTGTTGCAGATAGTGTCGAGTACTTTTTAGTTTAGCTAGTTAGGTAGTTTTGTAGGTTATCTCCAAACCAGTAGGTACTGTAATGGTAGCTTACATGGTTATATGGTTTCATAACTAAAATATGCAAAGCCAATTAATAACAAAAACAGAAAAACAAAGCATTTTATGTTTGAATATAAATATAATAAAACTAATAAAAACTCTTTGACAAAATTGTCAAATAATGCAGTGAAATCTGTCACTTCCTGCTGAAAAAGCAACATCAAATGTCTTTAAATTAGACAATTAATAGTTAATTGCAGGTTACTTTTAACTTGAGTCTTATTGTCATAGTTTTGGCCGTTAGTTTTATGAGTTATAATAACATTGTACCCACCAAAGTAATAGCTGAAATCTGACAATTATCAAAACTACTACTCACAAAATGAGCACCACCAGTATGTCAGTGAAAAATGACACCACTACGGCGAGCATGTTAGGTCAAAGTTGAGCCATGACGTCAGTCTGTAAACCGACAGTTTGTGTAATAATTGTATTGTTGGCCTTTTTTTCTTCTCTTCCAAAAGAGTTTGATTAACCTGGATGATTGTTTATTACCTGTCTAATCCTGTTTCTTAAACCTTTGGACGTCTTTTTAATGATGTTGACATGTTGCCAGATCTTATCTTATCTTAACTTATACTTGAGTAAGAAAGGAATTGTCCTTTAAATTCGGATTATTTCAAACAATGTACCACATCACCCTGAAGCCACGAAACAACCGTAGACAGACATGTAGACAGAGGAAGGAGAGCATCAGAGAAGAGGCTTCCTGCAGAGGTCATCTGTTGTTTGCAGAGGTACAGAGGAGTACGTCTGTTCTTGATTATCTCCTGCTACGTCATACCAGAGATATGTAGAGTTCCTCAGAGACCATAGGGGCTTTCCCTCTGCATATGTTCTGTACTATAATGTACTGTACCGGAGCAGGACAACCACAGAACACAAAAACCCAAGATGAAGAAACAAGGTTGAGCAAGAAGACGATTGCTGCTCACATCAACTACAACAACAACTCTAAAGAAAGAAACCCTGAATAAACTCAACATGGATGAGATTCTCATCAGTAAACACGTGGATGTTGATACAACAGACTAACCTTGCAACACAGATGAGATTATGATTTATAATCTGTCAGCAGAATCATGTTGTGACTATATAATGATATTGTGGTTTGACTTTGTGTCGTTTAAATTTGACTTACCAGTGCAGTTCAATGCAATAAATATCAATTCATTGGTTCTTGCTGAAGACGTACATCTTTAAAAACACTAATATATAGTTTAGTTTTTAAGAAAGTCTCAGTAATGTCCTAAAACAGCTGGTTCACTGTAGTTTTTAATCAAATAAACAGGAAATAGTGCATTTGTTGGGGACTATTTCAAGTGGCGATTTAATCCAATGGAGGAACATGTCAACAGTGAGGCTCAGTGATGTGTTTTTAATAGTTTTTGGACAACAAATGGAGCTCTATGGTACAGCAGAATCAATATGTATCAGATATAAAGGTGTTTACTGCGTCTTTTAAAACAGATCAATAAACATTCGGCCAATTTAAGACTGAATTTTATTCGGCTTTTACTTTTTACTTGTTAAATAAAACAGGGTTCTTTAGAAAAAACTTGTTTATCTCAAAGTTAGGTATAAAAAAATAGTACTGTTTTGGTATTTTTACTACCATGAAACAATTTCAAACAATACCCACACCTACTGGGTATAATAAAAATCTATGGTGGAAGAAGTACTCAGATCTTTTAAAATATAAAAGTACTAATACCACAGTGTAGAAATACTCTGTAAACTAAGTAAAAGTCATGCATTCAAAACGTAACTTTTGGATTAAATAGCATTCACATTTTGGCAAAAGCCTTCATCAGCATATTACACTGAAACACACGAGACGGTGTTCATAATCTTCTTATACTGAAACACCTGATTGTGCTTCATATTATTCACTTATTAAACATCCAAACCGATATGAGCTTCAACCCTGAAAACCCCCAAAACACTCCGACATCGCTGAGTTACAGTAATGAGCTCATTTTCAAGGCATCTGGTATAAAAACCACCACCAGAGTATTAAGGATGTTGGTCTTCTGTTCGGCTGGACAAAGAAACCCACAGAGGACTGTCAACAGTGTGTAACCTCTGGCTCTATGACTCTACACAGGGTCTCATGTTTACAAGGGATCACTTGTACCAACATTATCTGGGACACAAAGCTGCCACAGTGAAAGGGGGAAAGGGATCACTGGAGGGTCGTGACCTTTAACTCCCACAATGAACTGGCCTACTAGCGAGGAGGAGGTCAAAGGTCAACTGACGGGATTGTCTGGGGAAAGGAAGGAGAGAAAGCGGGAAAGTGCGTTTGTCATTTGTTTGTTACGTTAAACAGCTGGTAGTACGTTTTTACTGATATTGTCAGGGAAGCTACTATGATAGTTAGGAGATGCTTTACATGTAAAGAAGCTGCATTACCAACAATTAAAGTTTAATTAATGACTGAATTAATGACCGATGTCTCGAGTCAAGTCCTGAGTCAATACAGGCAAGTCTCGAGTCAAGTCCCAAGTCAAGTCCCAAGACAATACAAGCAAGTCTTGAGTCAAGACCCAAGGCAAGGTCCAAGTCCAGTCCCGAGTCAATACAGGCAAGTCTTGAGTCAAGTCCCAAGTCAAGTCCCAAGTCAATTCTCAAGTTAATACAGGCAAGTTTCGAGTCAAGACCCAAGTCCAGTCCCGAGTCAATACAGGCAAGTTCCAAGTCAAATCCCAAGTCAATACAGGCAAGTCTTGAGTCAAGTCCCAAGTCAGTACAGGCAAGTCTTGAGTCAAGACTCGAGTCAAGTCCCAAGACAAGTTCCAAGTCAAGTCCCAAGACAATACAGACAAGTCTCGAGTCAAGTTCCAAGTCAATTCCCAAGTCCTAAACTTTGAGTTTCGAGTCCTAAACATGTCAAAATGCGCTCGTCACCAAATGTAATGTAATTTTAACAACAGAGTAACTGCCGCGAACTGGCGCTCACTGACGTACAAAGTGGATCTGGGGGATTAAATCTAAGATAATCAAATGCAAGTCCCAATAATATTCACCAAAAAATAAAGAGTCCAGAGTTCATCAAAAAAAGAAAAACACAATTTTCGGGCAGTCACCAATAAGTTCAGTTCAGTTTATCTCCTCTTCACAAACAAATCAATAAGTGTAAAGTAAATAAACCCAACATCTCCTACGCTGTGTTAACGAGTTAAACGAGTTACCTCCTGTACTGGGCAGTTAATCGTCTTCCTGCACACACGTTTTCATTTTTTCCCATGGGGGAAGGTATTTTCAAGTCAAAAGGCTCAAGTCCAAGTGAAGTCACGAGACGTTGGTGTTAAAGTCCAAGTCGAGTTGCAAGGTTATCTCATCTAAAGTCATCAAATTTGTGACTCGTGTCTAAGTCATGTTACTCGAGTCCAAACCTCTGAGTCTTGCTACACCAAAACACCTTTACTAGTACAGTAGTGCTGCTGCTTACACTCAGAACTGTACTTACATCAGAAGATAACTATTTTAACGAGCCAAAAGAGACTCATTAAATCTAAAAATGGTGCTCTCTCTGTGTTCGTTGGCGACTCATCTGTTTTTATGAAACTATAAAATCCTGGTTAAGTGTGCATTGGAGAACCAACCAGAACTAAACCAGTTACAGGTCCGGCTCTCTCTGCAGTCATCAGCTGCAGTCACACACACCTGTATGTATGTATGCAGGGACAACATACATATGCAGCAAAGCAATCAGAAATGTGGCTTATTTCCATAATGAGGTTCAGGAGGTGAAACAAAAGGCAGCTCTTCATCTCTGCCTGTTTCTCTGTTGGTGGTCTTATTAAATCCTCCCCGTCTCCACGACCTCGCCTTCCCTCCGGCCGCTCACAAACTCATTAGACTGCTGGAAGACTCACAGGCGGAATATCTCAGCTGTTTAATCCATCTCTCGGGCTATCCATCTGCCTCCTGAGCTTTAGTTTTAAAACCATATCTCAACGCGGTGCTGAGCATTTTTAATATCAAATAATCATCGATCTATCAGGAGTATTGAGAAGGCTGGTAATGAGTTAGGAGACGACGTGGAGCTAATTATACAATCTGGCACAGGAGAGGTTAGAATACATATTAATATCTATGAATGTCCCTTCTGTGGCGCTACCTGTTCTTAAATCAATCTTCTTGACTGCCATCTTGAGATATATTAAAAGTATTGACACGGCCAAACTTAATTAGCTGAGATGAGTAGGGCTGATTTTTCATAACAAACAAGTCCCAAATATGAAACGCTACCATTGGGGAGTGAATCAGAGAAGATCAATACTCTTCTTAGTTAGATGCTGAGTCGGCGCCACTCTCTCCTCTACCCCTCTCTTAAATAGGACTCGAGATAATCTGGTGTGTGAATTTTATTCTCCTTCTCCTTCTTCTAATTAATAATAATAATAACGTTTTTTATTTGTTTTATTTTTTTATTATTATTTGATTCATATATGTATTTATTATATTTCACCATTATTATTATTAGATTTTTTTTTTTTTTATTTCTTATATTTCTTATTTGTTTATTATCATTGTAATTTTTTCTCCTCCCTTTTTTTTAATCCATTGTTTTCCAATTTACAATATACATAAAAACATAAATAAATATATAAATGACTCAAAATAATCTGGTGTGTGAATTAATTTGTGAATTAATTTTATTAATTTATTTTTAATTTTTATATTTCACTATTATTATTATTATTATTATTATCATCAATTTATTATATTTTTTATTTGTTATATTTCTTATTTGTTTATTTTTTAATTACTGTATTGTTATTGTCATTTTTTTCTCCTACCTTGTTTTCCAATTTACAGTTACTATCTGTTATGTACATAAAACACATAAATAAATAAATAAATAAATAAATAAATAAATAAATTTGTTTGTCACATGTTTTTTGTTGACGTTTGTGACGTATTTTCCGTAGTTTGTTGTTGTTTTTGTATGAGTTTTACCTAGTTTACTTACTATGACATTTTCCCTTACGCTAAGTTAGTGGTCATCTTGCCTGAACCTAACTGTGGACATTTGCGTGACGTACAAATGACATGCGAAAACGCTAAAATGTGTACTCATGACACACGGAATGTACGTGTAATGTCTTTCATGAGATCAGGTCGGTATACTACCAATTTCTCTCAATTCTTTCAAGGTTCAGTTGCTCAAAATCTTCATATTCTGCTTGACGATGTTCAGTACTATAGGGGATATCTGAATGGATCAAATCTATTCTGAAGTTAATCTTTTTCTTGAAGGACAAGACATTTCAGTTCGACAAAATCCCTTTTCCTTCTTCCTCTGTTAACTTGTTTATGGTTTAACAAAACATAAAATGAAACCGATGAGTATTCTTGTGGTTTCCTTGATTTTCTCTTCCACTCGGTTTGGGCTGAGTCAGAAATACTGAAATACTCAAGCTCTGCTTTGTACAAAATGTTAATTTTACGACTGAGCAGTTTACAGGCAGGGAGACAGGGACACATCATATTTCATTAAAGCCTGTCATCTATATTATAAGAGGCAATAACAAAGATTTCTACTGGCCCACATAGCAGAGAAATGACCACAATATATCTGCTGAGGTTGATAGGGCGGTTGATCAATACACCAGTCGGCCTCTGTGATAAGATTTTTGGCTTTCAACACTCTCATTTGAAGTCGCTCTCAGTTCTGGAGCAAAAACCCACTGGACTTTACAGAAACTCCCAGAAGTCATAAATTATTTGGCACCTTTAGTCACAGAAGAGCCAGACGGTGCACATCTAGCTTGGTTTTAGGGCAGGCGGGGGATAAGAGGTATAGGAGCCAGGGGGCGAATATATCCAGGGTATTAGTCAAAACATCGCAGAGCAGCAGCAGAACTGAAAAGTACTGCTGGTATTCAATCACACATAAGAGCACTTTATTAGATTATGTGTGGAGCATTTATTTACTTCCAGGTAATCGAAAAGATTTCTTCCATTCGGTGCAAGAAGAAGGACGATTTATGAAATTGTGCTGTTCAAAGTTTAAATGCAAAAACACCCGATCTCTTGAGGTTAATTCTCATTCTCATGAGATAAGAGTGAATGCATTTCATATTCAGCTTCTTCAGCTTTGCTAATGCAAAAAATCGTATGCAGATGCAATTATTTTTGCTGTTAAAGCAGCATTAACAGGCCACTTGGGGGAAGCAGAACAGGCTCTTAACGCACACTGAGATATCATCACCTTATAAAGTTGATATGGTGAATATCTTGCAACCATTAGTTGATTAGATTTCAAGCAAAAAATGCCAAACATTCGATGGTTAGATGTTCTCAAATGTTAGACTTTGCTGCTTTTCGTGACCTGACATTGGGACTGGACGGTATTGCTGAAAAATGGTATTTAAAATATGTTTTTATTATATTGCTCGATTCAATAATAATAATTACAATGCTCAACTTATAGGTTTTCAAATTCATATAGTGAAACGAATCATGTCGTGGGGTTGTGATGCTCGAAACAATTTATCCACCATTTTACAGACGCAACAGACGCCACTTCCGTAGCTATTTTAACATTAATGTTGACTTATTTGTGACGTAACTTGCGTACTTAAGTAACGCCACTTCCGTAGTTATATTAACCTTAACGTTGACTTATTTGTCACGCAACTTCCGTACTTAAGTAACTCCAATTCCGTAGTTATTTCAACCCAAACGTTGACTTATTTGTCACGTAACTTGCGTACTTAAGTAACGCCACTTCCGTAGTTATGTTAACCTTAACGTTGACTTATTTGTCACAGTTTCCGTACTTATGTAATGCCACTTCCATAATTATTTTAACCCAAACCACAACCTTTTCGTAAACCAAGTAGTTTAACTTAGTAGTTTTGTTGCCTAAACCAAACCAAGTTGTTTCCTGTGAAGACAAAAGTTCATTTTGAAAAGACTGTGTGCATGTAACGAGCGGAAATTGACACGTGTTGCTGGACATTCATAGGAAAACACACAAAATATGAGGAATAACTTTTCCTAAGATATCATAGGAACCGTTGCATGAGGACACGTTGATTTATTTGCCATTTTAAGCTTCGATGAATCACCTCTTTTGGAGAAGAGATTACCCAGCAGTAGCAGACTTTACTGAGAGAACAGTGAATCTACAAAATAAAGCTCCTTCGTTGTAATGCCTGGTGCAGCTCCCAGATCGAACTGCTGCTCTTCGGAGACCTCTAACTCGGCAGTTTCACAACAACTGGACCAGAAAAGGTGCACGGAGACAGTACACAGACGAGATGCACGGGAGCAAAAGAACCGTGATAACAATTATGCCAACTATTCATCCATTCCGGTGCCGTTTACTGCTGAATGCTCTGGAGGTTTGTGGGGCTAATTCAATGAATCATCTGTGACTGGAGGTGTCCAACTCTTAATCTCGTGCCTGCAGCTCTTTTCTGAAGCATCAAAGAGAAACACACAAACACTGATTTACTCTTTCACAAAGCTCGTCAGCGTTTTGTGAAGAAGTCTTAAGAGTGTCAACCTCTTCGTCTTGTGTGTTCTCCCGTCACGCCGGCTTCATACTCGCAGTCAGACCACGTCTTTTATCCACCCCCCCCTCTGCAGACAGCTGACATCTTGTTTTGGAGGCGGATGTGTCGGTGATAAGGACCAGCAGTGTGGTCTGCATTCAGAGCTCCCTGCTGGTATCAATCAACGTCAAGACGCTTCAAACCCACTTCAGCGCCCGTTCTCATGGGTTCTAGAGATCACAAGCTGCGAGTCGTCTAAGAACAGGATGTGCCTGATAAAAAGGAAAAAGCTTCACTGACTGTTTTCTTTTCCCAAAACATCACCAACTACAGTAGGAGACATGATGTGGGTTTTATGAAAGCTGATACATCTGAATCATGATGTCTTATCTGCAACATCACAGCTTCCTGCAGCCCCTTCATTCTTGGGATTCTTGGCAATAACTGGCTGTTCCAGGTTTAATAGTCAAATATTTAACTATTCAAATATTAACATTAGGGCTGTCAACTGATTAAAATATCGAATCATGATTAATCACATGATTGATCACAATAAGTCGCAAATTAATCGCATTTTCTATCTCAAAATGTACCTTAAAAGGGAGATTTGTCAAGTATTTAATACTCATATCAACATGGGAGTGGACAAATATGCTGCTTTATGCAAATGTATGTATATATTTATTATTGGAAATCAATTAACAACACAAAACAATGACATATATTGTCCAGAAACCCTCACAGGTACTGCATTTAGCATAACAAATATGCTCTAATCATAACATGGCAAACTGCAGCCCAACAGGCAACAACAGCTATCAGTGTGTCAGTGTGCTGACTTGACTATGACTTGCCCCAAACTGCATGTGATTATCATAAAGTGGGCATGTCTGTAAAGGGGAGACTCGTGGGTACCCGTAGAACCCATTTACATTCACATATCTGAAGGTCAGAGGTCAAGGGACCCCTTTGAAAATGGCCATAACAGTTTGTCCTCGCCAAAATTTACGTAAGTTTGGAGCGTTATTTAACCTCCTTCCATCGAGCTAGTATGACATGGTTGGTACCAATGGATTCATTATGTTTTTTCTAGTTTCATATGGTGCCAGTATCTACCTCCGAAAGATCAACTGCATTAAGTGGCGTTAAAACAAATTTGCGTCAACGTGTTATTATAGCGTTAACTTTGACAGCCCTATAATACTTAGATTTAAAAGGCAGGACCTTTACTCGTAATGGAGTGTTTTTACAGCGTTGTATTGGTACTTTTACTTAAGTAAAAGATCTAAGTACTTCTTCCACCACTGCTCATTACAATCTCAAACATGAAATGTGCATAAAAAGCCGGTCGTTGAAGTGAAAAGCTTCCCTGTTCTCACTGATATCACTTTAACAAGCTGCCCGGAGCTGAATAAGTAAAGCGATGCGTGGAAAGGAAACACATCGATCTGGAAACAAACAGTTTGCTACTGGGACTATTTCTCTTTCTTCTAGCTTACTGTGTCCACAGCTGAATGCTGAATGGATGTACATGTAGAGGGGGAAACCACACTATCCGACATGTCATACAACATTAAGAAGCTGCAGGCTGCATCTCCACCCATCATCCCTCTTTCACTCATATTTACTCAGTTTCACAACCTTGGGCTGACGACGGGGAACTGAAGCGTTCACATCCGACTCAAACTCGTATTTCCATCTCTTGCCGTCTCCCTTTGATCCAACTGTTTCACCATCATTCGATCTGCTGAACATCACATTTCCTCTTTCCTCTGTCAGCTGCCTCCATGTTCCCTACATGTACTGTATGAAGATGACTCCACGTTTCCGTTCACATGCTCGCTGACCCCTGACTGAAACCCCTGTTTCCTCAGACGTGCGTGTGCTCATCTTGCATATGTCTGCGTGGGCGTGTGGACACGCTTAAATTAGTCCTACAAAATGCGAATGGACGGACGGACACACACCATTGAGCGTGAGACACAGGAGAGGAAGTACACACAGTCTGATCTCTTCTGGTTTATTCAGTGAGCTACGAGCTGCTGTATGACGGCACTCAACTGGACTGAGACTAGCATGAAGAAACTATGTGTTGCAAGAGGAGGAGAAAGAGTGAGAAGGGAAATATAGGCTGCTTGGTTTATCCAGTCCATTCCCACTTGTTACTCATACACATTTTAACAGACGAGCACATTAGTGAGCTGATAACAATCAAATCTTGACTAACCAGAGTGCTTTCTGGGTTGAGGAGTGGGGCAAAAATGAAGCATATTGACCCACAAAAATCTATCCATTCATCCATCACCCATTATCTAAACCCTCATATCCTTTATACAGGGTCTCAGGGAGATTGGATCCTATTAAGGCTGTCACTTTTTCACATAATCCGTTTGAATTTGTCGTGTCATACAACTGCACTACATGTCTTGCTTGATGTTGTGTCATTATCCTGAAATGCCCTTCTCCAGAAACAACACCAATAGGCCGCATATCCTCGCATTTAACTCTTGATCTTCTGGTCAGGGTCCAGTCAGACAAGGTTGTACAGTTGACGTTGTTTCACTTGTTTCTGATACCACTGCTAGGCTTGCCGTGGTAGTCGGTGTTACCGGTGTTGCACGGTGGTCGGGCAAACACCGATTACATTACTTGAAACCGTTGTTTTGCTTTTTGTTTATAGAAATAAATCTCATTTAGTTAATTTTCGCGTATCAGCGCCGTGTTATCAATATACAGTGGGATGACGGATGCGACAAACTGAAAGTGAAAGTGTCAAAACAGAGTAGCAGGAGTCAGATTTCACACACGGGACGAGACAGAGTTGACAGACCGAGAGATGGCAGAGGATTAGGTGTCAAAGCGAAAAGCAAAAGCACCTATTTGGCAATATTTCAGATTTGAACCCAAGGCTATAAGGGAACCATAACGTTAACGAGGCAATGTGTTCGGGTGGAAATGCGCGAAACCGACACCCGACGCTAATGATCAAAGTTAACGCTCTACATATATTGATTGTCATCTTTTCTTGTAAAACGTCCGGTGTAATTGGTAGCACCGGTGTTGTCACAAGTTTATTAACCTCACCGTGGCATCCCCAGCAAGAGGCTGGGCACACACTTGATATGTCGCCAGTCTATCACAGGTCTAAAACCTATAGACATATATAGTATGGCGTTCTCAAACACAGGGCAGTCCCCCCTTTGAATGATCTACTTTGTATTTTTATCATTGTGACTACTATGAGTCCCTGAAGTACACACACCTGACTGTTGTGCTCAGTTGACTCCACGTGACCCTAATTTCAGCAATCATCCTGCAAGAGAGGAGAGGAAAAACATATCTCCCAATGAGTCAGAAATAAGTTCCCACTAACACGTCTTTGTTGTCTGATAAACGCTGGAGGTTGATGGGAACTCACCAAACAACTCATTCTGGAGGTTAATGGGAATTTGCCAAAATGACTCAGCCTCAAGGTTAATGGGGAATCCAGCTCAGGTCTGCAAAACAGCTGAGAGGATAAATTGTGAAATTTGCTACGGAGGAAATTACAGTTCTAAAAGGCGCTGAACCGAAGGCTCTTTTCATTTCACCTGGAAATGAATTTTAAGAGCAATTTAACGACAAGAATAAGGAAGAGAAAGCTCCTAATGACGGGGGATCAAACTGCAACAACAACTGTCTGCAGATATCGACCGATAAGTATTAGATTTTGATGATTTGTGTCATGTTTTCAGAGGCACAGATACAAACAGTCCTATCTGACACACATACTGTAATCTGCTTCCTGCTGGTCCCAGTTTTTTTCCCAACAAGCAACACAAAGGAAATGTCAGATCACACATTTACATGCATGAGCGTGCACGTAAACCACCTGAGGAGGGCTTCTCATCACTGCTCTCATACTGTCAGCCTGACAGATACAGACTCACATACTGAGTCTTTGTAATACAAGAGTACAGAGACAGGAACTCGGGGGGGGGCTTCTGGGAATCGTACTACAGGTTGAGAAGTGCAACACACAAACAAACTCTAAAATATTTAAGATTTGATACGGATATGAGTTTTTAGAAGGCTGATAAATAACATTTTGATTGATAAACGATGCTTTTTCTACTATTCTTTTGCAGAGTCATAAAACCAGCACAGTAAGCAGTGATTTAGTAATTTGCAGGTTTGGATGTTTACGTTTCATGTGACCGTAACCGGCCCATATTTAGGAAGTCTAGACACTTTTTTTTTTGCCTGCAAATCACCAAATGAATGTTTACAGTGGTTTAGCCTGCAGCATTATGCAATGTGCTTATAGTCCTGAGGAGGTAAACAGATCCACATCCTCAATTAAAGTTATAATTGAGTTGATTTTGTAGAGAAGTCTACATCTCTCAATTCACATTGTATTTGTTTATTAGCGGATCTTGACCGCTCTAATATGGCGACATACAGCAGCAGCCAATGAGCCGTGTTTTGCTGTGGCTACCTCCCAGCCAAGATGTCGGCGAAGATAACAAAAACAGGAACTTTATCATCTCCTATTATATCGTGCTCTGGTTCAAAATGAGACCAAACGTTGCTATGGATGTCAGATTTTTTGCGCGAGACGGTGACGCGTCACAATTTTAGAAAAGAAAAAGAAAAAGCTGAGCAATTTCTGATTCTGAGAAATTAAATTATGACTTGATGAACTGAAAACTTTAGTCAAAATATAAGATGGCGTTATGTGTGAAGGACTTTTTAAGCACCGTACATTTTTTTCCTCTCAAAATTCAAGTGTAAATCCTGAAAAAAGTGGTTTAGATAAACCAGGATAAACTGTTTTAAAGCTCGTTTACAACCTGTCTGATCATCTGACTGCTCGTGTTTCTCTCCCCATGAGACTTTTAGATTTAGCGAATGTTCCCAGATCTCAGTTACGTTTGGTTAGTGTCATCTTAACTACAAAAATATGACAAAAATAAACCTTTACGCACAGAGTTCAACCTAATATCTTGTAGTTTCGGTATAAAGAGTTGGAGCATTGGTATAGAAAATCCTGTATCGGTCGAGGCTGCCCGACTCTTTCTCTGTCTGACATGTCTTGTAATTAACGTCAACGCCTTATCTGTCAGCAGCACACATGGACGAGAGACACTGACTGTCAGAGAGACAAAAGGCCAGAGAGGGAGAGAGAGAGAGGAGAGAGAGACTGGGCTCCACCAGCTCTATCTTTAAACTACTGATAGTGGGTCTGTAGATAAGACGCTATAGTTAAAACCAGCAGCAACACTCCTGTCTTCAAAACTCAGTGTGTGTCTGGGTCTTTCAGAGGAATTTCATCTCCAATACACAGACTGTTGAGGGTCCAATTTCCTGACTAGTGTGGCGCAGCGCTCTGACGGAGGTGTGTGTGTGTGTGTGTGTGTGTGTGTTGAGGCGTGTGTGTGTGTGTCTCGACACCTCGGCGACGGCAACCAAGCGAGAGATGAGCATCGCCGAGAAGGAGAGTAGAGAAGAAAAGTGAGACGCAGAGGGAGGTGGAGATGGGAGAGGTGAGGTGAGGAGGGAACAAAAATGAGGACAGCATGTTTAATGGAAGTGACGGAGCAAAGCCTTAAATCACTGGACACACACACACACACACACACACACACACACACACACACACTGAGCCGTGTTCTAGTCGGCTGAATACAAACAAAACAACTTTTCAATCCTCTTTCTGCAGCGTCACTAACTCTTTTCTCTGTTTTGTTTTCAACTGGACTGATAAACATGCCGGCCTTCTACTGCACAATAAAAACAATAATCATAATACTGTAAAGACAGCGTCCTCAACCTCTTAATATAATGATTTGTGTTTGATTTACAGTATCTAGTCTCTTAATTTGCCTCGATGAAGAGCTGAAAAGCTGAGCGCACACCCCATATTTTCTGACATCATCACCCAAAATTGATAAATCCTTGAACAAAACCCTCAATTTCAATCAGTGTATTAAATGAGTTAGTCTTTTTTTTTTATTAAATCAACTTTCTTAAATGAACATACTGTAACTCGTCAGCTAAACACCAACAAATATGAATATTCTGTTAGATAAAAACGTGAATTTTGGAATTCTATCTTTTCCCATTAAATGTTGACTTTTGGACTTTACAGCGCTCTGGAGTTATTAGAAATGTTTGTCTCACGGGAGTCGGAAACAATCCTACGCAGCCCCCACTACAATTTAATTCTACAAATGGTATAATATTGATTATATTAACCTGATCTTTATCTGCAACTGTGCAGAAATACCAGGTTTAAACAGAATGGGGCCTACTAAGGAGCAAAATAATATAGCTTTTTTAATAGTTTTATATACAGACTTTTTAATTTTAGTTATACATGTGCAAATTTAATCTTGACAACCCTGACAACCTCTGCACTACATACCCAACATGTGTACCATCGTTCAACAAACAGTTGTATTGATCTTTTCGGATGCTCTGAGCAGTAATTTACGACGTCACTTCCTGAGAGCCTCTTTGCCGGTCGGAGACATGTAACCATGGTAACCTGTGCCAACCTCATGTGACCAAAACGATGGTTTGTGAGAATCAAATTCTGAATTAATCTAATATATATATTACGCCTAACAAAGTGGAATCTTATTAAGTCTGCCAACTTCTGTTATGAACGTTGTCCTCACTACTGCATTGCTTTGTGGGATATTTATGCCGCCGTAGTGTCTAGCGTTACACACTGTTATATTTCACCAGTAATAGTATGCAGTTCACGTACTATTGGTTTCATACTATGGTTTCAGACATACTAAAATACCTCAACTACTGTTTTAGCGTACTACATAGCATGTTAGTGTGGAATTTTGGACACAATCCAAGGCAAATTGCTTGTATGTGAATTTCCGAGATAACATCTTTGATCATTTCTTATTTGCTGGAGGGATGAAATGACACACTTGAAGTAATTTCACGCTGACTTATATTTGCCAGCTCTGGTTTGAACTAACTTTATTGGCACCGTCTGTCACAACAGTACCAAGGGCAACGGAACAAAGTAGAAAGCAACAAAAGAAGTTATAGAACACAAGAGAAGAAGAAAAAGTTGTATAAATCACAACCACATCATCTAGTCTTAAAACCTGGCCTGTGTTCTGCTGTTGTTGGCTTCTAATTATGTTTACAAGTTACAAGTGGTGTCCCATTTCTGTAGTGTTATTTTACCCCGACCATTCGCAGCTACTCCACTTTTTAGATGACCACTCCAACGCACAATGAGCCGATGGTGTCAGGGTGAAAATTGGGACAAAAGCTTTTATTGTGGTCTGAATGCTGAATCTGTTCCAGCCTGAAGAGTAGCATCAAATACACCGAAAAGTTTTGGCATGAAAATGACGGCATTTAAAGCTATTTCAGCAAAACAAAAGTCTGCAGCTTCAATCCAACCCGTCAGCATCCGCCTTGAATCCTTCTAATCGATGAAAAAAAACACTTTTGAACCGTCATGATCTCCTCTCTCTGACCCCCCTCTACTTCCTCACTTATCTGTCTGTTTCACTTTAGTCACGCCTTCGTCCTGTCCGGAAAATTTCTCTTTCTCTCGACACAAACTCTTCCCTCGCTGACTGCTCTGATCGGATCTGTCTGCTGCGAGGCTTTGGCATTAACAGCAGTTGGGTGCACATCAAATATTTGATGGAAATACACGAGGCGTTGGGAGATCTATCAGAGTCGGTGTCTGGAAAGATAAATCAAACTCGGATTTGGAAAGATACAGCGTTTTTTGAAGACGGATACCAATATTTCTTTTTGTAATGAAGCTGCACATCGTCAATATTTAGTCCAGATAGAGAAATTTAACCAGTTTAATCCCTTCAAAAATCATTCAAATGTCATTCAGAACTGGATTTTTCCATTAAATTTCAACTTTGAGAGGCTCTTTCAGAATTCAGTGTGTAACGCTTTAAAGGAATAGTTCGACATTTTGGCTGTGTGGACACTCGTGAGCATAAATCACGCTTTAGGCACATTCTTAACTGAGCGACCAGAGCGGACACTGGGGACATATTGACTGGAGTGGCATTTAAAATACGATTTGGTTTGGGTTAGGATCCTCCCTATGGATAACGCTGCCTGAATGTTACAGGGAATGTTTTAATTGGAATGTCTGGCTTTCTACTATTACTAATTTACTTGTTATTTTGCAGTAAACATTCATGCATTAAATATGCATTCAAAAGCAAGGACATATTATTGCACATATAACTTTAAAACAGTGTATTTAGTGTTGTTGCTATCAAAGCATATTGTCCATCCCCCCCCTCTGCTCCTCCTGTTAAAACAAGGTGTGGAGCAGCTGGAGTCTCTCATTAATCCAGCAACATTTGAGTTTAAAGGGCGATCGGCATGAAAATAATAATAAGAAAAAACACTTTTCGAAAGCCCATCGGGGATTTACGGGTTGTGTAAATGGTTCGAGTTCAAGGTCGTGCGAATGTTACTGGTTTTGAAATGGAAATTCGTGGGAGTGATCGACGCCTCTGGAACGAGGTAGATGGAGAGAAACTAGCATGTGTGTGACTCCACAGGAGGCAGACATGGCATACTAAAGCTGCATCTCATTAAAGTGTGTGTGTGGCAGAGAGAGCTGCCAAACAGGAGGACGTCAATGCCAACAACAGACAAACACACACACACACACACACTCGCTTCAGGGTTATTTCTCAAGGACGCAGACACACACACACACACACACACCGCTGACTGCCGTATGCTTGGTGGTGAATCTGTCTCGTATCAGCATGAGGTTGCACAGACCTCTAACATGTTACCAAACAAGCTCCACACCACCAGAACATGTTTGGAAAAGTCAAACTTGGGTTTTCTTCCCTTTGCAGCTCCCAAACGGTTTTAATTTGTTTTTTAAAAATCACCAAAAATACACCGTTTATCATAGCCAGGAACTGTAAAAGCGGAACTTATCGTCAGATTTTCGACTTTCTGACGGTCCTTGAACGAATCATGTGTGACGAACGCTTTCATCAGGAAAAACAACCATATCTAAGCTTAAAATAAACTGTTTGCACAAACCACATCCAATAAAAAAACATTAAATTCTGCACTCCTCAGCGCAAACTGGGAAGCCGTGAATGACTCGGCGGGGACTTAACTTGCTGACTGGACATTTTTGAAATGACTTAACCCTCCCACATGGTTTGAAAGACATGCTTTCTTTTTAAAGAAAATCACCTAAAATACACTGTTTATCATAGCCAGAAACTGGAAAAACAGAACTTCAAATTTGAAGCCCTTGAACGGATGTTTGACGAACACTTCCGTCAGCAAAAACATCCAGATCTAAGCTTGGAATAGTGATATTTCATCAAAAATAACTTTATTCTACATGTTTCATTTAACATTTTGCTAAAAATAAACCGTTTGCACAAACCAGATCCTGTAAAAAACATTAAATTCTGCACACTTCAGCGCAAACTGGGAAGCCATGAATCACCTGGCTGAGACCAAAAATCACGTGCCAAAAATTCTGTGAAACTTGGACTGAACTGCAGCTGTTTGCACAGAGATGAGCGAACAAGAGAGGTTGTAAAAATGAAAATAGTTCAATATGTATAGCACATGGTGGAGCCCCTACTTTTTTGTCTAATATTGGTAACACTTGTGGATACTTGGACAAATTTTGTACTTGTAGAATACAGTTTTTCTAATTTTTGTCAAAGAAATTATCAAAGAAATTCAAATTCCTTTTTATTCTATTTTATGATTTATGGCATTATAACTGTGTTATACTCCAGAAAATAATTTTTTTAGTTATCTTTACTTCTAGCCATGATTCTGCTGTTTCCATAAAGGTGCAGAACTTCTATATTGAGTGAAGAACGAGGCCACAGTGAGTAAAATGTGAAAGGAGCAAATAAAAAATGCCCTGGGGTTCACTATAAATCAATTATGAAAATAGTTGTGGACTAATCGTCGCAGCTCTAGTTCCAACTCCATAATCTCACCTCTAATCCAGCTCGTTTGCGCGAAAAGGCATATAAAAGCCCCGATAATGCGAAAGGCATTTAGCGTATAAATGGTACGGTAGGAGCTAGTGACGTAAAATGCGCAAAAGACTGTTTATGGTGAGCGGGTGGCGGCGTTTTGTTTCGCAAGTTAGTGACGTTAGTCATGGGACGATTGTCACGTGTTTTTTAAGAGACTTATTTTCCGTAGTTGTGTTACATTGTTTCTGTACGTATTTTACTTAGTTTACGTACTTATTTTAAGCCCAACCTTGACATTTTTCCTAAACCTAAGTGGTTTTCTTGCCTGAACCTAACCGCGAACATTTGCGTGGCGTACAAATGCCACACGAAAAAGGCTAAATTGCGTACTCATTACACACAGAATGTCCACATAAAGTCGTGCTATTCATTCCTGCGAGACCAGGTTGTCTCATCTGATACACAATTATCGCCACAGATGCAGCCACTTCAGAGTTACAGGAATACTCTATGAGTTTCCCAAGTTAAAAATAACCGTGTGGTATGATGTCTGTGTTTCATTAAGTCCTGCTGTCTAGTTCTGAATGACCCGTAATCGCCCGTTATCCAACGTTGGCGCTGACATCCTCACATTCCTCCATAATCAGACCTGTAGCCACCAAATGTAAACACTCAGCCGGCCGCTGTCTGCTTATTATCACTCTTCTCTTGACCATCCCCCGCTCTAACTGACTCAACATTTAGCTTGTTGGAGATGCATGTAGAATATTTATCAGAGAAACAACCACCACTATGATAATCTAATGCAACTATAGATAACTGATTGGGTTTGTTTGTTTCAATTAATTCAACATGTGTTCTGCTTGTTTTTTGGGGGAGAGTCTAAAAGTAAACTGATTAAAGTTAAACTGAGTCTGAGCATGTTTTTCTTTATTAGCTGGGAGGGGCAGAGCCATTTTGTCATCCTCTATAAACATGAAAAATAAAATCACATTAGAGAGGGAGGGGGAGAGACAGAATGAAAAGAGGGAGGGGGAATTAAAAAGAGAAAAAGTGTAAGAGGAAACGAAGAAACTGGAGCGGTGTAAAGATTGGAAAAAAAGTGATGAGGGGGAGGAGAGAAGGTTAACGGAGGAATGAGAAGAACGCAATGAATAGAAGGGGAAGGTGAGAGGAGTAAGGAAAGGCGATAAAATGAGAGAAAAAGGGTGGATGAAAGAGGAGGAGGGAGGAAATTAAAGAGGAGAAAAGCTGAGAGAGAGAGGCGTTTTTTTGGCAGCGAGCAGTTTCCATTACTGGCAAAATAAACTGATACCATATGACTAATCACCTCATAACTGGAGCGGGAATTTACTACAACACACACACACACAAACATATATATAATACTGCAGGAATGGAGAGAGGGAGGATGGATGGATGGAGAGAGAGAGAGAGAGAGAGAGAGAGAGAGAGAGAGAGAGAGATGGAGGGTGGAGGAGTTCATTCCAGACAAACAGTCCTCCAGGAAATACCCACTGATGTGAGGAATCACAACAACACACAACAGGAAATAACAGCTGGACTCAGATCAGCTTCTGCTAATAAACTAAACATGTTGCAGGAATAACTTTTCTTCTAAACTGGACCATCTGTTACCATGGATATTTAACTGATGAACAACGCCAAACTTTATCTACTGCATGGTGATCCTTGTTAATGTAATGACTTATATTATACCAGGCTGTTCTAATACACCGGTTAGTAGCTATACCTTCAAATAGTAATGCACTATAATGCATATATAATCCATGCAATCGAGCGACAAACTCTGCGTAGGGAGGATGTCGAGGTGGATCCAAAAACACCGGACTTTCGTCTAGCACACCGCTGTTCGTGTCCCGTGTGAAACCAGAAGTCAACATTGATTCAGTGGTCTTATACCATCAGCTAGCAGAGTTTTCAGACGCAAAATACACACTGGTCTCTCCTCAACTCCCACCGCAATTCACTTTGATTTATATTTATATAAATGTAATTTGTGGTGGTGTTGGATTGCTGCTAGACCGCCCCGTTAATACATGGTGTTTGCGGGAGAGTAAACAGGTTTTGACTGCAGTGAACATGTTGTTTTTGAAAGGCTAAATGCCAACAAATATGGACTGAAGCAGAATATTTTGTTAGATAAAAACATGTTGTGAATTTAGTAAATTATTACGTCTGTCTTTTTTCAGTAAATTGACTTTTGGACTGAGGAATGAAGCAATTACAGAGACTGAGCACTGCATCGCTAGCTCTGAATGTGTGTTTAAGAGAGAGGAGGGAAGGGAAGGTGCAAGGTAATTTTTCTGTTATTAATAATAATAATTTGAATGTCAACACTATGAACGAAGCTTCAAAGCTTCGAACTATTCAGTGAAGCCCTACTTATTACCGTCAGATGAGCACATTGTCTTGTTCGTCTCTGAAGCATTGTCCGCCAAACATCTCTCCATTCTGTAAACCTCCAGACTATCTGTCTATATGAACACCATAGGCTGTAACCTATTTGTTCACTCTTCCGTGGCAGTGTCTGCATGTATTTTATCATTTTGTTGTGTTTGTGACGTTTCTGGATGTCAAGTTCTATAAAAATGTAACGACCAGGTGCCAGATCGTAAGCACGCATCTGAGAGGAAGCTGCGAAAATGACGGACAGTGCCAAAAAACACAAAAATAGCGAGGCGAAACGCCAAGCGGACAACGCTCGCTCCTAAACGAGAGTGAATCTGGAGTTGGTTTTAACCCACTGGCGAGCACCTGAACCCTTGTCGAGCCGGCGAGGAAGGGCCAACTTTGATTGTTGTGTTTACAAACCACAACTGACAAATCCTCCTCATTGTGCCTTTAACAATCCTAAAATATAACGCTCTCTCCTCATGTGTTGCCTCAGTTTTCTGGTTCTGGTTTGCTGCCATTCATATGTTCCTCTTGTGTTTGCTGGAATCCAGAAACAGATGTGCAGTGGATGACGAATTATTCATCTCATTTACAACACACTGTAGTAACATTATTACATGTGATTAATGGAGCCTAATGCACAACGACAAGACAACAAGACTGATGTGTAAAAGACAAGAAATGAGACATAAGCAGCACAGCTGGATCATATATGAATGTCGTGACCTTCCCACAGTCTTCCTGCCGGTTTCTATAAAGCCAGTAATTACAGCTGAGATGACCTAATGCACAAACACACACAGAAACACATTCCAACACACACAAACAAACAGGCAATCAGAGAATCTAAACTGCTGATGGAGATGATGGCAGATGAAAGTGTGTTTGCTGGAAAGCTGCTCATTCACACATGTTGGCCGAGCCAGAAAGCAGTGTGTGCGTGTGTACACACTGTGGGTGTGCTCAGAGTAAAATCTGACATTTGGTTTTATTTAACAATGTGACTGTAAATGAGTATACAGCTCTTTTATTCCACTGCTGAGTGAGAGAGAGAAAAAAGACAAATAGAAACAGAAAAACAGCAACAAGGGTAAAACAAAGACACATATGGACACCAACTACGGTTGGGTCCTGATCACTGGTGGAAAGTAGGATTTTGAAGTACTATTTTAGAGAAGTATACTTCTACTCCACTACATTTTGGAGGCCAATATTGTATTTGTTAATTTGCAGATTCAGATTATTAATACAAAATGTACTCAGTTGGTTGCAATCTGCAACCACACCATTAGATGTTACCAAATCCTACACACTGTACCTTTAAATAACACCAAGATTTGTTAAGATCACATCTAAAAAGTCACCAATTATTCATCTTCTTCCTTTATTATTAGGATGAATTGGGTAATAGGATGTCAATTGTTAAGATAAAAAGGATTCAGGTATGATAATATGCATTTACTGCTTCTGAAAACATATCCTCAGTGTGGTTCTATATTGTTATATGTACTTAAAGCTCAATATGCACAAACAAACGTGCATAAACCTGCTCTATTTAACAATGGTTTGGCCCCAGTATACCTACCTTTGTAATATTTCCATCTGGTAATTTATAATTATTAAATTGTTCTGAACAGTGTGTCCTTACACCTGAGAACAGAACAACTTATTCTGGGTATTTACCTGCAGAAATCTGTCAAAAACACTAATGGTGAATCAAATTGTATTATATTTAGTGCCTCAACATGGTCTGAACGTGTACTATTGATTCTTAAATACAAGAATTCAGTACTCAAATACTCTACTACAATACTAAACCTTTAACCGTATTCATATAGAATTAATTCCTACAGTATAATACAATAAAAATCACACTACATGTATCGCTCCATATGGCTCACAACCACTTCCTGCGATTATTTCACAATAAAAGCCTTCTGGGGGGGAGGGAAAGGATCATTCCTCCCAAACCGCTGGAAGGTTCTTAATGTAAAACATCTGTAGGAAATGCTGAGTTTGAATTAAAAGCAAACAGCAACAACAGCAAATTAACACAGTAAACAAAAAGCATATGAAGAAAGGGAATATCTCATAAAGACCTGTTTCCTGTCTACAGCTGAGAGAAGAAAACGCCAGCGCTATTATTCCTGAATTAAATCTGATTCGGAGGCTGATTTGCTTTACGGATGTCTCCAAGAAGAAACATCCAAAGAGGAAGGGAGGAAAGAAGGAGGCCAAGAAGGAGGAGAGGAATAAAGGGAGGAAGGCAGGGAGCCAGACCATGCCGAGGTCAAACAGGCAACAGGCCAACACACAGGAAATGAAGCGCACGCACACACACACACACACACACACACACAGCAACCACCACTTTCAAACTAAATATAAAGACATGAACACAGAACCCAGTACAAGTACAAACTATAAATAGTACTTGAGCTGCATGCATGCAAACTAAATACATAAACAATGGCCAACACACACACACACTCAGTTTTGAGGGTGTTCATGTGACGACGATGCATTCAATGTGCCTCAGAACAAGTTTTCTGCAAGTAATCCGGGTCAGAGGTCGACTTCTAAACCCAAAACTTCCACATGAAGACGGTTAAAGAAGAACTTTATGAAGAGAACGTATGAGGAGAGACAGCCGTCTGCATCAATAATTTAAATTAAAAGAGGGCAGCACGGTGAAATATTTCTGTGTAGGAGTTTCTCAACATTAAGGTCAACATGCAGATGAGGGTTGAAATTTTCATATTTGCGAGATGTTTTGTAAAGAATACAAATAGAAAAGCTGCATCAATTTGATTTTCTGAGGGCAAAAGAACTCAGCAACAAGCTGGAAAACAGTCAACACTCACATTTTATCGCCTTATAAAGTTGATAAGTGTTTACTTTATTTCTAGATACATTTGTAGCCTTACTAAAATGATAGCTATACTTTTTAGTCTTTGGTTGACATTGTGACACTAAAGGTCCTGACACACCGAGGCAGTCGGCCGTTGGCCAGTTTTGTGGCCGTTGGAGAGCGTCTGGTTTAGTTTTTGCGGCGTATCTCACACCGTCAGCTCTAATCTGCCGGTGTCGGAGGCTTTTTGGCCGATTCAGCATGTTGAATCAGAAGTCACTCTGATTGGCTGTTCAGCCTTAACGAATCAGTGCACGAGAAGAGAAACGGAAGAGAGGAAAGCAAGCTAACGAGTAGAGTCAAGAGGGCACACACAGATCATTTTTCATCTCATCTGATCGTTCCGATACACGGATATTTTCACAGCGACATGGCCGTCTGGAATGAAGCTAAGTGGTGAGTGAGAGTGGTGTGAAAATGGTTGCTTTGTTTCATTTACGTATCATAACAACAGCTCGCCATCCTCGGTCTTTCTGTTTCCCTTTTTGAATGATAATTACAGACTACCGCTACCTGCTGGCGTGGAGAGTTATTTCCTCTCACGCAGGCGCAGAACGTACGTGTTAACTGGCCGTCGGCTGTAGTCTTTGCGGTGTGTTCAAATGTAACTTGTCGGCTAAGACAAAGGCGATGTGAGGCGACGCAACTGGTGGCCTTCATCGCTGCTAGTTCTTTGATGTCGGCTTGGTGTCTCTGGACCTTTAGTGGTGGCAGAGATGATCAGATAGCAAGGATGTAAAGTAACCAGGCTTAACTCATTTAATGCAGATTTAAGTTTCACACAGCTGTATAATCTTTGTAGTGTTCATAATGTACTGTAGGTCATGACCTGAAAGACAGACGACAGACGACTGGAGGCTGGGTGGTGGGTGGTCGAGTGTTTGGTCTGAACAAAGAGTTTAGAAGAGAAGAAGAGACCATTAAGGAAAACATTTATAGTGGAAAAGGGTTGCAGAGTTGAACAGGTGCTCACCAGCAGGTTAATGGCCGAGGACCACACACACACACACACGCACACACACACAAACACACGCACACACTTAGCAGTGTGTCAACAGCTACAGCGACTCAGTTAAACTGGTTTATTCATGGGTAACCCCATGTCACATCCAGTGGAAAGTACTGACCGTCACTGATTAGACTGTGTGTGTGTGTGTGTGTGTGTGTGTGTATGTGTGTTCTCTCTCTCCTGCAGCCAAATGGGAAGCACTTGACAAACATTACTGAGACCTTCAACAGTGAAGCAGCTCGACCCTGATTTACCTCTTGTTCCCTCTGTCCTTTAACGCTGTTAATGTTGATTTAACCAGGTTACATCCAGAGAGAATCAGACTGAAATGCTGCAGATGAAGAAAACAAGACTAAGAACTTAATACCATAGTGGCTCTGTGAAGCTGTGTTTAGGAGGACTGTGCAAGTAATCAGATTTTAATTACAATTTTTCCAACGATTGTGAAAACAAGATAATCAACATAGAATGATAATTGTGCCGCATTCTGTTTCACAATGACGCTCTCGCTTTGTCTTGTGTTATAAAACCAGTGCACCCCTTTACAGCGGTGTGTTTCGCCGACTTGAAGCACAAACCACGTTGATCACGCATTTTTGTGTGACCTTTTTTGCCGTCACCATTCACAACTACACAACCAATGTCTTTATGATTAAACTGTTTACAAGAGCACAAAGTTCTTCATGGATCTTGTCTTATTTTTCTCTCAAAGTGCACCAGATTGATGCATTTAACTTCAAAATGTAGACTACAAAGTTGTCTTTCTACATGCGTGATGAGCAATAGAGTTAAATAATCGTGATCTCAATATTACCAAAATAATTATGATTTTCGCCATAATCGAGGAGCCCTAGTATTCAGGCTAAACATTATTATTATTCCAATTCATCCTGAGGAGAACATGAACACACATCTGTACATCTGAACCTAATTTAAAGACAATCCATCCAATCATTTTTGGGATATTTCACTCAAAATCACAAATGGCCACCTCACAATGGATTAAAGTTCTGTGCATCATAAACATCTGCACAAAAATGAACGACAGTCCAGACAAAAGTTGTTAAGATATTTCAGCCTGGGTTTCTCTCTGGTCACCAGCTTGACTTTTACCTGTTGAGCCGGTTGGTTTACAGTGACAACGTGGCTTGGTTGAGGGGTGGAGACGGTCATAGTTTAATCCCAAAATTGGACCAAAATAATGCAGATCAGTGCATGTAAATGCACAAAATCACAGCCTGCTACAGCGTTGCTAAAGCTTGATATATAGGTCCTGTAGAAAACTTTATTTTCTGTTTATTACTAAGCTTAGTCCTGTACTGAGAATGCTTTTTAATCTGTATCTCACTTCAATGGCTTAATCCCGATCCCAAAACCAGGCCGTGGTGTCTTTACTCTCAAATTCACACTTTTTAAAAAAACTCCACACTCCCAGCTTCACACATGAAGAGAAATAAAAGCCGATTGCCACTTTAAAATGTTCATGCATCGTCTGTAATCACCGGTTCGTGTTCATGATTACAATCACTGCATGAACGCTGGCATGTTGATTGCATGATAAGAACAACAAATAGTGTTTATACTTAATAGAAGGGTTGTGTGCACACCTTTTTATGTGAATTCACGTGGAAACCATTTCTATCCTGAAGGGTGGAAACCAAAAATCAAAAAAAGCACATTGAAACAGTGAGAAATGGGGAAGAAATGAGGTGGAAATAAGAGAGCATGCAGAGATCCAGAGAGACATGTGGGAGAAGCTAAATGTTGAAATAAATACAAGACAGAATAGTGGAGGAGAGGATTGTGGTTTTGGGTTTCCTGTGGTGGAAACGAGAGGTCAAACTACAGGCATGAGAACACACACACACACACACACACACTTCCACATATCCTTCATTTACTGGTCAAATGTTCAGTGGTGATTTTAGGTGGGAAAAATGGTGGCAACAACTACTTTAGACAGTTTAACACCGGTGATAATCTGACTGGACACACATACCGGTTTCCTCAACTTGCTGCTGAAAGTCCGCTCTTGACCAAGTAACATCCAACCTCCGAATAACGCAAACCGGAAACAGAGTTATTTTTACCAGAGGTTTGGTGTATAACAGTATCCCACTGCTGGTGTTTTTTTCTTCAAAAGATAGACTTTTATTTTTGTGCTGTAGAAAATAATCAACATCGTTCATGGCGACCGAAGTTACCAGCTTCTTTAAAATAAACTTTTGCCAACTACGAGCCAATAACGACAACAGTTATTGACAAAAAGCCAATCAAATTAAAGTGAGGGCAAGCAGCACTCATCCCCACGTGGCATCACATTTGTAGAGCTGTAATGATTAGTCGTTAGACAGAAAAATCGATTAATCGTTAAAGTAATTTTTAATGCAAAAATGTCAGAAAACGCTGTTTTCAGCCTCTCAAATGTGGAGATTTCCTGCTTTTCTATGTTTTATATCATATTAAACTAAATGTCTTTGGGTAATAAGACATTTTAAAACATCACCTTAGACTGGGATTTTCTTTTCTTTTTTTTTTTTTTTCTGACATTTTACAGACTCAACGATTTATCAATTAATCTAGAAAATAATCCTCAGATTAACCTATAATGAGAATAATCGTTAGCTGCAGTTAGGGCTGCACAATTAATCAAATTTTTTTGGAAATCGCAACATGTCCCACTGCAATTTTCAAATCAAATAATTGTTAAAGGTGAAATGTGTCAAAACACCATTTTAAATTAAATATTGTGGTGCTGCAGATACGTCCTGGCCTACACATCATATTCTACAGACTAAAAAAACATCTTTGTTTGGTACAGATCTCCACAAAAATCCCAACAATTTAATATATTTTGCAATGAAAATGAGTATAATGATGTGAAAATGATCATTCTCTCTGATATCAGTCAAAATAATCGCAATTAGATCCTAATTTAGATCCTAGTTGCAGCCCTACATATTTGTGCCATCCGCTTTCATTACCGACGGCTTTGAGTTGTGTTTTCCAACACATTTAAACACCATTTTAAACTATTATATCAGTCACTGAACTTTTGAACTGTAGAATAATGATCAATAACAGCAACCAAGGCTGTTTTATGTCATGCATTAATCCAGAATTATATTAATTTCTAAGCTACTTAGTACCACCAAAACCACACTTTGGCCCCAATGACCCGTCGCCTCCACAGATGTAGCTGTAGCTGCATTTAAGAGAGGATTTCATTAGTGTGTCTGAGTGTGTCTGAGTGTGTGCACCACCATCTACCACCTGTGTTTCCACAAGTGCGAGAACCAGAAAAAGACACATCACCTGACACCACGTGTTAACACCGTGCCACCCACCTGAACCACACACACACACACACACACACACACTATGTTCTCGTCTCATGCCACCGTGCAGGTCTGAAATGTGCGAACGTGTCTGTAAGTATTTATGTATCTCACACTCACACGGCGTTACGTGTTAGATTAACACACACACACACACCTCAGCAAGCAGCCAGCAGTGTCAATGAGATGCCGGAGCCGCAGCCTGCAGACAGTCGCTCAGGGTGCGATCACACTCTGGCGAGACGGCGTCCACAGTGACGCAGATCAGTCTGAAGCTTCTCTACGTTTCCCATGACTCAACATGAAGATTCACACTGGAGAGATGTGAAAAAGCTTTTCAAAAACACTGACGTACGACTATCAAAAGACTGGGAAGGGTCGTGATACAGTAGTGACGGTTGTAGGGTGTGATCACAGGCAACTAAACGGTTGGATTATTGATTAATGTGCTGATTTTTTCCCTCGATTAATCTACAGGTCTTTTCATGCAACAGTTCATATATCTTTTTCATTAGTTTTCCTACAAATGTCCAACAACACATGTCAATTTCCTCTCGTTACATGCATACAGTCTTTTCAAAATAAACTTCCGTTTTCACAGGAAACAACTTCCTTAGGTTTAGGCAGCAAAACTGCTTAGTTAGGTTTAGGAAAAGATGATGGTTTGGGTAAAAAAAAGTGGCGACTAATAAATTAATGTTGACTTCTGGTTTCATATGGGACGTGATCGAAATTACAGTGCATTACTTTTCTTAGGTACAGCTACTAACGGTGTCTGAGACCAGCCTGATCTACAAAATGTAAAATCCAAAAAATAATTTCCTAGAACCAAATTTCTTTAGCAAAACTCAAGGCAAGGCAGCTTTATTTATAGAGCACATTTCATTACAAAAGACACTCAATGTGCTTTACATTTTAAATACAAAAGAAAAAAGGCCCTCAAAGTGAGCAAACTGCATGTGCAGAGGAGGACTATGAGATGCTGTTGAAAGCTTGAGAAAATGCTTTTAAATGTGCTTTCACAGGCCGACATTTAGTCTGTTTTAACTGAACTCTGGTGCGGTTCATTTGGGCAGTTTTGAACGCAGTAATCGCACTCTGGTGGGGACCAAAATAACAGGTCTGAGACCACCTCTCGCAAGCGGTCTTGTTTCCAAGCAAACTCTCGTGTGGTTCGATTGCAGTGAGAACATAATCCAACCTAGCTGCAGGGAGTGAAAACAAAACGCAGGCTTTTGTTGAGATGGACACAGGTAAACGACAGATTAACATGAGTGGGAGAGGACTGATTTGGACTTCAGCCTCTGGGCCGAAGAGAACATATGCTAAATAAAGTCCACAAAAAACAGTGACATTAATAGAGATAAACTGGAGGAGAAAGGGATTCGTGAGCAAAGTAGATCAGTTGCCGAAACCAAAAGTAGTCACTCTGATTCAGATACGATACGTCGTTTTGTCCGACAAACCCGTCCAAAAGCCGAGGATATTTAATTTATGATCATAATATCCTGATTGATAAATGATTAACTGATGCCAGATGTCTCACCGACTCCTTAAAGCCCCATAAAGCCTGATGTCACAGGAGCGTTTCCTCCTGACAAACTGCAGCACGGAGGACTCGACACTCGTGGTGTGAAAGCAGATGACATGCTGTCTTAATTACAGCCCACACAGTGAGAGAGAGAGAGAGACCACTCACCTCTAAATACTCTTCACACCCGACAAGCTGCTCAACTTCATGCATCGGTTGTATTTATAACAATAGCATTCAGACAACATGTGGTTTCTACCTTCACATCGTCTTTGTTCCGTCAGTAATAGAAATACTAGAACGCTGCTTTCAGTGTGCAGTTTTTAGTTACCTTTTCTCCACCTCAAAGCCACCGAAACAGACCAAAATAAAACACTGGAAACTCCCACAGCCAAAGATCCCATCCACACTCCGGTCTTCCATCAACTCAGAAATCCCCAGTGAGGTAATGAAAACTGAAAGCTGTCCACACATACCGACAGGATTACTCCGTACCATCCCACAAAAGATGTGTTATATCAAAGATCGTGTGTGGAAAGGACACACATGGTGTTATTTTTCTGCAGTTTCTGCCAGAGCTACGTGTACTTTCAACTAGTTTCTTGATTGATTGACTCATTGTTTGGTCTATAAAATAAATATAAGTTCCCAGAGCCCAATTTGACGTCTATTAATAGCTTGTTTTGACCCAAATATTCAGTTTAAGACCAAGAAAACCAGAAAATCTTCACATTTAAAATAATATAATAAATAAAATAAATACTGTAGTTTGATAATATATTTAGCAGCACTGAATCTGCATAAATGTGAATTATTTTTATTGTCTATTTGATATTGTTTGACAATTTTTTTATGTATTTCTGTTACTTTTAACAAATTAAATTTGGGGGGGAATTGTTTTATTGATTAAAAATGACAGATGTTTTGAATTAAAGTTGCTTAAATTCAGATAAAATATAAAAATAAATAAACTAATTAATTAAAAAATTGTAAATTTAACAATTGTATTATTATTATTAATAATAATAATAATTGTTATTTGTATTTACAATTATATTTTTTTTAATGTCTGTACATCTAATAAAAATATAATATATAATACATATAAATAAATAAACTAATTAATTTTAAATAAATGGTAAATTTAACTACTGTATTATTAATATTATTATCTATATTAATAATAATATTAATACAATTGTTAAATTTACAATTTATTAACATATTATTATTATTATTATTATTATTATTATTATTATTATTATAAGCTTTGCACTTCTATGAAGTTTGGGAACTCACAATAGACAGTTTTTAAAGAAATGGTCAAAATCGACACTGGATACAGTTCATTAAACCCTCCCAGCCTCCTAAACGCTCACTATTTCCACACTCCACACCTCCAGTCTGTAACGCAGGCTTTTCTGTTAACTGTATGAGCTTCCTGCAGAGCCACAGATGACGTTACACAACTGTTTTCACAAACTGAGTGGACGTACTTCTTGTTAAAATAAACTAAACCTCATGTGTGAAGTGCCCCTTTTTACAAAAACAAGTCTTGAAGGCTCAACTTGGGACCAAAAGACGTGTTCAAATCCACATTTCCTCGTGTCTATTGACCTTGAAAACTCCTGTCAAACAAGACCAAATATGGAGGCACACAGGTTAAGTGTAAAATGAAGTGAAAGGCTGTGAGGATTTTGAACTGTGAAGCCACCCGGCTGGTGGAGAAGGAGGAGGAGAAGGGGGGTAGGAACTGACAGCCAGTGAGTCAGACTCTGACAGGAATAACAAACCCAGATAGAGAACAATGTGGCCGAGGCCGGAGCGACAGCACGGAGGATGAAGAGCTGGAGAAGTGATTCTGAAGCAAAATGATTCACAATGAAAGACGGTGACAGGAAGTAAAACTGAGGTTTATGAAAATAGATGACGGGTGGATTTCAGTGGAATTAGGTGAAGTTTAATGAAATCCACATACAGAGGAGAACGAGAGAAACACATAGAACAGTAAAGTGTGGATGTCAGGTAGCTTCATACCGTTATCTGCTTCACCTATCTAAACAAACACAGTGGTCAAGGACACACACACACACACCTGCTGCTGTTTCTACTGCAAACACAACCTTCGGACGCTCCCAAACACAGATTACACACATGATCCGCTGCTGCTAATGGACAAATAGAAACACACAACCGAATGCACCCACGCAGATTACTGTCTGTTAAACGCTATCACATAATAAATCAGCCCAAAACTAAAACATGACCTGAATCTAGTGCTGCAAAATTCTGTGAATGTTCTCAAATATCTTTTTATTGAGTAGTTACAATTCACTTGTGCATTCAAGACTCATTATCATGAATTGTGCATGTACCACTGGAGTCTTTAGGAAGTTAAATAAAGTAAAATGATAAACGGGGAGAATATGAAATATCTAAATACAGAACGGAAATTTGTTTTAAGAACATTAATTTCTTTAACATATCAATGCAACTTGTCATTTTTAGGTTGTAGCGGGCTCAGTTTTAGAGCTAGAGTGAAGATACTGGTATCATATGAAACTAGAAAACCTAAGGAATCCATATGTACCAATCATGTTATACTAGCTTGTAGTGAAGGAGGTTAAATAACGCTCCAAACTTGCGCTAAATTTTGGCGAGTAAAAACTGCCATGGCCATTTTCAAAGGGGTCCCTTGACCTCTGGCCTCCAGATATGTGAATGAAAATGGGTTCTATTGGTACCCAGAGTCTCCCCTTTACAGACATGCCCACTTTATGATAATCACATGCAGTTTGGGGCAAGTCATAGTCAAGTCAGCACACTGACACACTGACAGCTGTTGTTGCCTGTTGGGCTGCAGTTTGCCATGTTATGATTTGAGTATATTTTGTTATGCTAAATGCAGTACCTGTGAGGGTTTCTGGACAATATTTGTCATTGTTTTGTGTTGTTAATTGATTTCCATTAATGAATATATACATACCTTTGCATAAAGCAGCATATTTGTCCACTCCCATGTTGATAAGAGTATTAAATACTTGACAAATCTCCCTTTAAGGTACATTTTATTCCGTCCAACTACTCGACTCTCTTTAGTATCTAAAATCCATCCAGCAGCAGCCCTTATTTCTCAGGGACGAACTTGTGCCTCACTGATAAATTAACTTCTATCTCATTATCCTTCTTTTATCTGCGCTTCTGTTGGATGTAAAACAAAGCCTGCAGTGATGCAACGTTAACATAAGCAGCAGCAACACGGCTCATAATGACTTCATACAAAGCGCTCCCTTCCCTTGGCTGTTAGCTGCTGGTGGAGCTCAGGGAGGTGGAGGTTGGTGTAATTGGGTAGCTGGTTGTATTTTACATGCAGGGACTTTGTTGTGGCTTACTGAGCTGACACGCCGACGCTGCTTTTTAAATGAGAAACCTTGCTTGTTGGGAGATGGATAACCTTGGAAATGTGATGTTTTTAGCATGTCTCATGTTCTTATATCAGCCGGGTAAATCCTGTGTGCTCACACACAGTGCTGACAACCATTTCCCTATTCCTGCAAGTGATTCCCATTCCCACTGGTTCCAGTCCAGTTCAGCACATTCACAGACACATGGAACTTGCTCAACATGGGTAATGCATCAAGATGAACACACTGTTTTTCATTAAGTAAGGGATGATGTACAGCTAGCCGGTCATTGCTGTGAAACAATCCCCGACAGGGCGATGGGATGGGATTCTTTCACAGCAATGACCCACTAGTTGTACATTATCCCGCTTATTACACGGCTACTTACTTAAGAAATCTAGATTTTGACACAAAAACAGTCCGCCAGAGTCCAACATCAGGAGGCGCCCATAGCAACGGTCTGTTATACATAGCAACGTTCTGTTATAGAGAAATTACAGACCGCAGAACGCCGTGATTGACCAATCAGAGTCGAGTATTCAACACAGCCGTGTAATAAAGTCACTTAATTTGAGTTTAAATAGCGTTAAAATCACTGTGAATCCTTCCCGGTGGTGCATTCAGGTGCTGAAGTGAAGGTCAGACGACAGAGCTTCCTCCTACAGCATTTATAAGATGTGATGTTTTGGGAACTTGACAGGGAATACAAATAATTATAAACAATGAATGTTGTAAATATATTGATAAGAAGTGAAAGTTGCAAACGTTAGCGCCCAGCAACAGAGCTATACGCCTCCGCCATTTTGGACTGAAAGCGACTACCAGACGGCAGAAAAAAACGTCCACCTACAAAGTGCATCCACCGACGTCACAACAACAAGCAGCCATGGAAGATAACGTTAGCCAACGTTTGTTTAAATCAGACATATCTGCAATAGTGTATTGAATTTTGGCGTTACGTTTCCGACTGAGGGCTAACAGATGTCTAGTATAGTCAACAAGAATGTACAAACTCTACGTTGGTGATCGGCTGCCAAAGTGGTTTTGCCCCCTGAATGTGCACGCACCCAGTAATGTCTGTATACAAGAAGAAAAGATCAAATATGGCTGCATGCTTTGAGAAATGACATATTTGTCTTAAACATGTAAAAAGCCCTGGTCTGGTCCTTTAAGATCACAAACCTCTCTCACCTCCTGCTCAAAGAAAAACACTCAAGTGGAAGGAAAAACTGTGAAGTGCATCCATCCCTCTGTATAATGAAGCTCCAGTCTCCCCAGTAATAAGCCCACACAATAGACTTAAGCAACTAGAATAGCACGTAATTAAAGGCATTGTGTGAAATGAAATGGGAACAGAAAAAGCTGGCTGGAGTCATTAGACGGAGGGCCATTGTAGCTCTCCTCCCCCGGTCTTTTTTGTCTTTGCGTCTCTTTTCATGTTTTCTATTCTTTTACCAAGCAAAGCGGCGGCCTTTTATTCACGTAATGATTACTCTGTCTTTTTGTAGAGCGACGCCTCGCATCTCCGAAACGAGACTGACTGACGTGACCCTGAATTAACAGAGAGACAGACAGAAGGCAGCTAGGTTACTAAATGACGCTCCACGCTTCCCACTCTTATGCAGCAGAGAAATATCCATCATCATAGACGCCGGGAGAGTGCGTGTGTATGTATCTGCAGTCATGATGATGAAGTTAAAGAGCATCTGGGGTAGAATAAATGACGCCTGATGGTTCGGAGGCCCGCAGACATTGTGCTCTGGGGAGTTTTGTTAAAAGCGCGATGCTGACAAAACTGACTTGCAAATTGTTCCATCAACGAGACAATGTGATCTGACTTGATGTGATGCCTCCCCGGGTTTGTAATGTGGAAGACAGAATGGTGGAACGACGGGAACAATTTGCAAAATGTTTTTTTGTCGCGCGGAGAGCTTGTCTTGGTAAAACTGCCCATTTACATTTCTGCTCCACAAGCAATTGCTTTGGAGATAAAATAAGGTTTCTCAAAATTAGAATTTCCCTTCAAAACATTCAAAGATGTCGTGATGGCTCACTGATAACAAGCCTCATTTCATTCTCATGAAATATACAGAGACAACAAGCATGTTTCTTTGAGACTGTTCTCCCAAAAAGAACAACAGCATCAGTCATTACAGCAACTGTTTGTGACGATCTTAAGGCCTTTACACACCGGGGGATGTAACGAATAAACAACACGAAAATGCTAAATACTCGCCCGCGAATATTGTCATTCATCGTGAACTGACCCAAAACTCAAAAGTTGTTTAGCGCTGTAACATGGGAAGGTTGAGACACTTTATGCAAATGTCCTGACAACAAATTGTCTTCAAACTCGGGCTATCAATCGATTAAAATATTGAATCGCAAATTAATCACAAATTTTTTATCTGTTCAAAATGCACCTTAAAAGGGAGATTTGTCAAGTATCTAATACTCTTATCAACATGGGAGTGGACAAATATGCTACTTTATGCAAATGTATGTATATATTTATTACTGGAAATCAGTTAACAACACAAAACAATGACAGATATTGTCCAGAAACCCTCACATGTACTGCATTTAGCATAAAAAATATGCTCAAATCATAACATGTCAAACTGCAGCCCAACAGGTAACAACAGCTGTCAGTGTCAGTGTGCTGACTTGACTATGACTTACCCCCAAACTGCATGTGATTATCATAAAGTGGGCATGTCTGTAAAGGGGAGACTCGTGGGTACCCATAGAACCCATTTACATTCACATATCTGGAGGTCAGAGGTCAAGGGACCCCTTTGAAAATGGCCAATGCATGGTTTTCCTCGCCAAAATGTAGCGCAAGTTTGGAGCGTTATTCAACCTCCTTCACAAAAAGATAGTATGACATGGTTGGTACCAATGGATTCACTAGGATTTATAGTTTCATATGATGCCAGCTCCTCACTCTAGCTTTTAAAACAACTTAAAAATCACAAGTTGCGTTAATGTGTTAAAGAAATTAGTGCCGTTAAAATGAATTTGCGTTATTATCGCGTTAACTTTTACAGCCCTACATCAAACTAAATGGAGGAAATGCTGATCAGGAACTACCGAGACTTGAATAAGAGGAACTATTCAGTGGATTTTGTCCCTCCATCCCTTACACTGAAAGTTCATTAGGAAGGGATTTCCACCGAGAACAACATTTACTAAGCAACATCCACAAAGAAGCACAAGTTAGTAATCAGTCAGACAGGCCTCTTGTAGCTCTGAGCCTCCCTGATGGCACCAACACATTAACAGCTGGACAAACACAACACTGTAAAGCTCGTCTGCATTCACACACCATCCTCAATCAGCTGCTGCAGACGCACAAGGCGAGACACTTAAAAACTGCTTTGGTGTCTCTGTGGGTTTTAAAATACACTCTATAGTCTTAGAGTTGATCTTTTAGTATAGCTTTCTGTCATTGATTCAATTTAACCAAACTGTCCTGAGGGTTATTTCACACCTTTTAAGACCTTTTAAATGCTACCTGGATGTAGTTTTAAGGATATTAGGGAGTCATTATTTGACAGATATAAACATGTACATGCTAACGGCTCCCAGGTTTGCTGTTAAAGTGCAAATCATTCTCTTCTTCACTTAAACAAATGCCTGTTTTGCAAGTGTACAGTAATGATATTCATGAAAGCTTCTACATCTGCTGCTGTAAACACCTACACACCTACGTCCCTGGGAAAAATATGTGACGTTTTTGATATTTCCGGAAGCAGCGAAAAACACTCGGATGATGAAAAGAGGCGAAGAGGGGCTGAACAGTGAAGATGCAGCTCCGTTTATTAGCAACAGTCTGCAGGAGTGAGCGTCCTCATTATAATGTAAAGAAAGAACCCCGGCAATAAGCTCATATCAAAGGTGTGGAGAGAGGAGATGAAGCTGGTGGATGATCCCTTTAAGAGGCTCCACATGATAACGGCAGCGTGTTTAAAATAAAGTTACCAGACTGAAAAACATCCAGAGAACAGCAGCACGGCTTCACTGATGTTTCACGCTTTGTACACATCCCTTGTAACTAGTGATGCAATTATTTTTAGCATCAAATCATCCAATTACTGTTCCCTCAATTAATCTTAAACATTATGAAATCACAATTCCCCACAGCCCAAAGTGACGTCTTTAATTAGCTGGTTTTGGGCGGACCAACAGTCCGAAACCAAAAGATATTCAATTTAGAGAGCCAAGATTAATTAATTACCTCTCAATGATTGAATCAATCGCCAACTGTTTTGATAATTCACAATTTTTTTAAGAAAAAACTGTTTAAATTCTCTGATTCCAGCTTCTTAAATGTGAATATGTTCTGGTTTCTTTACTCCTCTATGACAGTAAACTGAATATCTTTGAGTTATGGACAGAACAAGACGTTTCATGATGATTTACAGGTTGCTGCATCAGTATCAATAAAGCCCGAAACAATAGGAAACATAATCTCAATCTTCTTTTAAATCATCTTTTCTAATATAAACATTTTTTTACAGTGTAAACACTGGGAGGTAAAGTGAGATCAACACCAGTTTTATGACACACGGATGTGACCTAATCAAAGATCAGCAGAAGTAAACAATGTAAAAATACACCAAAGTCTTGTGAGTCATCCAGCAGGGTGATTTCCTGCTCTGCTGTTACTACTCATGGCTTTGACTGGCCAATCAGAAGAGAGCTCTCTGTGGGATGGAATGTCATCACGCTTGTGATTGGTCGAGGTGGGAGGACAGGAAACGCATGCTTCTACACTGATCTAAAGCACACTATAGGGAATTTAACCAGCTTCAATCAGCCAATATTCCCCTTCAGGTACTAATATGACACATGTAATAATGCATTTATTAAACAGAGTATTTTATATATTTTTTGGTTAAGTTTTCCTGTTTTATTACAGAGCAAGATTTCATGTTTTATTTTTTATCTTTATTTCTATTTTAAGCATCTTCATATTGTAGTCTTCATTCTTTTTTTATGAACCACCAATAGAAAAAACTAAAAAAAGACAGATAAAAACATATACTGGCAGATAGAAGTGAAACATTTCCTCAAATAATCTGCCATGATTTTGATATGTGATTAATCGTTGGTTATTTTTTTTAATTATAAAATCCCAAACTTTCCCTAGTTTCAGCTTCTTTTGTTGTTTTCCAATTAAATGACATCACATTGGGCTTTATAACAAATTGTGGTGGACATTTTATAGATCAAAAGATAAATTAATTCATCTTTCGGCATTATGAAAATAATCATCAGTTGCAACTTTACTGAGCAGAAATTTATGATCTGAATAAAACGTGTGTAGGAAATCCTATAGTTGGTATGCAAAACAAACATACATAAACATACTGTATGTTTACTATAAATCTGGGTATACATGGATAAAAATCATCCACTGCTGAATACTTTTCCAATCCCAATATTAATGTAATGACTGTTCTTGGCTAATCCAGGAAACTAAATACCTGACAAATAAAAACACATCATCACATTCATGATAATGTTATAAAACCGTTGCACAAAATATCTTTGTACACCCAGAGATGGCCAGGATAATCGTGACATCGCTAACCAAATTGTCCTCTTTTTCTTCCCACTGAAAGCATGAACTGCTGCACACAAACATGTCAATGCGTGAAAGTGGAAAATAACATCTCCTGCCAAGGAAAATAAAATAAAATACACTTCAGGTTGTTTGAAATCACATAAACTCAAATACACAAATAGACATGGTAACAAAGCTGATCGTCTATGTGACTTTCTGCCTCTATGACCTCTGACCTCTGAGGTCCAGCGGTCTCTTCCGGCGTTAAATCACATCACAGAGCAAGAAGACAAGACTTTTAAGGAGGTTTTCCCCTCTCTCTGTCTTCACTTGTTGTCTCTGCCAAGTCGTAATTTAATTTCAGGCTTTGAGGTTGTTTTTTTTTCCGACAGAGTGAAGATACTTATTTTGGTGTTTCAACAGGAGCTCGAGTGGGTTTAAACTAAAAACCACCACATGGTTCCAATAGAGACAGAACACGATAACAGAGTGTAGAGTTAACTAGAAAATTCATTAAAGAGAGAAACACAAACACTGTCTGTACTGGCTTTCTAGACGCTCCACAACCAGACTACTAAATCTGTGTTTTTAGTCGCCAGATCAACAAAGTGGCTCAACACATGCTGCAGGAAGTCGACGCCACCAGCCAGCAGCCAGCAGACAGCAGACGGTCAGCAGTGAAAGCATGACGTCCATCTGTTGGACAGTTTGATCTCCAACGGTCGTGTTTTCAATTTCACAGCCTGTGATCGTAGATTAGAAACAGCTAATGCTACAGCATGTTACGAAGCCATAACAAACGTTCGCGCATATGTATTGTTTCACAACATAATGTGCATTTAATCAATCGCTCTTTTTACTTGATCCCTAAAGAGTTTACTGCTCAAATTTAAAAAATCACAAATAAAAATGCGTAGCACGTCAGTTTTCAGAGGATATTTTCCAACATCAATATACAGTATGTCACAATATGGCAGATATAAGTAAGTAAAATCACACATTACACAAACAAACTGATGTTCAAAGCAATGAATTGTGTTCCAACTATTAAATTAATCGCCAACTATTTTAATAATCGATTAATCAGTTTGAGTAATTTAAAAAAAAAGTCTAAATTTTGCCAAAATTTGACAAACATTGAGTTATAAACCAGCCCTACTCCAAACAAAATTGAATTAAACACGCAGTTCTCAAAGTTTTCAACCCCAAACAATGTCAAGTTATTGTTTTTTTTGGTTGTGTATTTCCTCTGTGCCTGCATATATATATATATAACCTACTACTTTTACTGTTTATATTTTCTCACGCTTGTTTTCATTTCATTCAGAGTTTACTTTCTAGGCCTCGGGGTGACAACATAACTTCCTGCGTAAAGACAAACAGTCATGAGAGTTACTGAACCAGCCGTCTGCATTCTAGTCAAACAGGTTGCTGGTAGTCTCACTGTCCAACTGTACAGGCTGCATTTGTGTAAAGGTTAGCCCTCAGACTGACAGCATTACTCTACAACATTTGAGGTTAACGACACAAACATTCCTCTGAGGCTGGAAAAATTGTATTGTTAAAACACAAAGCGATAACGCTACTGTTTTTCTCGCTAAGGGACTAACAACATGCTCCAGCTAGTTCCAACAAATTCACAAGATTTGAGTGTTTTTTTTGTGTATCTTTTTACTTTTTTTAATGCACAGTGAAATAATACATGCTGCAGAGTTGGGGGGGATGCTGCAGAAAGTGGTGAGCTAATGGAACATGGTAGTACTAGTCAATCATATCTCCGTTTAGGCTACTACCCAGGCATTTTCTGTGAGTTCCAATACTACCATACTAATCAGTATGCCAGAAAAAGATTTAGTATGTCCCAATACATAGTATGTCAAATGCAGGACGCCAAATATACCAGGATGTCCTACTACATCTGGTCGCATTTTGCAGATTGCAAGCCAGCATGCTTTTCTGGCTTTTCTGACCCTCAATCCTCTGCACAGCGGATATATGAGCAAGAGGGTCAAAGTTCAAGGCGCGATGTTATGAGGAAGTAGTAGTATGTCCTAATTGTATGCATACTGCATGCAACAGTATGTACTTTGTAAGGACAGCTGCAGTACGTACTAAAAGTAAAGAGAAAAAGTATACGTTTTGTAATGTAACTAGATTAAATAAACAAGATGTACGTGTTCCTCATTTTTGTGCATTTTCCTACGAATGTCAAGACTCTCCTCTCAAGTCTTTTCAAAATAAACTTCACAGGAAACAACTTAGTTAGGATTAGGCAACAAAGCTACTTAGTTAGGGTTAGGAATAGATCATGGTCATCAAACCGGAAGTGGTTAGACCACACCAGAAGTGGCGTAACTTAAGTACGGAAGTTACGTAACAAATACATCAACGTTGGTTTCATACGGGGGACGAAAGTCCGGTGTTTTTGACCCATCCATCCACCCCGACTTCCTCCCTTTGCGGCGTTCGTCGCTATTTATACTTGTTCACGATTACGTGGATTACAAACGAATTGATTTTGTGGGATGTATACAAATTACAGTGCATTTACTTTTCGTAGGTATAGCTACGAACGGTGTATGAGACCAGCCTGTAATTAGAGAGCTTTAGAGGAGAGCCAGGCTAGCTGTTTCCCTCTGTTTCCAGTCTATATGCTAAGTTACCAGACTACCTGACTGTACAGACATGAGAGTGGAATCAAAATTCTCATCAACTCTCTGCAAGAAAGCGAATAAGCGTACAGACTTAGTCCTTTAAATGCTGAACGAATGAGCACATTTCATCCTGCCAAATCTGGTCTGACTCATCCTTCAGATCAGAGTAAAGTCCACTCAAAAAACAAATAGAGAAGGGAAGAGAAATCAAGAAGCCCAGAGTGCTGGTGCTACCAAATGCAGAACATGTCCAGCTGTATTATCCAAAAACACCTTGTTAACCTGCTGACTTCGCTAGTTCGCGAACATCATACTAATGTATGAATTAAAAGAGGTCATTGCCATTTAATTTAGCTTCTTTGTAGATTATTAAGTTGCAAGTTCGCTTGTTGGATTTGCCCAATAAGCAACCAATGTGAGTACTTTTTGCCTCCAGGAGATATTTGTCCAAACTCCCGATAGCTCCGTGCTCCATTTCAAAGAAGATAATGTAAAACATTGTACAGTTTGTGCCTGAGGCTACTCAACATAAAGCTCGGCCGCTTACTAACTAACTTTAAAACAGTTCACAAAAGGAGGAGATGGTGTTTATACATTGTGCTGTGTAGCCTGGATTCTATGGTAAAACATTAAAAAGGGATTTAGGCTCCTGAAGAGGTTTATTCACGAGCTTATTCAAAAGAAACACACTTTATCGATTGCTCTGAGAACACATTAGAAGTGCCATTTCCTCGGAAACATTAATTGAACAAGCCAGGCAATGAGTGTTAGGACAAATTCTCATCACTCATACTGACACCGGGAGCCTGAACCTGCAAGTTGTGGGTTTTTTCAGTCACTTTTGATTGACTTCTTCCTGTCTTCATGCTATGTATGCACCTGAAATTGTAAAAAAAGAGCATATATTCCAGCTTGTTCTGCACACAAAAACTTCCCACTTGTACCTGCAGTAAATTAAACACGACAATGAACTGTTCAAGCAGCCTTGAAACTACACGCTCCACTGATCGGAGCCTCATATTAGCCATAACATCAAACAAGCTGAGTCTAAACAGAGCGGGTGCCGCTGCAGCTATAATGGTTTTTATGGCTCCGGAGCTCAAGGTGCAGTGTGGAGGCTAGTCTAATCCATTAACTGACACCATGGGCAATTACCTCCCCATCATGTACAGCAATGCCTGGAAGCAGATGGCCAACAGCACAGTGCTTTCAAAGATTCATTTTTCCACACATGAGATGTAATAAGGTTAATGTGGTGTAATGACCTTTGGAGCCAAAGCTTTGACTAAGTAGGATCATTATCTGGCTGCTGTTGTAGTGGCTTTACTGAACAATACTGCCATCCAAAAACATCTGTTCCCTCCACAATATTAGAGCTGTAAGTGACAGTCCATCAGACATCACAGCTTTAAAATCCCTTTTCCAACTTCCAATTATCCTCCTTGGGATTGGTACAGATTTAATGAGGAGGATCAATAAGAGATAATGGTTTTTGCAGTGGTGTTGTAACCAGTAAGTGAAAGTAAGTCAACACTGAAAGAAGTCAGCACCAGTCTGGAACACATTATCAACAAGATCAGCCCACTTGCTGAGGCTCCAGATGTTCTGTGCATTGATTAGTCCCAACACATTCCACTGTCTCCCTCATGCACTGATCGCCACACCAGATTCCATTTAAAAATCTGCAAATTAAATATAATTTTACCAATAAGCAAAGACTAGGATCTCCAAAAAAGGTTTAGACTCCTGTAACACACTTATCACAGCCCAGGCTTCATTTCAGCTTACATAACAAAACAAAAGACCCTTTTTAAAAGTTATGTCATTCAAAGTTTGGGAAAAACATCCACCCTGTCTCCCTCATGCACAGACACGCCACACCAGACTCCCTTTAAAAATCTGCGAATTGAATATTATCTTGCCTATCAGCAAAGACTAGGATCTCCAAAACAGGTGTAAACTCCTGTAATGAATTATCACAGCCCATGCTTCAATTTGGCTTACATAACAAACAAAACATCATTTTTAAAAGTTATGTCATTTAAAGTTTTTCCTAACTTTACGTCACAATTGTGTCCCATTGCGCTGATTGCAGATCGTTACATTATCGACTTGCATTAAATCAATAACAAAAGCTTTCCTCAATATAACGCACCACTTGGTGGATACCTTTTATGCCGAATAACTAATACCTCTATAATTATAGCAAAACATCACAATTTATGTCACATGGTGCGTTTTCCATCCCAAACAAGCAATAAATTGTTAAATTTGTAGTTTTATGAATGGAGTTTGGCGTGACGTTCTCTAAACAAGGAGAAGGGACATATCTTCATATCTATAATCTATAATATAACGTTAATTTCATTTCGGGTTACATAACAAACAAAAACAACCTTTTTAAAAGTTATGTCATTCAAAGTTTTGGAAAAACACCCACCCTGTCACCCTAATGCACAGACACGCCACGCCAGACTCCATTTAAAAATCTGCGAATTTAACATGACCCTACCTATCAGGAAAGAATAGGATCTCCAAAACAGGTGTAAACTCCTTTAACACATTTATCACAGCCCAGGCTTCAATTCGGCTTACATAACAAAGAAAAACATCTTATTAAAATGTATGTTATTCAAAGTTTTTCCTAACTTTACGTCACAATTGTGTCCCATTGCGCTGATTGCAGATCGTTACATTATCGACTTGCATTAAATCAATAACAAAAGTTTTCCTCAATATAACGCACCACTTGGTGAATACCTTATATGCCGAATAATTTATATCTCTATAATTTTAGCAAAACATCACAACTTATGTCACATGGTACGTTTTTCATTCCCAAACAAGCAATAAATTGTTAAATTTGTAGTTTTATGAGTGGAGTTCGGCGTGACGAAAATTGCTGCTTACCTTTGGTTGTTGCCTCTGATATCCCTCTCTCTCTTTACAGTCGTGTTTTTCTGTCTGTATTCCCCAAAAAAGTTAGAAAATAAAACCTCTTGCGTCAAAAAAAAAGTTCCCAAATTTACATCCTGATGTGAGGAAACTGGTCTGAAGGAGGAAAACTGCTACAATCAAGTTCACAGTTGGAAGTTTTAAGTGCAACAATATTTCCACGACAAACAAGTAGCAGCTTCCTTTCCTATCGTCCTCTCCACGCCCAGGAACCGGTTAACTACATGCTACAGGCTCAGGTGTAATTCATGACTACACCAGCAACACATCCAGTTTTTAATGGCAGGTATATTTCTTCTGTATCCAGAGTGACACACACATCCAGCTTCCAGGATCTTGCAGCAGCTTGCAGGAGATCTGCTGCAACCGGAGCGATACGCAACAAAACTGGGGAGTATCAGGATGAAGCTTTTTCCTTTTTCTTCCTCCTCCTCCTCCTCCTTCTTCTTCTCCTCCTCCTCCCAATACTAAATCCCCAATGCCTGTATCCAATCAGTGAAGTTAGAGAGAGTTATCTCCACTGACACCAGAAGTAGGGTTAGCTGCCTTTCAGAGTAAGAGCTGTGTCTTGTGAAAAAAATACTATGAAAACAAGAAACATGCATGTAGAATTCAAGAACAATACCATAAAAACACGTGCGACATTAATAAAAATAGAAGAAAAATACTATAGAATATGTTCAGGAAACATAAATACAGAATAATGTAAAAAATATTATTAAAATATTATAAAATATGCAAAAATGCCAAATAATCAGTGATTCCAGCTGCTTAAATGTGCTTTTATTCATCGTATATGATAATAAACCTGATATATATTTGGGTTTTGGACTGTTGGTCAGACAGAACAAGACATTAGAAGATGTCACTTTAGGTATAAAATTATAATAATAAACGTGATTCATCAACAGCATAAAAATGACTTTTTAAATGTAGTTTACTGTGTATAACAAATAACCCAATAATTGAACTATTCTTTGCACAATACCATAGGAGACTTTTTTAAGTATTATTTTTATTTACCTTTAATTAACCAGATAAGTCAATTGTGTACTGACATTATCCCAAATGTTTCCTTCTTTTTTCAAACCTGAGAAATCTGTAAACCCACTATTAAATATGTACAACAAACATAAATATAGAATAGAAGAAAAATATCATAAAAATATGAAAAATTATGAAAAATACTATAAAAACACGTGCAACAAACATTAATAAATTATAGAAGAAAAATAGTATAAAATATGTACAATAAACATAAATATAGAATAGAAGAAAAATACAATTAAAATATAAAAAATACGATATAAATATGTATAATAAACAAATGAAAAATAGAAGAAAACTACAAAAAAATATTAAAGAAATACTATAAAATATGTACAACAAACATAAATATATAATAGAAGAAAAATACAATAAAATATGAACTAGAAACATAACTATAGAATAGAAGAAAAAATACAATGAAATATGAAAAAACTATCAAATATGTACAACAAATATAAATATAGAACAGAAGAAAAATACAGGAAATATGTACAAGAAACATAACTATAGAATAGAAGAAAAATACAATGAAATATAAAAAAAACTATAAAATATGTACAACAAATATAAATATAGAACAGAAGAAAAATACCATAAAAATATGAAAGAATACTATAAAACATGAACAAGAAACATGAGTGCAGAATAGAAAAAAACACAATAATAATATAGAAAACACAATAATAGAGTTCTTAAACAGTAACCGTATAAAGTCACCGATTCCTGTATATTTAGACTTTCCTGGTTCTCACATCCATGCTTTGCAAAAAGGGATTTTATTTTGAAAATTGCATCAGGAAGACTCACTGTAATTTTTTCTTCCTTGACAGTGGTATATTAAACTCAGTCCCATGGGTTTAAATTAAAGACCATTAACAAAAAGCCAACGACCCCTTTCAAAAACAAAAGGGAAATAAAAACATATGGTGTCCACATTTTAATAAGAGAGTGATCCCCATAAAAACACTGCATTTAACTAAAAAACAAGCCAAAAATACAGAACAAAAACTTTTTTTCTGACAGATGTTCCACGTGCTGCTGCCTAATCCATGGTTTAGATTAAAACCTACTTTTAAATAGATTATAGACAGTTTAATTTACTTCCATAATAATCTATTCAGACTCCCCAGAGATATATAAATTGGATTTATTTTTTTGTAATCTTATCTATGCATTTTCTTTCTGGTTTTATTCTGTTAGACATTTGAAATCGAAGCGATCGGAGTAAATCTTCAGAGAGCTCTGGGAGAGTGGTCGCGCTGTCAAGCCCAGTTAAGCGTGCAGTCGCCCCTGCTGCTAATTCGAGGGCTTGGAGGGGCACAATGGAGGCTTTGTTGTTGGAGAATTTGTCTGAGGAGTAATCCTTGACACTGGGCCATTCAGGGGCCTAACCTTTTGTTTCATAACTCTCCTGAATGTTACAGTAGGAAACCAGTGCATTAGAACAACTTAAAGTAAGTGCAAGAGGCCTGGTATGGCAGGAGTGTGAATGTATGGGTCTTTGTTTTAGAGGCAACTGGGTGTTGAAAAAGGTCAAGGGTCATGAGGGGATGAAGTTGAAGCGTTGGAGCCAAGTACAACTGAACACTAAGGCATATTTAGGAGATCAAAAATGTCACAATTAACTTTGATGAACTGAAAAAACACTGTGAAAGTTTTAAGATGAAAAAACAGACAACTCCCAGACCGGACAACGTCGTGGTAGCGACCTGTCAATCACAAGGTAGCCTCGCCCTAAAGCATCCCCTGCTTTATGGTCTATTTGACTCTAAATGGGACCATCATTTACTAAATGAACATCATGCTGTATTGAAGAAGACTTGAAACTAGCGATTGAGACCATAAACTCATGTTTACAATGTTTACTGAGGTAATAAATCAAGTGAGAAGTAGGATCATTTTCTCATAGACTTCTATACAATCAGACTTCTTTTAGCAACCAAAGGAGTCGCCCCCTGCTGGCTATCAGAGAGAATGCAGCTTTAAGGTGCTTCAGCATTGGCTTCACTTTTCATAGCCGGAAGATGCTGCCTGGTATCTATAGACCACCATGTAGTTTTATAATTTCTGCAGATTTAGACAAGCAGATCAGATATTTTGGGAAGTATGATTACTTACTGTCTTAACTCCTCTAGAAAATTGACAATTGTGAGAGAAATGTGCTGAAATCTTTGGTTTCACAATCGGTAGTCATGATTACTGGGTGGTCAAAGGCGCCAGACTCAAGGGTTGACTCCTTCCTGAGCAAAGGCACTTCTGGTCTCTAAGCAGTATTTTCCTTTAAAAATCCATTATGGTTGAACTCTATAAACATCTCTGTCTCCTTTTACTGTATGTCTTTTACTCTATCCTCTCTCACTTTAACTCATCAAAGTTAACAATCGGGAAAGAATGGGATTGAAATCTTTGATCGTTAATCCAAAACGGTGGTCCATAAATGCAGCCCAATGGCCAAAGTTTGTTCCCCAACTTTACTTTCACCATGTTTTATTTGCCATAACCACAATCTTCCTCCAAAGCTGCCATGTGCACATAATGTAGAAAGCAATAATCTTGGAAACGTCCATGTTTTTTTGCAGAATCTACAAATATTGGCTGGCGACGAGGTTGGTGAGCCCGAACGTGACCACAGACTGCAAACAAGCTTTGTTTAAGTCCACAAGACACCACATGGGTGTCAATGTGTGTGTTCCTATGTGGCGACCCACGTCTAAATAATTCAATCTCTGAAACACATCAAAGAGTGTGTATGTGATTTAGTGTGGCAGTATTTGCATGTGTTTTGTTTGAGGAGACAGTATAAACACACACACAGCGTGCTCATTCCAACGCTGTTTAACAGCTCACTTAGTCAACCAGTGAACCCAGCAAACCATCCACACGTTCATATGATCAGCAAGTCAAATACACACCCGCAGACACGCAGAGAGACAGATAATTAACCAGTCAGGTGATCAGATAGACAGTTTGTCAGCCAGATTGATCAGTCAGTTATAGCTATCAGGGACTTTTAAGTCTATAATCATATCTCCAAAAAATGTCTTATTTGTGATCAGAAGTGATTAAAAACTACATGACTGTCTGCGTAAAGATCTGTTTCTAAAAGGAAACATGGTAAGATATACAACAAAGGTCCCTAGCACCACAATGCAGACATTGCTGGCGTAAAATATTTGTCTTAAAGACGCCCTATAGCTATAAATGTCCTCTCTGCTATTATCTTTGACATCATCTTTTTGTACCTCTTCCCATTTCCCATTTGACATGTTAAATATTTAAAATATAACTGTATTATTGTGATTTTTTGCTTTAGTGTCATCAACAATGATCACATTTACACACTGAATATCTTCACAAACAGCATATTTAAAGCTTCAACCTTCATAAACCTTCACATAAATCTGAAATGCAGCTGTGGTGCTGATCGTACTGCACCATGTTCAGTGTTTTCTAGAAATGTCTCCATTTAAATGCAGCTTCGGTAACGTAAACAACAGTTCATTTACATTATGAGAAACTGCTAACGGTTATTATACGGCACATTGGAAATGGAGAATAAACTGAGTTTAGATTGGCAGCTTTGACAGAGCACAATATTATGTGTGTGTGTGTGTATGTGTGTCTATACAGTCTTGCTCTACACTGTCCTTCAACAGTGCAACAATCTCACAATCTCATTTACATACTCATAAATCATTCACGTCTGACATCTCTCTCTCTCTCTCACACACACACACACACACACACCTGTGGGTACTAATGTTGTGTTTGAATACCTCTTTCAGCTGAAACAACAATAACCCACATTCCCATGGACGGATTGATGGATGACTCAGTGTATTAGTTGACACCATAGCCTGTTTAAAATATAGACGTATTCTTCGTGACGTCACCTATACGTTTCTGATGAGCTGTTGCGAAGCTCCGGCCGTCGCCATCCAAAATGTGCAAAGAGGTGGATCGTCGGCATACATGCCAACTCTCCCGATTTTCCCGGGAGACTCATGTTTTTCACTGCCCTCTCCCGGGGTCACAATTGTCCTGCACTCTCCCAATTTGTGGCAATTTTTCACACCTTTTTTTCCATTTCGTTAACTCAATCTGTTTCTGTAACTGTACAGTGTGTATAAGCCCTACTGTTTCCACCCGGACAGCAATAGAGCTACACCAAATGTCGTTTCCTGGCGGAGGAAAGCTGCAATACTTATTAGTATAAAAAAAGATTTAAATCTTAACATCATGTAGTTTTTAATCACACAATCATGCTGAATCCTTTGGTCATTGATCCAAAATGGTGGTTCTAGATTAACTAAAGTGACCTTGGGCTCCCAGTAGTCAGGATGGTGGGATGGACCAAGGTGTAAGACTCAACGGTTCACTCCTTCCTGAGCAAAGGGACTTCTGGTCTCCAAATGGAGCTTTCTGTCTTTCTGCCTCTGTCTTTTAATAATGTTTCTTTCAATTACGCATTTTCCTGTTTAACAACTGTGTTCATAAGACAGCATAATCAAAAATATGTATTTTTAGTCCCATGTTGACATTTTTAACCTTTAAAAACTACAGTTTTTCCCTTAAATTCTTTGTTTTACTAACTGACATCCAAACACACACCTCTTACTATGATACTGCTCCTCTAGCTTTGAAGGTTAAGTGCGACAAAACCCCTGAGAAATGCTTCATTTTATTACTTATGAATCCAACTTTTCATTTGTTAGAGGACTGACTACCATGTCTGCATTGTGTGTCATTGCCCTTTTCACTGTATAGTCTGTACATGCTGTTTCCAATGCCATACCGCTCTTCATTGAATGAAATATTCAAGTCGAGATACAGCAGCGTTGCATAGAATGGAATAATCTCATTGTGATTTGCACCATTTCCTACACATTTCAACAAAATTCATCTTGACATAAAGTATGAGGTGTTGTTGGAAACTTTGGGGATCTCTGCTACAATGTAAAATGAAGGTGTTTCGGGTTGAAGCTGCATAAAATACATCTGTTATAATGCAGCAGCTGGAGGGTCCATGCAGCTGGGGTCAGAAATACTTTGTTTCCACTGTAATACATATTCCAGACATGGCTGAAATAAACAGATACTATGGGGTTTTAGGACATATAGATTTTGTTCCATCCTCTTTGGGAACTTGGGACTGACACAGAGGTGTTGGTTCAATTTTCTAAATGTTGCTTCATTAAATAATGTCGAATTTGGTGTAATTCAAATCTGTATTTCTTCTCAAATGATATCAGAGTTTTTACCACAGGTTGCATCCCCCTTTAGTTTGATGATACGTACAATTTATCACCCTTTTCCTTTCTCTCTGTGTCCATAACACCTCATGATCAAACATTTTTACTGCAACAGACGGAAAGACTGTATTGCATTGTCCACTGTAGATTCAATAGATTATTTTCTAAAAGCTCAACCTTCACACTGAAACACCAAAACAACGGGAAAATCTCTTCTTCGTCCTCCTCTTTTAGTTCTTATTACTTTCATCATAGACCTTTCACAATTATGGCTGTAATACTCTCACAGTAAGCTCTCATTCTGTCGCCTCCGACTCAAGGCAGGAGTTGCTATTGACATGTTTTTGCTGACGACATGAGTGGAAAATAATGATTTGATTGAGGGTCATAAATGTTACCTGCCAGCCTCGACTCACTGTAATTCCCGGCTGCTGCACCGACCCTTCAATTAAATCACTATTTCATACTTGTGCAGTCGTCTCTCAAAGGAAACATAAAGTGATATAAAGGGAAGGGAGTATCACAAAAGGACTTGAAGGTGACTGTGTAGTATGTCGACCATGACTGCAAATCACTTATAATCATTCATATGTATATTGAAAGACTCTTTGTTCAGACCAGGAAGCAACCTCCGCTTCTGAAAAGTGAAGCCAATGCAGAAGTGCCTTAAACTTACGGTCTTTCTAATAGCCAAACACAAAGATGGCAACAACCAAAAAACCAAGACGGCGATGGCCAAAAACCAAGATGACGACGGCCATGATGGTGATGGCAAAAAACAAGATGGCAAAGGCCAAAAGCCAAGATGACTACGGCCAAAAGCCAAGATAACAATGGCCAAAAACCAAGATTGCGATGGCCCAAAAAACTAAATTGCGACAGCATAAAAATCAAGATGGCAACGGACAAAAAAACAAGATAGCAACGGCCAAAAAAAAACAAGATAGCAACAGCCAATAAAACAAGATTGCACTGACCAAAAACCAAGATGGCGACAACCAAAAACCAAAGCTGCGACGGCCGAAAACCAATACGATGACGACCAAAAAGCAAGATGGCGATAGCTAAAAAGACACATGGCGATGGCCAGAAACCAAGATGGAGTCCGCAGTCCACAAACCAATGGGTGATGTCACGGTGACTCCGTCCACTTCTTATATACGTGAAATATGTTGTCTTCAAAATCCCAATAGTTCAAGGTTGGAAACTTGGAAATAAGACAAAACCGGAGAGAAAAATAAACATTTTCAAATCGACCTGCATTAGTGTGGACGTGGTGTAACGCTCTTCACTTACAGCCAGACTAACTAATTCCTTATTTATTCTTAATTAGGTGTCTTGTTCAGGCAGCGAAAGTCTGCTTTGACTACAGATGAGGAGTGAAAAACAACGACACACCGCGACACCACCTGATTTTTAAAAGCCAAATTGTGCCGCCGTACATCATCAGACCAATATACAGTCCATCCATCTAACTCTGCTTCGTGTCACACTGAGAGAGGAAAATGAAAGTATAACATCAGGCAGTGGGATGTAGATTGAATAGAGAACGAGACAATACAATGAACCATTTAGGATGTTATTTAAAAACCTCATTCGCTCCTGCTCGGTGTAATGAAGCTGTTTTTCTGCTGCACACCCACTCGCCTCACTCCATCTCTTTCTGTGTTAAAACCTTTTCTCTCTTGTCTCTGTAATGAAGCCTTTGAAGAAGCAGAAAAACAAGTGTTTCATAGAAAGAAGACGGGAGGCGATGATCCATAGCAGCTACTGAAACTGCTCTTCAAGTATGGAATTCATTTTAAGCATTTTGTTTATTATATATTTAAAAACAACCTTGAATTGGGATGAACTGTAGATACAAAGTTAAAGCCTCGACAAACTAAATTCGCTGACGGACCAGTTTATGTTCCTGTCCGTGAACAGGATCCAGGATTGTAAAGTGGGTATTGATCGTGAGGGGAATCATATAGAACTGGGTTCATCTTCGCCGCAATTATGGAAGAAACAAATTGAGCGACTCCTCGAGTCCATTAGGGAACAAATAGAATATCTCACTTACATCAATACGGGACTTGTTAACAACACGTCCAATGTGCAGGGGAAGATTAATTTGCACCGGAGCTTCAGATGCCTTCAACCACACTATTTATTGTTAGAGCGCTGCCAACTGCTGAGGAGGAGTAGTGTCGCTAATGACACTTTTTAATTCACAATGTAATATAATGCAGTCTGGTATGGATGGGGATGCACTGGCGGGTATCAGGGAGAGTATACAGCAAGTAGTATCAGCAGTGGTAACAGTAGTGTTCTGGGTTTCAATGGAGGGGTTTAGTAGACTTTTCCGTAGATTAAAAAAAACACTTCTGGAAGAAACTCCTAATTTTTGGCCTGGAAATCTTCGGATTTGAAACAAAAGTTTGATATTTTGGAAAACAAATTTGTCTGCTGCAGCTTGAGGCCCTTCTGTGTGGAGTTTGCATGTTCTCCCCGTGTTAGCGTGGGTTTTCCCCTGGTTCTCAGGTTTCCTCCCACAGTCCAAAGACATGCAGGTTAGGTTTATTGTTGACTCTAAATTCCCCGTAGGTGTGTGGTTGTTTGTCTCTATGTGTCAGCCCTGTGATTGTTTGACGACCTGTCCAAGGTGTACCCCGCATTCGCCCAATGTCAGCTGGGATCGGCTCCAGCCCCTCCAGCGACCTTGAATAGGAGAAGCAGTTACAGATAATGGATGAATGAATGATTAGTGGAGACAGAAATGGTAAATTGTGACGGTACATTTTCACAGGGGCGATTTTTATCGCGAGGGATCGCCTCGCTTCCCACCATTGGACGCTTGATGGGTTGCCACTAGACGCTCGACACCTGATTGGACGAACGCTTTCCCTCGTGGGTTTGCTGCTCCCAGCTTTCAAAAAGCGAAAATACTTCACTGAAATGTGTTTCTGAATAAATTTTATGCGAGAAATAAGCCATACAGTTGCTGAATCTATCTTCATTTTAGATCAATAACGGTTAGTTTAAAAGTTAGGGAGTTTCCAGAGGCGGCGAGTCGCACCGGACGTCCCTGATTTGCATAAGGTAGCCGAGTCTTTATGCAAATGAGGAGCGGGCGACGTGACACTCCGTCTCTCGAATCGCGTCGCCACGCTACCAGAATGCATTACACTGCTGCTTAGAGAGACAAGGCTGTGGACATGTATAACAAGACAGTGTATCACCTGGGCCAACCCACTCACTCTGTCTGTCTGTGAGTTTGTCACTACAAGGACGACCTTTTACAAACACATGTGATCCATTGTTCATCTAAAAATATTGATTATAGCAGCGTTAATGCAGACTCATGCTTCATGGCGACATGGATCAATTTTCTCATCTCTCTCTTGGAAGCAAATTTCCTTAGTATTCCTTGAAAGACACTGAATACGAGTGCATTACATTCAAAAACCCATCCGTCAAACCTTCAACAAACGTGATATCTTACTTACTCACAGTCTAATCAGGAAAACGAACACCTAACCCGGGCCGAGTTAGTGCCTTGCTCTACGCCCTGACCTAGACGGGAGAGAGGAACCACCAAACATGACCGTGCGAACAGAGCTTGTGTTGAAAGTGTGGTGGTTGGTGACTGCAGAGGGCTGTGAAACAAAGAGCAGGTAGATTGATGATTGATTAGCTGTGGCTGTCTGGCTGACTGAGACTCATTGGCAGCCGTCACTTTGATGAATTACACCGCTGAGAAAAACACACTGAACTCTGATTACTGCCAGCGAGGCTGCGAGTGTGTGTGTGAGTTTTGGGTTTAATGGCGTTGTGTGTGTATGTACAGTGCAGTGGGACTGCTTTTAGACAATATTGTTTCCATGCTGCGTCCATATTACACAGCTCCAAAATCCTTGTTTAGTATTCTGCCGCAGGAAGCTCTACATCCCCATAAGTCTGGCCCAAGGTCCTACACCACCGTAAACAAGGGGCCATTTGTTCATATTTAACAAGATGGATGACAGGTGTGTATCTTTTTATTGTCTCTCTGCTCCACCTGTCACGGGATGCACTGAATCATTTATGCTGATAAAGGTTGTTTCGTTTGATCTGGTAAAGATCAAGAGCTGAAAATTACAGTTAATATATTAAATAAAACAATTACGGAGGCAACACACGGCGGGGGTTGGACCTACATCAGCGTTTGAAGGCTGATGTTGATGAGGGTGGACAGGGTATTAAGTATTAAGTATAGTATTTAAGTATTGTTAAATGTGTGAAAGGTGGCTGTTGTTGCTCATATTTTAATCCTCCTACCTCATTTAACATGTTACCCCCATAGAGTGTTACAAGAATGAGTCCTAACCCTTACAAAAAAGAACTTCAAGTTTATTTTATGAAGTAAATTTAAGTATACTTTAAGTATATTCCCAAGCATACTTTATGTAATAAGTATACTAATATCAGTGTACTAGTAGCATACTTGTAAGTGTACTACTTCTTGGGACTAAATTAGTCCACTTTTTAGTTTATAAAAGTACACTTTAAATATACTTTAAATGTAAGAGTACACAACTAGTTTACATCCAAGCTGTATTTTGTACTGCAACTATAATATGAACTATACTACAAGTGAACTTATAGGTATACTGTTAGTTTACTAGTTATATACTTGTAGCCATTTTTTTTAGTTTATGAAAGTACACTTTAAAGTCTCTTAGTAAACTACTAGTTTAATAGTTTTTACTGCAAGTATACAAGTATTCTTAAGTGAACTTATAGTACTTATACTATACTATACTTTTCAGTATAAGCCAAGTATACTGTTCGGTATAAGCTAGGATACTCAAGTATAATTTTGTTAAGTATATCTCTGATAAGTACATAAAAAGGAAAAGCAGCGGAAAGCATACTCTCTTATTTTAAGTTTAAAAGAAGTATACTAAAAGCACACTTGAATAAACTTGTTTTTGGTAAGGGTTAGGGTAATTTATTAAATAAAAGATTTTGGGAGGCGACACACGGAGGGGTTGGATCAGTAGCGTTTGAAGGCTGATGTTGATGAGGGAGGACAGAGCTGAAAGTGTTATTAAATGTGTGAAAGGTGACTGTTGTTGCTCATATTTTTAATCCTCCTATCTCATTTAACATGTTACCCCCATAGATTATTGCCTACAGTATTGCCAGAAAGCACTTCACTGTTGTTTTATATGTCTTTGACGTTCTGCAGAGCTCTGTTTTAGACACAAAGCTGTATTTTATTGTGGTTGTTGCAGTAGAATCCCATCAGGCTGAGGTTACAGACGGGGTTACTCATCTACAATAACTATTCAACACCAGGCCTGGATGTCACCACTCAAGGACTGGTTATTTGTGTTCTTTGCAGCTCTAACTGTGAATAACGTTTAGATTCAAGTATAAACCTCTTCCTCTAATCGCCGCTCCGTCCTTGATGAATCCTGACCTGAACACAGATCGTCCTCTCTCTGGCTTTTTTGCCTCAAGGCTGCCGCAAGTTTTTTTTTTGCTGAAAAACGAGAAGCTCGCTCAGCAATGTTTCCCACAGAAATATTATATAAATAACTGCAGCACGTATGATGTTACAGTATACTGTCTGTGGATGCTGCTTCTATCTGTGACCTGTCCTTTGAGCTGTGTGCAGGATGAACACGTTGAAGCCATAAATCAAATGGAAGGTGTTCTCGTTAAGCAGAAAGGAAACAGAAAAATATAAATGTTGTTTTCAAAAAAAGAAGGAAATATTAAAATGAACTCAAAAGCAGCTCTCTGGCCTCAGGGCATGAACACAGAACCAGCACACAAACAGGAAAAATTTGAATTTAAGCAGACAGCAAACTATATTGTGAGAGCATGTTAAGCAGTTGTTTGTGTTGAAGTAATACGTTATATGTATGTTCTGATAACATTGTAGGGTTGAACCCATAAATGTCCCATTACAGTGGTGAGCAATCCCCCCTCCCATTTATTTAATTTAATTTAATTTAATTTAATTTAATTTAATTTAATTTAATTTAATTTGATTTGATTTAATTTAATTTAATTTAATTTAATTTAATTTTATTTAATTTTGTTTTCTTTATTTATTTTTACTTTCTTTGAGTAATCAACAAAATTATGTGGTTATCTTATTTATCTTATGTTTTTTTCATAAGGGATGGTAATGAGGACTTCAGTTTGTTAACCTATTTGTTGGATTTAATTACAAGGAACTAGAGTCAAAACGGAGGCGTAACTAACAGACTAATAAGTGACCTTGAAACTTGGCTTGTTGTTTAGTAATTTTGTTTAATTTATGTGCTGATAGAATTGTATTGCATATTGAATATTATTAGGATAATGTTTTTTATCTGTGCCATAGTCTTCATAATGTCCTGTTCTTCTAACCCACTTACTAGTCTAATAATAATGATAATTCATCCCATGTTCTGCTCATGAAAGCTTTTAACATCTCCTGCTCTGGTAGCTTCGTCCTGGGATTAAATCTGTGATATTTAGAATAGATAAAGCGACCCACTGACAGGTAGAGTGGCTGGAAGATGCCATCAACGGAAAATCCTCAGATTTGAGAACACAAAATGCAAAGAAACTTAAACTGTGATTTGCTCTGCTGCATTTCAACTTAACTAAACTGAGGCGAGGCCGCCCTCCAGTGGCCAACGTGCATTCAAAACCTTACTGAAGTAAAAAGTATGTATCAGTAATAAAGAAGTAGAATATTTACCACTGAGATGAAGTGGATTAGAAGTATAAAGTAGCATAAAAAATGGAAATACTCAAGTACAAGTACCTAAAATGTGCACTTAAGTACAGTACTTAACATGAAGACAGTTTGGTATGCACAAGTTTAGCTCTAGTGAGTGCTAACCATCAGAGTTTGGTTTATCGGCCAAGTAGGTTTTCACTTACAGGAAGTTAAAAAAAATAAAAATAGAAATAAAGTAAGTACAAAAATCTAGAAACATAAATATAGAATAGAAGAAAGAATACAATAGTTCAATTAGTACAATAGTTTTGTGCAGAAATGTGCAAAGGTTCCCAGTACGAAGTCTGAAAAGCACGGTTCATGGATTGAGCTATATAGGTCCCCTCGTTCCAAACAGGAGTCACTTTAATTGATATGGTTTTGTTGGAATCAGATGTTCAACAATCACATATAATGAATGTTTAGGTGCTCAAATATTTTTAGCCATATAGCAGAGCATGAAAAAAGAAGGATTGGAAGGATGCAAGGAAAGAAAATACAGTGGGAAGGAGCTTAAAATTAAGCAAAAAATTGTGTCTGACAGGGAAAACAGTTGTGGATTTGATGTTAATACGTTAAATGAGTTGCGATTAAAGGATATTATATGTTTGACTCACCATGCATTTACCTGTGTGATGCTATTATGCGGTGATGAGCTGAGAGAGGAGGCAAATAAGCATGAATTTATGTTTATTAAATTACCTTCATGTCACTTATTTTTCTATATCTCACCATGATGCAGTATATTTAAAACATTCTGTCAAAACAAAGGTGTAACCTGTGAATCTCCAGTAATGAGTAGGTGTTGTTGGTTTACGTTCACTTCCTTCCTGATATTTATGACAGTTTGGATCTTTGTGGGCTGTAAAGCAGCACCGTAGCTGTCAGACGCTGTGTTTTCTTTCCTCCTCTCCTCTCTCATCAGACCTCTCTCTGTCTCATCTGTTTGAGATAATGATTAAAAATGGAGCTAATTTCCTTTAATCTGCTGGAATCACACTGGCGTCCTCTCATTATGGACTTTACCGGCTGGCTGCTGTCGAATAACAGGCTTCACCGAGCAGAACAATCCAATAAAGAAAGTTTTGACTGTGTATTAAACGTTTCCTGTTATCTCGGCTGCCTGTCTGTCTGTCTGTCTGATGACCTTTAAGTGTCAGAGATGATAATCTGTCATCTCTGGGCCGGTGGAGGATGTGAAGGATGCAGATTTGACTCTTCTGAGTTTATTAACGTTTGATTTATTGCTCTGTAGCTGCAGCAACAGTTTGACATCAGAGTCAGTGAGTCTCCAAAAGATGGCAGCACAGACTAATTGTGGTGATATGTTGCAGAGTGTCTTTCCTTTTTCAAAATAGAAAAGTGTCATCCCTTTCATGGATTTAATGAGGGTGTCACTTTTTGGAGAGCGAGCAACTTTTTTTGGAAAGCAAGGACGTTTGGAAAAGTAAGAATGATTTAGGAGAGTGAGGACATTTTTAAAAATGCAAAGATATATTTTAGAAAATGTGGATGTTTATGGGAAAGGGAGGATGTTTTTGTAAATTGAAAAAAAACGTAATAATGAAATTTTTATATTTTTTCACATTAACAATAACATAATTTTGTTGTGGCCTGCGCTAAATAAAATATTAAAAAGATGACATAACAGCTGTAAGTTAATAAAAAAGAAATAAAATAAAATAAGGGAGACATATAAATAAATAAAATGGGTGCACTGTCATTATTATTATTATTATTATTATTATTATTATTATTATTATTATTATTTATTCATTTAATGCTTTAATTTGTATTGTATTATATTTTTATTTTTTATATTTCTTATTTATTTATTTATATTATTTTATATAATATTACTATAATTATTATTATTATTATTATTATTATTATTATTATTATTATTAATATTAATATTATTATTATTATTATTATTATTATTATTTATTTTTCCTCCCTTGTTTTTGAGTACCTTGCTCTTCAATTTACAGTAACTATCTGTTATTAAATGTACATATTACTTTATTTGTTATGGTTTAGGTTGTTGTAGTAATTTTTCTTAAAGAAACAATTAAAAGCATGATTAAAAAATTGAAAAGAGAATATACCGCCCACCATCTGAGTATCTCCACCTAAAGCTTGAGAATCTTTGGATATTTTTGAGAAGTGAGGATGTGTTTGGAAACAGAAAACATTTTGTTTTTGTCCTCACATCTTCAAAGATCTGTTTCAGGGATTAGATTTAATTTTAAGGTTAAGCTTCGAATTACATTTACAGAGAGAAAGCATAATGGCAATAAGGGTCCTCACAAGGGTGCAAGTACAAATGTGTGTTCTGGAGAGGGGAACGGTCCCCACTTCCTGTCGTGGGGCGGTCAGACACTTCCCTCAGGAGAGAGCTTTCTCACGCTGTAGAGAGTTCAACCACGCACAAATATCACATGGAGGCATGACACATGAACACTTAGAGAAAACTGATTTATTGTTGCTGACGTATCCGTTGGGCTTTAACGTAATCAGAGCCTCCTACACAACCAACAGATGGACAAAATAGTTAACTCAAACAGGTGTTTCTTAAATCATAATCATCCCTTTAAACCAGGATTATTTATTTTACTTACTCTTAGATATTATTTAATCATCCGTCTCCCCGGCTACGTCTTCCTGTGATGACGGGTTACAAGTGCTACTTCCTCCTCTGGTGACCTGGAGGTCAAAGGTGAAAGTTTAACAGCTGTCTGATTTTTCTTACTGTATGTAACATGCAGAAACAGAGGAAAAGAGGGCGAGTGGGAGTGTTTGTCAGACCCTGGGGGAGATTACGGGTTATAGGGGGGTGTAGCACCGTGTGTGTGTGTGTGCGTGTGTGTGTGTGTGTGTATGTGTGTGTGTAGGGGTCAGAGGTCAACTTCTTCCCTTGACAATTTCTTGGGAAACACTGGTGGATGGGAATCTCCTCACACTGTCCCCTAGCTGTCATGTAAACACACACGCACACAGTCATGAAGGCTGATGTCTCTCTCTTCTTCTTCTCATTCTTTTTATTTTTTATTTTATTTTCTATTATTATCATTTTTACTTTATCAATATATTATTTACTAAACATGACTTTTCCATTAGTTCATCAACTTTTCTTCTTCTTCTTCTTCTTCTTCTTCTTCTTCTTATTATTATTATTATTACTATCATTAATTTTTTATTTTAGATACTTATTTTTACTTAATCATTTTTTATTTTATTAATATATAATTTACTAAAGATGCCTTTTCCATTAGACTGTCACCTTTTCTTCTTCTTCTTCTTCTTCTTCTTCTTCTTATTATTATTATTATTATTATTAACAATCATAAAAAATAATAATAGTATCATTTATTTTTATTATTTATTTTAATTTTAGATTTTATTATATTTTTTTACTTTATTAATATATAATTTATTTAATGACTTTTCCATGCTGCTGCAAACTCTTTAAAAATCTTCCTCTTTGGTTTTGAGTCATCAGCGCCCTCTTTCGGTTTTGTGCTGTAAAGCAATCCATCACACTTTTCAAAATAAAATGCAGCACAAGTGGACAGGTGACAGGTCTTAATACATTTAATTTATTTAACATAATAACAGCCATGTTTCAAAACTAATAATGTTAAAATTGAAAGAAGAGAGTTTATATCACCTTCCTTGCATAGAATATATAATGACTATATATTTTCTCCCACATTTTGTTACCTGTGCAGGTGTGTTCAAGAGACTTTTTTCCCACATTATCTTAATATTTTATATTTTATTATAATAAATCCACACTGTAATGATATTATACTCAATGCTTTTTCACATGTAAAGCCCCTATATGCTGCTGTGCTGCAGCTGATCAGTTCAGAACCCTCAACTAACCTTTTACTGCCAAGGTGCACTCACTGTTTGTAGATTAAATGACAATACACTCATTTAACAATGAATGCAAGCTTAAAAACAGCATCTTTGAGCACAGACAGCCCAATCATCTCTGTTATGCTTATTCGGCTTTAATTTGACCTACATTTTTCCATGTTGCTGTCATGCATTATGAGAAAATTCATACAGAGAAACTGCAGCCACCATATCTGTCAGTCAGTGTGTCATAGCATGCTGCTTTAATGCCATTATGCAGTATCTGAGGGGACACGGCAGTAAATGTAATATAGAGGCATTTCCTGTCACCGTGCCTTCAGTATAAACCGCAATCTTATTTATAAGAGGTCGCAGAGGGGGATTAAGATCCAGGAAGGGACGCAGTGACCCCCAGTGAGAGCCCACTAACCTGCGTCAGAGGCTGGGTAAGTGTTGGGGAAACCTTTCCTTTTTTCTTTTTTTTTTTATCCTTCTGTCATTCAGCAAACCTCAGCCTGGTGTAACACGACGTCTTCAGTTCAGAGAGACACGCGTTCTGTCACGTTCTTCTCATACCAGACTCCATTGAACAATCATACAATTTAAAGTCATCCTGCTTCCCAACCAAAATATGTGCATTAAAAATACAATTTAGCATGATATATGTAATAGTAAAAGACAAATCTTCAATTCGGCATCAATTTAATCCACTAATAAGAAAAGAAAGAGCTTGATTCACGCTGGTGTCCCTTGCTGCGCACAATAGAAGAGGGTACTTTTGATGGAAGGGTGCTGATGGTATTACAGGCGGGACAATTCAAAAACTTGAAAAGTTTTATATAGATACAGTTTGGTAAATTATTTTTATGTGTGCCGAATATAAGAGTGAATCTGACTGATTTTGAAAAACTTATTAAACCATCTTTTATACATATTTATATTTCTCTATACGTGTAAAAACGTTAAATTGTTTGATTTCTGAATGGAGGTTTGTCTCATAGGGGGATGACTGAATCAAGATTGTAGGTTATGCTGCACCAGATTGGTTTATTGTTGCTTCATCGCGATTTTTTTCTGATAACAGCGTGCATGATTGCATATTGCTGCTCTGAATGCACCAATTCACTATATTACATATATAGCCTATTATTAATAACTGACAATACAGTCGACAGCAAGGGATTGTGTTCGCTTCAGTGAGCTCTGCAGACCGGATCCAAGGTCTCCAGCATTTTAATGCCAAACAAAGAGGTTTAAATGTGTGTGAATCCTCTCAGATTCAGAGAGGTTTTAGATTATGCATGAAATAAAATACTGTGCATGCATGCAGTCAAAATCAGATTATAGATTTGAGACTGTAAATCATTATAAATTACATTTTGTTGTTGTTGTAGTACTGTTTATTCTAATAATGTATAATATGTTAATGGTGTTAAAAAGAAAACATGATTTTATGTGTTTATTTAAATTGATTAATGAATCAAAATAATATATGTTAATTGCCCCAACAGAGAACCCCATTTGCCTATTTTGTAATGGCCTTGACTGTTTTTGTGCATGTCTTTGTGTTCTACTTATCTGTAAGCTATTGCATAATTTTCTCATTTATAAGGAGTATTTTACAACTGTTAATTTCCATACTAGGGTATATATTAGACTGTGTTATTGTGCAATGTTTTTTTTATTCGAAAATTTAAAAAATCCCCAATTACATTATGCCACATTACAATTGTCATATTGGATTTTGCTGTTTTTTTTTTACTTCCATGTTCATCAATTTATATGTGTTTGTTTTATGTTGCAGCTTTTTAAATATTTAAGAGCCTTTTTTATGTAATGTTTTGTAAAATATTGATAATATGACAGCCAGATGATTGTATTTGTCCTTTTATTTTATCATGTTTTTTTAAACAATATTTTTTATTGAATTTAACATTTAGACATATATACATATATACACATACACACAAGACTAACAATGAAATGTTTAGTCAGAATTTCAAAGAAAGAGAGACATGACATTTTATGTATTTCACTTATCTAACAAAGAAAATAAATAAAATAAAAGATAAGACAAAATAAATAAATATCTCAAAGAAGAAGAACAAAAAAAAACACCTTAAAAAAATATTTTATCATGTTACTGTCATTTAATGTACTATTTATTTCAGATTGAAAGTTTTCTGTTCAAGGAACCCCAGAAAAAATAATTTTCAAGAATCTTTAAAAATATCTAAACACCAGTAACTAGGTTAAATCAAGTTCTTAGACCTGCAAATGATAAAAGATTATATACCAATATGCCAACACTGTAAGGTGATATATTACTGTCTGCTTGTTTATAAACTATGTGTAACTGTCATGTGTCATTGGCTGTTAAAGAAGCCCATAATGAACCCCCTTCACACCGCTGAACTGGTACAAGTTTGGAAATCCGATAGCATGTGAACGTCGCATCAAGTTCACTACAGTTAAGGACACTAGTACCGGAACTGACGACATTTTTACCTTCAAAATAAAACCAGATATTTATCACGAGAAAAATTAAACTTAAATATTCTCTTTCGAGAAATTGATGATTATGGAAGTAAAAAAAAAACGAGCAAAATCCAACAAGACAATAGTAATGTGGAATAATTTAATTGGGGATTTTTAATTTTTAAATAAAATATTTTTTTTATTTTATTTTGATGTAACCTTTATTTAACCAGGTAGTACTCATTGAGATTAAGAATCTCTTTTGCAAGAGAGACCTGGCCAAGACAGCAACATTTAAACATACATTAAAGTTTCCGTCGCCACAACATAAAACAAATGCAAAATAAATACATAGCATAGTATCATACAAAACACATTAAAATCAAGTGTTGAAGCCAACGTCAAAGTGAAAATATTCAGAAACACAGAGAAAAAAAACATTGCATAATATATATATTATGTATATACATATACATATATATATATATATGTATATATATATATATGTATATATATATATTTCATGGAATAAATAAATCTATATATATATTTATATTTATTGGAGACCTGTGACTATTTCATTGTACTTACACTGATAATATTTAGCTTTAATTCCTAAGTGCTCATTATTCCTAATCTGTGAGTAAAGGGAAATTTATTTTTGTTATTTTTTTGAGTCGTTTATTTTGAAGGATACCACCGGAAGTCTTGTGTGGTATTGGGTGTAGCTTGTTACTGTTGGCAGAGAGGAGACAGACAGCAGTTACATGCAGAGCAGCTGATGCTGTACCAGGGGGCTAAAAATAATCAACTTTTTACTCTTCAACTCTCACTGTATTTAGTTTCTATTCCCTCTTCTTTCTTTCCTCTGTTTGTTTTCTTTCTTTTTTAAAAACCCAGACATCTGGAATGAGACTGTGCCAGTAAGGATTAATACTTTTCTTGGAGGTAAGAGACTTTCATGTTTAAATTAAGCTGTCTTAATTTAACGTTACTTTTTTATTTTAAATTTTATACATTTTATAAAGATTTTATTTATTATTTTAAAATTAGTTTAGTTTAACACAGGTGTGTTTTTTTGTTGTTGGTAAAACCCAGCCAACATGGTTATGTTGGCCCCACATGGGTTATGCTGGGGGTACATGGGTACCAAGTGGGTATGGGCCCAAAATGGGCATCTTATCTGGGTCCCACTTGGGTCAACTAAGTTGATCCCACATGGGCTCCCCATGTGGGCTACCCAAGTGGGTCCTAGTTGGGTCACTAATGGGAAATTAGTGCATGGGCTCAGAATGGGCAACATAACGGCCGCCCACTTGGGTCAACTAAGTTGGAGCCCATGTGGGCTACCCAAGTGGGTTCTAGTTGGGTCACTACTGGGAAATTAGTGCATGGGCTCAGAATGGGCAACACAAATGGCGCCCACTTGGGTCAACTATATTGGTCCCACATGGGCTTCCCATGTGGGTTACCCGTGTGGGTCCTAGTTGGGTCACTACTGGGAAATTAGTGCATGGGGCCAACATGGAAAGTGTGGACAAACCCACTTACAACCCATATTTCAGGCCATGTAGTCCCCATATAGTTCCCACGTAGAACTTGAACCTGCGGCCGAGATGGGTTTCGGCATTGGGCCATTATGGAACCCGCGGACAATCCCATATAGGGCCCATTTTTCAGCCCATTTACTATCCACCACATGGGCCCCACATACAAATGTTGGCTGGGAAGCTGGAGGTTTATTTATTTGTCTGTTAGCTGGATTTATTTTTTTTGCTTGATATTTCAGCACTGTTAACGTTAGCTAGCTAGTTATGTAGGGTGTTAGCTAGCTAACTGTCTTGACTAGCTAGCTAACTACACGTTCATTACTCTCCTTGCTATGCCAGTGAGCCCAATATATCACAGTTAAAGGGACATTCATTGGTTAAAAAATAATACGTGAAAATTAAAAAAAAAAAAATGGACAGACATTTGAAAATATGATGTAGTTTTCTTATACAGCACTTATTGTTAGCTTCTTGCAGTTATAATGGATTCCAATGGTGCCAAGTTTCAATGTTTGACAAACAGTCATCACTACTTCAATAGAAACATCTCAAACCACTACTGTAACATAATATATTTCTGTTATAAGTCTGTATGCCCAGTTTGTCGCAAACACTCCTCTACAATTAGGCACCAAAATACAAGGTGCTGCCTCTTGCCCCAAACAAAGATGGCTGCTAGGTGCAGCTTTTGGTGGCCATCTTTGTTTTTGGTTTGGAATGGAGATGTAATGTTGGCGTGTAAAAGTGATAAACATCACTGTACGCTGAAGGAAATAAACTCGGAAAAAAAAGTTTGGAAATTTGTTTTTGGTGGATTATTTCTCTGTTGTTACAATGCTAACGGTCATTGTATTTTACATCATTGGAAAGCCTGTTTATTTACCTTCACAATGATGTCCAACTTGTAAGGATCATGCATTTGTGGGATGAGCAGCACAGCTCATTATGTTGGTAGCGCCCAAGAAAAATTTGCCAAAATTCTCTGCCAATGGTAAACAGTGTATTCTCCAGGTTGGTATTGACTCTTGTTTTGAGTTGTTTGGTGGATTGGATGATTGATCTCTCTATCAGTAACAAGGAACAAACAAGACAGTTTGAGTGTAAAAGTGTAAAATTGCCAATATGTCTCGTTTGTTCCTATGGCAACAAATAGAATGAAACAGGAATGGGTCCTAAAACCCGGAAATGAGTTAGCATCTTAGCACTTCCAGTTCCCTCGTCTGGAAGTCAATGGGTTTTTTGAATGGGTTTTTAGTTAGATGCCTGAAATAAGGTCTGTGTTTAACGCTAGCTTAAGAGATTTTAACGTTTTGTTCTACTTTTGTTGACACTTCCAACATGTTCCAACAGTCACATTCATTCAACTGTAATGCACCATAAGCCAGAGGGCATGTAGCTGGACGGAGCCCCTGAAATAGCCCTCATGCCTGACGCTGGCCTGCATTTGTGCGTCTATGAGAGTGAGTGTGTGTGCACTTGAATGTGTGACATGCCATGAAAATGTCTGACGTAGTCTCCAAAGCTCAAGCCAAAGCACCGCCAGCGACACAGACGGCTAACTGTTTAAGGATCATATTTCTTCTTGTGTTTTCACAGATTGACTCGAGACTTGCGTGGAGCAGTCGGGTGGTGGCATGGCCTTGTCGTTTTGCGGCAGCGACAACGGTACCAAGTCCTACAGCGTAGAAGGGGGCGTGCTGAACAATGGCTGCTTCGTGGACGCTCTCAACCTGGTTCCCCATGTCTTCCTGCTCTTCATCACCTTCCCCATCCTCTTCATCGGTAGGATATGAAAATCAACACACATATATAGATATATCTGCTACATTTATGCCCAATGAAAAAAATACAAGCTTTCTACTTTTTATGCGTCCGCACCGGCGACATTCAGGTTGTCCGTCTGTATCTACGGTTCGTTCTCGTGAACGCGATATCTCAGGAACGCCTTGAGCTAATTTCTTCAAATTTGGCACAAACTTCCTCTTGGACTCAAGGATGACCTGATTAGATTTTGGTGGTTAAAAGGTCAAAGGACGTGGATGTAAACTGCAACTTGACTGGTTGGCGGAGGCATCCAACCGTGAGGCGGTAATTGTAGTTTGAACCATCAGGTTGTGCCAACACATTTTCCTGTGTGACACGATATCTCGGGAACGCCTTGAGCGAGTTTCTTCAAATTTGGCACAAACGTCCACTTGGAATCAAGGATGAACTGATTTGGTGGGTAAAGGTCACTGTGACCTCACAAAACAGGTTTTTGGCCTCAAGAATTCATATGCTAGTTATGACAATTTCTATTTGAAATGATTCAGATGCGATAAAATGCTATCAAACCTCAACCCTAGTTATGATCAGGACTTTTCCCTTGAGGTTTCTTGACAGCGTCATTTCTCTGACAATAAGTAGTCAATGTGGAAATCTTGTGTTGGTTCCCACTGAGCTGTGTTACAGTAATCTGTGATTCAAGCATCGCTGCAGGTCGTCTTGCGGACAGAGCAGATGTGTTTAGTGATATTAACTTTCCCTCTCTCTCTCACACACACATTTTAAGTCACTCTCTTGTCACCAGTGTGAACATTAAGCGGCTTTTGAAGAGCAGTTAAGATGGGATTAGAGCAACAGTTCAGTGATCTAGCGGAGGCTGGATCGCTGCTGCAGGAAATAGTAAAAAAACAGTAAACAAATGTGCAATAAAAACAGACAAAATGAATATAAACACAATATATACTGAGCATATTTTAGAATATTGAATGGTGAGGTTAGCAGTTATTTCTTTAGTTCAGTTCTGTAATAATTAGGGCAAATAATTGATCCCTGAATAGAGAGGGGAATATGTTTACTGAATGCGTGGTTGGTTATACTGTATGTTTTGTGTGTTTGTGTTTGTGTACAGTAGTTTATGGGAATAGTTCTGACCAGAAGCCCTCAGCCGGCTCCCAGAGGACTCCCTAATTGATGCTTCCTGGTTTAAGTTTTTATGGTTTGTGTCTCCTGAGCCTCCAAAATGACTGCAGTGCATTTAGTTAAGAGCAGAAACAAACCTCAGAAGAAACATATCAGTACAAGTTAAACCCTGTGGTACTGAGCTCCCATAGTATTACCCCTTTTTACCAATAAAATAGACTAAAATAGATTAAGTACTTTGGACATTTTACAAGAAAAGATGACAGTCAATATCTGTAGAGTGCTTACTTTAAAGAATAGCTCTGTGTCTACGCCAAAATATATATTAAATATAATAAAAGAACGATGGCCGTTTGTTTTCGGGATAACAGGCTTTTGGGCCAATGGGACTATCGGTTTCGGAATAATGGGCCATCGAAACAATGGCATGGCACCCTCTTTTTGTTGGTCTTCCTTTCCCTCCCGTTTCCCTTTTTGGTACAGCTTGCATTTTTCGAAAAGTTCAGTTTCGTCATGTCATCCTTCCCTCCTTCTGTCTCTCTCAGGTTGGGGTAGTCAGAGCTCTAAAGTCCAGATCCATCACAACACATGGCTTCATTTCCCCGGCCACAACATGAGATGGATCCTCACCTTCTCGCTGCTTTTTGTCCACGTCTGCGAGTTCGCAGAGGGCATCGTCTCCAACGAGTGAGACCTCACGAAGATATTTGATCACATTATCACATAAGTTACAAGTGAAATGGTGATTTTGTCTTATTTTAATATATCAATTATATTTTGTTTTTTTCCCTCTCTTCAGGATGATGAGGACCAACCACCTCCGTCTCTTCATGCCGGCCTTCATGGGTTTCGTAGCAGCCACAACGTCAGTGGTTTACTACCACAACATAGAGACATCCAACTTCCCCAAACTACTGCTCGGTAAGACTCAACACTGGGCTGGTTAATCCTCATCTTTTTTTTGTTTTGCTTTAACTTTTATTTATCCTGTAGAAACTGTCTCAGTACGTAAAAGAGGAAACAATGACATTCAAGTAGGAAGTGAAAGTGGCTGCATTGCAGCCCTGGCAGAGGATTACCAGAGATGATACCGGGGGTAATATTCACAAAGGATTTGCAGCCCTTGCGTGGGCTCATGTAATATGTATTTTAACATGCAAATGAGGTCTCTTTAGAGATGCTTTCTGTTCTGCAACATCACAACTATATCACTTTTCTGTATCTGCACAGTCCTGTTCATCTACTGGGTGTTGGCGTTCATCACGAAGTCCATCAAGCTGGGGAAGTACACTGAGAACCATGTTGGACCGCAGCACCTGAGGTTCTGCATCACCGCCCTCTTAGTACTCCTATACGGGCTGCTAATGGCCGTGGAGATCAACGTCATTAGAGTCAGGGTGAGTCATCATCTAACATTAGTAATTAAATAACCTTAAATGGGTTTAATCCAGGAAGTATGTGAAACAAAAAACATTATTTTTTCTAATAATTGTATTTAAATGTTTCCCAAAAATGACAAATGGTGACTGGAAATTCGATTAATTTTGTCTCTTTCTCTCCCTGTAGAAATACGTGTTCTTTGCCAACCCCCAAAAGGTGAAACCACCAGAGGATTTACAGGATTTGGGGGTTCGTTTTCTGCAGCCATTTGTCAACCTGCTGTCCAAGGTAGACACAAATACACTGGGATTTTTTTTTTACATTTTCAAAACAATTAATGATACCATCAAGATAATCTGATGTAAAAACTTTCAACTGTCTTTTAATGTTTAGGTCTCATAATCAATATCAAATGTTACTTGGCGGCGGAGTAAATGGTAAAAATTGTTGGCCCATTTTTAGGCAACATATTGGTGGATGAATCCTCTCATCATGGGAGCCCATAAGAGACCCATAGAGCTGAAGAGGATCGGCAAGCTGCCCATCGCCATGAGAGCTCTCACCAACTACCTGAAGCTCAAAGACGCCTACGAGGATCAAAGGGTGAGCAGATGGAGGCCCAGATCTGATTTAACACTAATGCAGTGTGGTTTTCTGACTGTTGACAGTATCATTCATTTCTACGCCACACAGACAGCTGAGGATCCGAACCGCGCCCCGTCAATCTGGCGCTCCATGTATCGAGCGTTTGGTCGTCCCATCCTGCTCAGCAGCACCTTCCGCTACCTGGCCGACCTTCTGGGCTTCGCAGGGCCGCTCTGCATATCTGGCATCGTAAAGTACCTGAACGATGATCAGAACCCTGATAAATCTGCAGCGCCAGACAAGCATAAGGTAGATGCACGTATGAGCCTGTGTGAGCCAGAGAGGCCAGTTGGTGTGTGACTGAGACGACAGTGTGAAAGGCTGAACGTCATTGATGTCCCTTCAGAGAATTCACTTTGGAAATTAAAACCCGTGTTTGGGCTGATCATGTTACTGAAGCCGTCAACGGCACCAAAGTCTGGTTTTAAGTGTTTACATAAGATAATTTTATTAAAAGTTGGGTGCAACATTGTGGGTCTTCCACACTTCACACACACACACACACACACACACACAAATATTGTCGCTGCCTGTCTGTGATGTTTGGAGGTCCAGCCAACCAATGAATGACTCATTCCCAGTGTGATGTCACCAAGGCGTGGGTCGCAGTCATCTTGTCACCACCAGACCAGTACTGTATGTGTGTGTTTAAGTGTGTGAATGGCGCTGTGTCTGATGTGATAATATGTCTAATGTCATAATGCTCTGGTGCTGAAATAACATTACACACACACACACACACACACTTGTAGTTTTATACATTTGAGGAGGCTCCTTGTTGATGTAATACATTCACTAAACATAACTTTAACCATGACAACTACATGCCCAACCCAAACCTTTACCCTAACCTTCACCTAAACCGAAGTTTAACCTTAAAGGGCGGGTCCATCTGCGTTCTTTTCCAGGTTTTTCAAATGGAAACGTCCTCTCAGCCGTTAGCAAAAAGGAGTGACGTAGGTTACCACAGTAAGCTAATCGATAAGGTTATGAATAATGTGAAGCCAGCACTAGCTGAGTCAACGTTTGCTGTACAAATAATTGAAAGGGTTAGTTCAGATTTTTTGACGTGGGGTTTTACGTACACTCCCGTGTTCTGCGAGGTAAAATTACTGTTTTTGTGAATGGAGTCTGGTGGCTTTGAAGAAAGCGATAGTTCCTTCAGTTCCCCATTGAAAAAGGGCTGTCTGACGGCGACGTAAAACGTTATATTCAGAATATTTTCACCACTTTACCTCGCCAATCAGACAGCCCTTTCTGACGGGGAACTGAAGCCGTTGTTATCGCTGTCCAAGCCACCAGACTCCATTCACAGAAACAGTAATTTTACCTCTCAGAACACGGGGGTTGCTGGTCTACCGCTGCCACTGACTATAACACAAAACAGTAGTATCTAGCCATGACAGCTCAATGAAGAGGGTGTAGCACACAGAAAGAAAGCAGACACTTTTCCAACCGGTCCATTTGGCGAAGGAAGAAACGCTGGCAGAGCTGATCACAGATATCGACTCCTCTTAAATCCATCTTGGCCGCTCTTCCAAAGGTTATGATACAGCCAGAGGTGGTAGCAGAGGCAGAGCAGATGCTTCTGTAATGGCAGTATATTAACATTGAGTCCATTTGGCTGGATGTTGTTAGAGTTAATGTTGGATGTGAGATGTTGCCGGGTCCGTGCCTGCCTATTAAAGTGGGTATAATGGGCAGCAGAGATAAAGAGCAGAGCAGGGTTGCATTTCTGAGTGACATGGAAAATTCTCCACTCACCTCACACTTTAATACAGAAGGAAGGTCTGCTGAGCGTCACACTGAGCTTTTTGCTACTACAGTGTGTGTGTGTGTGTGTGTGCGTCCTGTTTATACACATAGTATGTGTGTCTATAAATATTCATACATATTCATTCACAGTGCTAGGAGTGGGCTTTATCAGAATCTGGTTTATTGCTAAGTAGGTTTTCACATACACAAATTTGCTTTGGTGCATAACATAAACATAATAAGAGAAATTAAAAATTTTAAATAAATGCAAGTTTTGCAAAAAAATCAGAAACTTAAATAAAGGATAGAAGGAAAATACATTAAAATATGAAAAAATACTATAAAAATATGTACAAGAAAAAAAATGCCAAATAGAAGAAACATACAATAAAAATATGAAAAAAAACTATAACAATATGTACAAGATACATAAATATAGAATAGAAGAAAATATAATAAAAACATGAAATAATACTATAGAAACATGTACAGGAAACATAAATATAAAATAAAATTAGAAACATAAATAAAAAATAGAAGAAAATACTATAAAAAATATGTACAAGAAACATAAATGTAAAATGAAATTAGAAACATAAATAAAAAATAGAAGAAAAATACAATAAAAATATGAAAAAATACTATAAAAATATGTATAAAAACATAAATATAGAATAGAAGAAAAATACAATAATATTATGAAAAAAAATACTATAAAAGTATGTACAATACATCTGATTTAAAAACGGAAGAGCGATGTTGCACATGGTTGTAAATTTGACCGCAAAAATCATATAAATGAGACTGATCGGCAGGTCACCGGTCGTCTGTACATCTCTTTTATTTTAGAAATGATATAACCCCCCTGTATTAATCTTGTGTGTGTTTTGTTGTAGGGGACGTATTTGGACGTGTACTTCATGTCTTCCACTGAGCTGCTGCAGAACACCTCGGTCCTGGCAGTGCTTCTCTTCCTGGCTTTAGTCCTTCAGAGGACCTTCCTGCAGGCCTCCTACTACGTTACCATAGAAACAGGCATCAATCTGCGAGGAGCCCTGCTGGTGAGTCAAACATCATGGACACTTAAGTTTAGACGTTTTGTTTTCATACTCAGGTGTTGCTTTGAAAAGCTCGACATGAGTGATCTATCGTTTCAGAGTCCAAGACAAACTAATTTCATCCTCATACAAACATTATCCACCTGATTTGACAGCAGATCATTTAAAACGCTGAGGGAACGACCAGTTTAGAGGTTTACATACAGGTTTTATTTCGCCTCGTGCAGTATGAAATAGGGGTGTCAGAAAATATTGATGCACGAGTATCACAATATTATGTTTTGCAATACTGTATCGATTCTCCAAAACGCTGTATTGATTTTTAATCAACCTCTTAAAAATCCTTCAACAGTAAATGGTTATTTGTGCTTAACGTAACCGACGTGAATTAATCCGAAAATAACTTATATTCTCTCATTTTGCAGCGGCGCCGCACTGTCTCTCTTTTTATGTTCCGTTATGTTATGCTCTTCTTAATACTGCTCACCCTCGCTCTTTTTTAAATGAGTCAGGAAGCTGGCAGCAAAGCCAAACTTTACTTTTAATGTTATCAAACAAAGAGATGTTTCCCCCCTCGTCTTAAAACGATCCTAAATCAATACTGGAGTACTTTCTTGTTTTATGAATGAAGTGGTTCACAAATTGAAGCAGCGGCACTTTGTGTGTTTCACCAATCAGCGACGGTCATCCCTGCAAACGCCACCCTGAAAGTTTAAGTTTAAGGGTTTAAGTGCACTAAGTGCTGTTCCGTCTCACGCAAAGTGACATACTGGTGTGATTAGTAGAAGCAAAGTAAAGTATATGGAGTAATATGATACCATCTGCTATAACAGCATACACCGGAATAATATATAATGTGATTAAGTAATTACACTTAGTGTTTGTCTGTATTGATTTAAAAATATGATGTAGTACTTATAGAGAATATAATATAAGGTGAAACGTAGCAGTATAGTATTAAATAATTTACAGTATAGTACTGAAATGTAGCATGCAATATAAATGTAATAAAGTAAAATATGATGTATAATAAATAACTAGTGAAGTGGTATCAATGCAGTACACACATAGTTCAGATTCACCAAAGTAACGCATAGCACAAACTGAACGATCAAGGCAGCGGTAGACCAGCAACTCCTTCTGTGAGGTAAAATTACTGTTTTTGTCAATGGAGTCTGGTGGCTGTGACGAGAGCATAGATAACGGCTTCAGTTCCCCGTCGGAAAGGGCTGTCTGACGGCGAGGTAAAGTGGTGAAAATATAACATAGCGTACACACATGTTTTAAAAAAAAATCCGAACTATTCCTTTAACTTTAAGTGTAATTGTCTGTTTCATTAACTAGGCGATGATCTACAACAAAATCCTGCGTCTGTCCACCTCCAACATGTCTATGGGAGAGATGACGCTGGGGCAGATCAACAACCTGGTTGCTATAGAGACCAACCAGCTGATGTGGTTCCTCTTCCTCTGCCCCAACCTGTGGGCCATGCCTGTACAGGTAGGTTGAACCAGACCTCCATACATGTCTGGCCATATTTAATCTCTTGCAGTGATATTTCAGTGAAGACTTGTCTCTGTCTTTGCAGATCGTGATGGGAGTGATCCTGCTCTACTATTTGTTGGGCTACAGTGCTTTGGTTGGAGCAACTGTCATAGTCCTGCTGGCTCCAGTCCAGTACCTCATAGCTACGAAGCTGGCAGACACACAGAAAAGCACACTGGTAAGCAGTAGACTTATATAATCATTTTGCTTTGAAATGCATCATAAATCACAGAACTTCATGATATAAACGCATTATTTTTTCTTAATATATGCGATACATTAACACGTAATTTTCTATCCTCCGTTGTCTCGTTCAGGAGCACTCTACGGATCGTCTGAAAACGACCACAGAGATATTAAAGGGCATCAAGCTGCTGAAGCTGTACGCCTGGGAGAACATCTTCTGTGACAGCGTGGAGGACACCAGAGGCAAAGAGCTCACCAGCCTCAAGACCTTCGCTTTCTACACATCCATGTCCAGTAAGATGAGAACAACATCCATGACTTTGAGTTTGAATTATGTCGATAGCATTTGTGTGTGATTGCAGAAAATATGTCGCTTTATTGGGATTGGTAAAAAGACACGACTTATCTTGGTGAACAGTTACCAAATCTCTCTATCAAGTATCTTGACTTCCACTCACGTTTATTATTATTTCCATAATAGGAGCCCTGAATAATGTAGTTTATAACATATACTAGATCACTCACTTTTAGCCCATATATGTGCACACAGGTGCATTAAACCTGTTTCCTCTCTTTGTGCAGTCTTCATGAATGCTGCTATTCCCATCGCTGCCGTTCTTGCGGTAAGACAATTTTACCACACTTGTTTACAAACTTGTAACTACATTATACCTTCTATGTGCTGTTTTTTCTGCTTTCTTCAACTTTAATATCATTCGTCAATATCTGTAAGGGTTAATGAACTTATATTCTTGTCTTGTAGACGTTTGTGACGTATGACTACCTCAATGAAACCGGTCCCACTCCTTCTGAGGCCTTTGCAGCTCTGGCGTTGTTCCACATCCTGGTCACCCCTCTCTTCCTGCTCTCCACTGTGGTCCGATTTGCTGTCAAGGCGCTGGTCAGGTGAGTGTGTTTGATAGTGTACTAGACTGTTACCGGAGAGGCCGACCGGTAATGCTGCTTTGGCTGAGAGAGAAGGGGAGAAAGGAAACTGGATGTGGTTCCTGTGGTGAATCTAATTAAAGGAGCATGGAGGAAACCAACAGCAGTGAGGAGAAACTCTAAACTCCTGAGAGATTACTGGTATTGGTATCATCACAATCACACATATTCATGGACTCAATGTGTGCGTGTGTGTGTGTGTGTGTTCACAGTGTCCAGAAGCTCGGTGAGTTTCTTCAGAGTGACGAAATTGGAGACGACAGCTGGAGAAATGGAGACATGCCTGTTTCCATGGAAACAGGAAAAAAACACCAAGGGGGGGTGAGTGTTGATGAAACCAGATTAATCATACAAAATTTTTAGGCGACCAAAATGTTATAATTAACTTAGATAAACTGAAAACACACTGTGAAAGGGTTAAAGTTGTAAGACGAAAACACGGACAACTCCCAGACCGGACAACGCCGTGGTAGCGACCTGTCAATATATATCAATACATTATAAAATTCCAGTTCTCTAGGGGTTACAGAAGGGAATCTAATACTCTCCGAACTGAGATTATTTGCTCAGTGACAAGAAATGGGATCATTTGTTGAAACCCGGCATCAGGAAGTCAAACCTTTTATAAAAGCAACCTGATATCAATGGTTGAACCTGCTGCAAAGACTCTCCTCAATTTAGGTCTGAGGCAATTTACAGACGTCACATTAAATGACTTCTGAGTAATAAAGAGCTTAAATCTAAATATTTAAAACAGATGGTGTTAACAAAGCACACTGTGGGTGCCAGAAATGACTTTAATGTGCTGAGTTTAACAGCCAGAGTTTCCTTGTGGCGAAGGTTTGGATCAATGAGGTGCGCCAGATGACACGGCACACATTCCTTCCATGTTACTCCAGGTGATTGTGTCCTTTCGATTCTGGCGACCGGTTGCTTTAATAAACGGGTGTTGAGGGACGTTGTATGACATCATCCCGGCTGCTAATGAGCAGATCCTCCGAGGAATATTCACGTATTTAGACGGTGATGTGCAATGACGCACGATTACTGTGCCGAGCAGCAGGGCATCGAGTTCATACAAATTAAGTTTGAGAAATAAGATGAATCAAACACAATCAGCATTTAAAAAAGTCTTGACAGTGGTTTATCTGTATTTAAGTAATAAAACAACATGTTTACTCACCAGCTAAACGGATAATTATTATTTCTTTCTTTTGGTTTACTACAAAAGTTTGTACAAAAACTGTGCACAAGTTGAGAATCATCCAGGCCCTTCAGTTCTCATCAAAGAGGCCATTTAAAGTGGCAGTAGGCAACAATATTTTGGCATAATTTGGCAAAAATTCCATAATAACCTTTCAGCATATTGTAATTCAAGTGATCTGAGAGAAAACTACACCTCTGCACCTCCTCATGGCTCTGTTTACAGGCTTTAGAAAATCTTGCCCGTGACGGCAGACTTTGACCAATCACAGGGCATTTCAGAGAGAGCGTTCCTATTGGCTGTTCCACAAAAGGAGATGCGCGTTCACGTCTGGTCTCTGCAGATAGTGAAAGACTCGGTCAATGGCGGAACAACCTACTGAAAAGCTTGCTATTCCAGCATTGGCAGCAACTGCCTACACCTCAAAACAACCCAAAAAAAGAAAGACAGACTTTCAAAAAGACAGTCCAAACTGTTGATGTCGTTAGAAGGTAATGTGTAGCTCGCTGCGGTAGCCTCCTCAGATGTAGCGAGCACGTATGAAGCGCGTGCATATGCCCGTTCTCGTGTGGGGGGAGGGGCTTCGGACAGAGAGGGGAGAGCGGAGAGAGGAGAGAGAGGAGAGAGCAGCTCGAGGGGATGCAGGATTTTGCGTTTTCCGGATTTCTACGCACTGCAGCTTTAAAGAGTTAAAGAATACACTGATGCCAAAATTATTTTATATAACCAATTTAAGCAACAAGGCAATTAAAAGTGCTTTACATGAACATAAATGACAAAAGTATTGAGACAAAGGGCAAAAGGAACACTTTATAAAAGGCCATTCAAATATAATTAAAGGTCGACTCCGTCTTCTTTTCTGTTGTTTTTTCAAATGGAAACGTCCTCTCAGCCGTTAGCAAAAAGCAGGGATGTAGGTTACCACGGTGAGCTAATCAATAAGGTTATGAATAATCAGTAGCTAAATGTTGAGAGCAATGTTAGCTGTAAGTTTGGAAATAACTGAAAAGGGTTAGTTCGGATTTTTTGAAGTAGGGTTGTATGTATACTCCCGTGTTCTGCGAAGTAAAATTACTGTTTTTGTGAATTGAGTCTGGCGGTTTTGAAGAGAGCGATACAACAACTTCAGTTCCCTTTCAGAAAGGGTTGTCTGACTGCTTCTCCATGTTTAGTTTTGACCCTGAGGACAGAAAGCAGACCTGATCCCAGATGACCTGAGAGGTCTGGATGGTTCATAATGCAGTACAAGATCAGAAATAAACCATTCAGTGGTTTATAAACCAACAGTAGTGTAAAGACCTCAGAACTGGAGGGATGTGATCCACTTTCTTGGTCTTGGTCTTAGTTGGTTCGTCCCCAAACTGCATGTGCAGCTGACAGCTGAGTTCACATGTCACTAAAATGTCACTCGAATTTGAAAAACAGCATGCCATTTTGGTTCAGGGTTGGCTGTGATTGTCTAGTCGCATAACAGAGAACACAAAAAAAGTTAACATTAGGTGTTAGTTTACTCATATTATGTCATATTCATTTCCCCAGGTCTGATTGTTATGTTTTGGAGGCTCATGCGGAACATCACCACTCAGTGAACTGCAGACTTTAATCTTGTCTCTGTCTGATGTTTTAGCCGACCGAGTCACATGGTGACTATAATGTTTCAGAGGGATTAACACTGTTTGTGTCTGAAATGGACAGTCAGGCCACAGAGCTGAGTGACTCACACAACCCTGTAGAGGTTTAATGGTTTTCAGATCACACAACATTTTTATAAAGGATTATTTCTTTGACTATATTATGCAGTAACTGAATTCAAAAACAGTAATATTGGGCTCAAAAAGCAAAGTTTTTCTGGTTGTCATTTTTATTTATTTTATTACTTCTGCTCAATGTGAAAGCTCCATTTGAAGCCTTTTTATTGCAGCTACATTATGTTCCTTTTATAAAGCCATTACAAACTCAAAGTGGTCATTTCAAGACTCTTATTTTTTAAATTTTACTAGGATATCTGGGAGCTAAGTGGCCACTGCTGTGGCAAGTAATGTGACTTTCTGTAACCTAATGTGTCCTTTCAGCTATCAGTACTTGTGCCAACTACCTAATTCACTCATTTATCCCCAAATCAAGTGGAAATGTAAAAACACCACTTCCTGTATTCCAGAAGACGTTTCCGAGAAAAGAGCCAGTAGAGACGAGGTGTTATGTACAGAAAATGTCAAAGATGTCGAATGAAAACTTCTCCATGACCAGCACTTTGGTTGTTGACAAGGCAACTTCAAACGTAATGGTAGATTTTTAAGAAATTAGTTAAAGGCACAATGAGTAGGATTCTTCTAAAAAACAATGTTTAGAGTCATATAAAAAAAATCCCTCTAAATCATCACTTATAATCCACTAGAAGTGTGTGATGGTGTCTGTTTCTGCAGAGATCCTGGAGCCCTCTACCTGGATTTTCTTATGTTGCTGTGTTTGGCACGTTTCTGTGCGTTGACCTCTATAAAAACGTAGCGACCAGGTCGAAAAAAACTCAAATATAGCGAGGTGAAGCTGCCAAGCAAACGAAGCTTGTTACAAAACGAAAGTGAATCTGGAGTTGGCTTTCATCCGATAGCGAGTACGCGAGAGTGACTGCATTGCAGCGCACAATGCACATGAAAACACCAGTGCCAATTGTTTTCAATGCAAACCCCAAAAAACGCTTGCATCACTACAAATTGGAGTGCGGTGCCTCATCAGGCTTCTTTTTCTAGCATTAACGTGCATCAATGCTCCAAAAAAGCAGCAATTTTATTACATCCCGGCTGCTGACTACTTCCTCAGATGTATTCTTTAGGCGTCAGATGATATGTGGCGAGTGACACGAAGCTACGTGACGTTGCCAGTGTGACCTTTAACCTTATACAACAAGCGCACAGCCATTCTTGGTGATGTTAGTGTAAATATATATTAATTTGAACACTGATAACAGGACTTCACATGAAGTACAGAGACCCTGATGTACACTGTGTTTGTATGTATAGTGTGTCTGGATAAGAAGAGCCGGATAATGTTATATTAATGTTAATATGCTAGCAGTGGGATTGAACCCTTTGGGGCAATATCCTCTAGGCTGATATCAGAGGGAACCCCCGCACGTCTTCTTCTCCCCAGGGAACTACAGCGGATGCAGGAAAGTCTTAAGTTTTGCTAACTTCAAATCTCTCTCTTGTTTAATGTCCCCCTCAAGACCAAAGCCATCAACAGGAAGCAGCCAATGCGCTACCAGATGGACAACTACGAGCAGCCGACCAGGCGGCTGATGAGACCCACGGAGACGGAGGATGTGGCTGTAAAGGTCAGGGTCAAAGTTCACGAGTTGGGGAATGGTTGAAGGGGGGTAAGGACAGAAAAAGAGTATGAACTCTCAAAGACACCAAGGACACAACTACCAGTATGCAAGGTTAAAAGTTCAGAAGATTTTGATTATTTTGGTAAGGATTACGATCGCGATAACACTTTGCATTAAGGTCCTTGTAATATAAGCATAAGTAATAAGGCCCTTATAAGTATTATAATAGCATTACAAACACATTTATTGTGTTTAACTAACTTACTTATTATGTAATTGTCAAACCTTTTATTAATTAGATTAATACATACTTTATTATGCATTTATTAACAATCCACTATGCATTTATTAACAGTTAGCTACCGGATCTAAATAGAGAACAATGCCTTATTAAGATTAATAATGTCTTACAGTGTGTTTTTGTGCTTCACTGCTAAAACATTGCATTTACGTGTAATACTTGATTCACATTTTATCAACATTGACAACATGTAGTGCTCATTCTAGACAGGGGAGCTGTGAAAAGCATAGTTAACTATTAATAAGTGCATGATAAAGGATTTATTAACCTTAATAAGGCAATAAAAAGCTTTTTAAAGGTTTAACAAATCAATAATAGGTAAGTTATTTAAACTCAATAAATGTGTTTACAATGTTATTATGAACAATTATAAGAAACTCACAATGCTTTGTTCTTAAGCAGTCTATAAACTGTTAATAAGTTTCTTCAAGTGCTTATAAATCTCCTATAATCTAACAATTAACATGTTTATGATGCTATTATTAACAGTTATATATTCTTATTAATACATAATACTGTTAATAAGCATCTTATAAGGGCCTTATTAGCTATTAACTCACACTTATAACAAGGATCTTAATATAAAGTGTTACCAAATGTGCGTTTCTTTATGGCATGGTATTGCTGTTTCCTTCAAAGTTTTGAAAGTCTAGGTTACACTGATCGGTCTTTACAAACAAGGACTTGAGGAACAGTACAGAACAGAACAGTTTCAAGACAAAACTTTGTCTTGATGTCAGACTGATTAACTCCCAAGAGTCTTTCCTATGTGAGACGCAGAGAGAGGAGGTTAGACGCAGCACATTCAGGAGTGATGAACTCAGCTTCCCAAACTGCTGGCTGGCACTTTTACAGCCGCTCTCAGTGATAAAGTTTAAGGAGACCTCGAGGGATAGACAAGTTTAGTATACAGAGGGAAAAGAAGATAGAAGACAGGGGGCAGTTGACGGAAATATATTATTGTATAGATATATTATTTTGAAATTATTTTTTTTTCAAACTACCTATAAAGGTAATACCTTTTATTTTACAGACTGATCCGACACGTACACAATATGTATCACAAATAACATACAAAAAACTGCACAACAATTAAGGAATATATCAATATATTGTTGTCTGAGACCGTAGAATTTATTTAATCTACGATAGATTTAAGGGATCTACGATAGATTTAAGGGTAATCTGGTGATCTGCACATTACGCACCGCCTCTCCGGCAGCTGCAAGCCCGTGCGTAAAGCATCTCTGGAGGATTCATAAATACAACCCCATTGACCCTTGCGCCTTATTTTGCGCCCAGATTATGCGCCGTTTAACGAGCAAGAGTTGGACTTTAGACCATGCGCTATAGGTCATTTAAATAGGGCCCTTTATCTCCTTGATCCAGCTTGATGGAAACTGCGTGGGTAGGACTGACATGACGAATGACAATTTTGGGAAAACATTTATCTTCAGCACCTCAGGCCTCCCCAACAGAGACATTATCATATCTTTATGTCATCTCTTACTTTCATTAATAAACCTGGGGCATTCAGTTAATACATTTAGGAAAAAGGGGCTATGATTATTACGCCCAAGTATTTAATTCCATTAGGTTTCCACATGAATGGTGCATTACCCAAATCCGTACAAAAAGTATTAACATTAAGAGGTATTACCTCACGTTTACTCCAGTTTATTCTGTATCCATCAATCGCTCTGCTGATATTTCTGTATATAAAACCGCCTCTTTCATCAAGCGTTTCGCTCATATTAAGAGGTCATTATCTCTCACACATACACAGACACGTAGGAGCCGCTACCTAATACCATCATTTATTTAACTCTGTAAACAGCTGTTTCACATCTGCACTGTTTGTACATCCATGGGTCATTGGTGGGTGCGTGGAATCATACATGTGAAGTCTGGTACGTGCGTGTATGTGTGTGTACTCAGGAAGTGTAGGATTCACACGAGAATTCGTTGTCCCTTAAAGGGCCTTGTGAATGTGTGCAACATTTTCTCAGCCTGCTGCTCTTCCTGTCTCATCCCTGTGGAGTGACGCTACCGACCAGACGGTGGTCCGCTAATTAGAAAGAGAGAGACATAGAGAAAGCTGGGTTTTACATCCTTAACACATGTTTTGTTGTCAGTGGAGGATTTATCAGCTAATCAATTTAAGTATTTAATAAATAAAAAAATCACTTTTCTTATACTTCACATGGGCAAAAGTATGTGGACACCCAAAATTATTTGCATTAATATGCTGCGATAACCGCCGCCTCTCTTCTGGTTCCCATCCCAAAAGGTGTTGGATGGGTTTTCAGTCAGGGCTCTGTGCCGGCCGCTCAGATACACGCCAAAAACATGAAACAGGAAAGTCAAGTCAATTTTATTTGTATAGCCCAAAATCACAAATTCTCTCCTTTTTGACCCTTGCTTCGGATAGAAAAAAAAACCTTTAATGTGTGTACAGAATATTTTAATTAATTAATTCAACCTTTATTTACACTCGAGAGGTCATTGAGGGACGACCCTCATTTACAATGAGATCGGGTCAATTTCAAAAACAAAGAGATATACAAACAGAAAAGAGGCAATACCATAATAAAATAATAAAAACTATTAAAACTTTCCGATTAGGAAAAAATAATTTGATAGATGAATTAGGATAATTAAAATATAAGTAGAGGTTGGGAGGTTTAAGAACAAATTTCTAAAATGTCCTTTGTGTTTTCCCCCTTTAATTGTTGCATTACGAGTCTAAACCTTCACCATGCAGGTTTTAAAATGTATTTATGTTGTATTTTCCAAGTGAGAAATCCGCTGAGAAACAGGATGAGACTTGTTTTCATTTTGTGGTTATTTCATATGTGAAACTAATCTCAGTTTTTCATCCTAAGTAGTATTTAAAATAGCTTGGGAACACAAATGTTCAGGACCGTTTACTGCAGATTCTTACATTTTGTATTAGATAATAGTTCATGATTGATTCAGCAGTGACCCCACATGTAACCCCATATTATTTATAACTTATGTTCATGTTTCACTCCCCATTTTACATATCTCCTCTCCACTTCCGCTCTCGTTCCCTCCCCCGTCTTCTTTTTGATGCTATCAGATCTATCTGATGCTTTCTTCCTTTATTGTTTATTCTCTTTAGCCATGACACCAATCTGTGATTTCCGATATTTGTTTATCAGTTGATTTAAGTATAATGCTGATGCCTGGCTATTGTGTTTATAGGAGGGGGTTAGTTATTACATAACCAATCAAAATCAGACAAAATTACCATCAAATCAATATTGTAATATTCATTACAGGAAGCCTGTGCTCAGGGAACTTTAATATATACTTAACACATCTGATCTGATAGACTAATTTTAATGTTATGTCATCTCCTCTCACCCCTCAATGTCTAAACCAAAACCTAATTGGAACATGAGCTTCAAGTTCCTCTTGAATATTTGCTTACAAAGGCCCGAAGATGTTTTTTTTTAATCTCTAATATGCCTTTTGGGATCAGTGTCATGGGGAGAAAGGAGCCGTGGAGGAAAGGCTTGCTGGGGAGGGGGGGGTTGTCAGATAAAATAAACTTAAAATAAACAAATAAATGCAACAGATGGGAGGAATGTAAACAGAGTCCGAGCAGAGGAAGCAGGGTGATAGATCACTGAACAGGGATTAGATACCGACTAGTCCTGTTACATGTTGCTCAGCTGTTGGACAGTGACTTCTTTCTCTCGGACATTTAATGATGTGATAGACTCATAAAGATGGTTGACCATATATTCGTTGGTCATTGTAGGTGGAGCTGGAATTTCTGTCTTCATCCTTACGTTGCAACCATTTAGTGAAGAAACTCACCAAAAAATAGGACACCACAACATTTTTGAAGGCTAAAAAATTCCATTTTATTTACTTTTTTCAGTTAGAAAATTACAAACTGCAGGAAAATCCCAAACTATTTTCTATTTTTAGATAAAAATATTTACCTAGAATTGTCTTTATGATTGTTTCTAAGTAGATTCATTCCTTCCTTAACATTAACTTTGTCGTTTTTTTGACAACAGTTTGGATGCAACGTTATACTGGCATAAATTAAACACTGCAAGATTTTCACTGGTTATGAATAAAGTTTTTGAAGTACAATGTTTTATATAATTTTCCGATATCTTTAAATTGAATTACACAGAATGGAATTTTTAATGGTGGCTGGATTAGATGTCACAGTAAACCACACTATTGAGCCAGCATGAACAATTATTAGATTATTAAATTAGCTAGATTTATTTTAAGCATGTAACAAATAATAATAAAACAAAACAATAATAAAATATGAACAGTAAACATATGAAGCAAATTCTAAATAAATAAATGTCCGAAAGGAGTAGGCAGAAGTAAACAGTTATATGGTCCTCCCGCTTTCTATAACTTAAATAATTAACTTAATGTTTATGACATGTACATGTAAATACTTAATATAACAATATCGAGGACCCGGCACTGGCACACATAAATCTAATTGCAGCCATCATTAACAGTAATAGTTACATTAATGTTTGCATCTCATACAGTAGTGTCTTAATACATTGGATGGAAATATAGATCTGGGTGTCATCGGCGTAAAAATGTACAATTCAATTAACAATATTGCCCTTAAACCTCCAAAATCTAATTTTTGTGAACTTTGACACAGTTCAAGTTTAATACAGTGAGCTTCTGAGTGTATATTTAGTAAATATAACTGTGAAATAATCAAAAGGGTATTTGGAAATTGTATTTTTAATATAAGGACCTTTGATGGAAATTTGGGATTTTTAGCTATATGAATAAAATTGACTCGACTTTACTGTAGGATATTTTATTCTAACCCTAGTGATTATTCTACCATTTACCCTCTCATGAATACAGAAATGAGCATGGATCAGGAAGTCTTAAAGAAATAACTGGACTACAGCTCCTGCCCCTCTTGTGTAATGGTGTTTTTATTTCTCAGCGTACATTTAAATGAACTCTCCAGAACCTGAGAAATGCGTCACAGGATGACGTTTGTCATCAGTCCTACATACCGCGAGCACAGTATGTGTCCTTTGTTTAGTTATCACAGCAGCTCTCACACCAATGAACTCAAAGTTTTTTAAACTTTGGGTCAGGACATAAAATAGGTCATGTGCTTTTTACTCTGCTGGGTCTACACACATAACAAGAAAACAGCACGTAGTCATGTTTTGCACAGTGAGACATCCACTGCAAAGACGTAATGAACCCTCATTAGTAATATTAGTAGTTCTTTTTTTGTTTAATCTTGTAACAAAGTCAGTGTGAAGCCTCTGAGCTTTAGCAGAGACGTGTTTTCATTGAATTTCTCTCTGTTTTTGTTTAGGTGTGCAACGGATTCTTCACCTGGGGGAGCAACCTGTCCACGCTGTCAGACATCAACATCCGCATCCCCACAGGTAGGACTAACCAATCCACCAGACAATAAACCACTTACAACCAAGCTTAGGTTCAGTATTACGTTCAAATTTAAAGGAGCAATATGTAGCACTAACTGCTGTGTGTCTCATATACTCGCTGCCTTAATAACCCAGCTGCACACGGACCACGGAGAGATGTCCGAGACTTTTCAGGTCGGGTAGAATCTAACGTTAACGCTATCGCAGGTGATCCAGTTTGTTAACTTGCTTCCATGGATGCAGAAGGCTGTGTTAGCGTGCCAATTTGTTGCATACGTGGCAACGGGCATTGGACGGGATCACACTGGTCAAAACAAAAACAGACTTTCCGGACCGGAATTAAAAAAATATATATTTTAATCATATTTTCATTGACACTTTGCAACAAACATACATAACATAATTTACAGATCCTGTATACATACATCGCCCAACCATGTCTGTCTAAAGTGCCGTATTTTAAGATTTGTTATACACATAAAAACAAACATTGAAAACAACAGTATGAACAAATAGGGAGTGATCTTTTCATTATCATACAATCATAGATTTGTAAAAATAAAATCTGGCCTGTGGGGTGTTACTTAGTTGACCCAGTTGTCCCAGCGTGACACAAATAATTCCAGTTTATGGTTAACATATGCTGTTATCCTCTCCGTTTTGTAAATGTCCATTGTAATGTCCATCCACGTATTCAGAGTTGGGCTCTCCTGTGATAACCACTTCCTCGTAAGGGCCTTTTAATATTTGTCTCTTTTCAACCATTCTTGAGGCACAAGTCCAAAAAATAAAGTCTTGCACTCCATGGTGACATGACATCTGAAAATATCTTGTAAGGCATCATGAATCTCTCGGAATTAAAATGTCAAAGGAGAACATACTGGCTGTAGCATTGTTGTCAGAGAAGCCTGTATTTCAATTCAGCATGTTTCCTTAATCTCTGATGACATATCATGGTCATTTTATGATGTATTACAGTAAATATATTACATATTGGTCCTTTAAAGTACATAAATATAATATATATATTAATATAAATTAGAAAAATGTAGTAATACCACCCAGTCTAGTAAAATTGCCAGCACGTCCAGAAAATGTGATATAAATAAATTCATATAATAACTAAAGTCTAGTCTACCTAAACTCTATATCTACTGACACAAATATTTGTGTAATTTTCTGTCACTGATGTTTTAAGCAGTTTTGAAAACTGGTTATAATTTGGAGGTCTGTTTCTACTCTGTCAGTGATGCTAATTGGTGAAATTCACACTGTAAGAACGCTGTTAAAATGTGAATGACGTGCTGTATAGTAGGAGTGTTACAGCAATGCTGCAGCGATGTCACTGAAATACCAAGTCTCAGGAGATCAGTTCATGTTGAGGACGCTGCCAACAGATGGCCGTGTAGTATATCACTCACACTCACTTCCATCTTCCCCTGGGAAGTGACTCGCTCGCTATCCCAGTCATGCTACTACTAAGAAAAACTAAGACAAGTTCTGGTGTAGATGTTATTTGGAGTAGTGTTTCTGTGCTTGTATCTCTGTGCATGCTGGTTCCTCATGTCTTTAAGGGACTTTAAGCAGACTCTTAGACTTAAGGGTTAACTTTAAGCCTGCACTGCTGGTGGTTAAATTTAGGAGATAAGCGGTGAAGTCATGGGAGGGATCGAATTTCAAGGATTTGTATGTGTGTGTTTGGTTTTTAAGAGTCAACATCATGACTCTCTTTTAGTTCATCTTGTATGTGTTTCATTTTTCACCTCAAGCGTTAATTAGTTTTATCAGACAGATTAGTAAGAGTTGAGTTGTTGACCCCACTTTTAGATCACAAAATTCTCACGACCCTGATGTGCGTTTTCATCTGGATTTGAGTATGACATCATTGTGCATTCTGTTACAAGCGTGCATGCAATATTTACAATTTACTATTAGAGTTTAGAATAAATTAAAAAGTATAATTATAAAGAAAGTCATTTTAATATGCTGTATTAGGCTTGAATATCAAGCGACCCCACGTAGGATCCCAACCCAAAAGTTGACAAACGCTGCCATTTAGTGTGTAGTATCTGTGTCATCATTCATTATATCGTAGGAGGACAACACCAACAATAACATCCTCGACCTTTTCTGTCTGTTCAGGTCAGCTGACTATGATTGTGGGCCAGGTGGGTTGTGGGAAATCCTCCCTGCTACTGGCCATGCTTGGTGAGATGCAGACCATCGATGGAAGAGTCTACTGGAGCAAGTAAGACATCACAACAACACTTTATACAACACAGTATCTCATGTGGTATGCAGGAATTTTCTGTACCTTCAACAGCTGTGAACAGTCGATTTCTTTTTTATTTACCGCACACGATTAGGAAGATGGAAGATGGTGAATATACACGGGAAGTATCTTTATAGGGATAGTTTAGTGGAATATAAATTTTCATTAGCCATGTGAACAGCTTAGTAGGAATATTGTCTGTGAAGTGAATATTTTGTAATGGAGTCAATGACTCGTACTTTATGACAAGCAAATCCTCCTCTTCCGGTAACCATCATAGATGTCCCTCTTTGGTCGTTTTACCACCTTTTTTGTCAGATTATTTGGTAAATGCACGATCGAAGGAGTTCTGTGATGGTATCTTGTCATGCTACTAAAACATCAGACCTCTTATGATAACAATGAAGCATTTAAAATGACTTTTGCTGCCAGTTTCGATGAAAGAAACTTGCACAACCCTGATTCTCTGAGTAGCATGAGTGAGTACTTCTACTACCTTGACAATTTCCTGCTTTTGCAGTCTCATTAAGGAGGCAAACACCACAGTGAGACATCAAAACGTAGCAGGAAATTGTTAGTGTATTGAGATTAGTCGGAAAACGATGGTAAAAAATCACAGATTCTGGTCGTACAACCTTGGTGTGTGTTTTAGCGGTTAGCGCAACGATAGGACTTTGCCCATTTTTTAAAAAACTGATCTGAATATTTCGCTGAGGATCGACAGCTTGTTACTGTAAAGGTAGTATTACTATAAAGGTAGTATTTATAGGGTGTTTTGAAGTGTATAACTTTGTCTTTTCTTCCCGGTATTCCAGCTTCTGTTGCTTCATTTTTTTCTTACAGGAAGTTTGAATTTCTGTCAGACATCTGTGCTTTCTCTGTAGTTTACATTCCATGCTTTAAACATCTTAGATCACAACACCTGTAGACTATAGATGCACATCTGTATTATAAGAGAATCTGTAGCCTCCAGGGCTGCACATTAAACTTTGCAGTGTGTCTGTGTATGGTGTGTGTTTGCATATCTGCGCCTCTGTTCATGTGACTACATGTATATATGGATGTGTATATATGGATGTGTGTGTGTGTGTGTGTGGTTTCCTTGTCTTTACCTCCTGCCTTCTTGCCATATCAGGCTGCCTGTATATGAGACGGTCCACGAGGGGAATATCAGGTACTTTCTCTCTGGTCCCCTTTCTTCCTAAACCAATAATCATTCACACAGACTCTAAACATCCATATTTACTCTTTATTCTCCATTTGTCCCATTTCCAGTGATTCATATCAAGCATTAGTAGCTTAAACCACCTGTATTACCAGCAGTGAAGTGCAGCATAACAACGCAGAAACTGACAACAACACATTCACCTGTGGTTCATCTTTTGGTGATCTATAAAAGCATTAAGTAGTTCCATTTATACCATTTGCTGTAGTGACACTTTCTATCTATTGAGGGTTTAATAGACAGCCAAAGACATTAATAATCAGGAATACACCCAGAAGTTTACACAAGTTCTGAGCCAGACATCATAGAAATATATAGTTCACTAGCTACATATCTGTAATAATACTGGGCAAACAAACAAGTATGCATAGATGAGTTGAATTCAGATTGAATAAATTCAGATGGTTTTCAAAGTAAGATATTTAAATGATATGAATTCTGTGGTGTTTAAATTTCAACATTAAGTATTCAGTGGCTGTTAAAACTCAAATACTTACGTCTCTTATTTGATTCCATATAATTTTTAACTCTATATTTTAACCGGATGAAGGTTTTTAATCATCGGACGTCTGGATTTTTAGTTATCAGAGAAACAAGCTGAGCAAACGTCAGCGGCAGCTCGGCTAGCAGCCCTTCCGAGACGTCCTGCGTCCGCCAAACAGTGTCGGAGAAACACTGATTTTTAACGTGAAGCTGCTTTATTCAGTGTTTTAATCAGCGGGCCCGTTTGTTTTGGAGAGGAGGAAACCTCTGTGGTAAAAACCTCCTATTGTGCATTTAGATGCTGTTGAAACAACAAATACATAAAGCGTTGACATCTTAAAATATGTCACTTTTCAACCAGATTTAGTCCAGTTTTAACGTGGACGTCCAGACATTTTTTAACTTACAGATCATCAGGGTTGATATTTTCTGGTCACTGACAAAAGAAGTTTATCTGCCAGAAGCCACCAGAGCTGCACAGCATTTATTATGTTTAATTTCAGCTAAAAATCTACAGGTTAGGCCTACTGAATATACTTAATCCTTTAACCCAGAGCTTAATTATCACACCAACACACCCTCATGTTCATAAAATATGAGACGTAGTCGAAGAAGCCACTAAACCTAATTATCACAGACAGACAATGACCGCATCACTTCCATGGCTCGTCCTCTCTGGGTGGGAAGGTTAATGTGATTAACAGTTGGCAGGCTAACATCATGTCTTCATTATCTGGGGTTTGGCATGAAAACACATCTGTCTCTTCCTCCCTCTGTCCTCTCTTTCCATGTTTCCATGTCGTCTCTTTCATCAGGAGATAAGTTTGTTGCTCTCAGCTCTCCCTCTCTATGTCTCTTTTATTACACATTTCCACTCATATAAACACAAATATACACTCAGTTGATTCCCGTAGACTGGTTCTAACTCAGTGACGTGACTTTGACAGTTGGACAGAGGAGTCTGACGAAGACATCAGGAGGTAGACGTTCTTCCTGTTTCAGACCCGCCGTGACCCTTTGACCCCTCCTTCACCTCTCCTCCTTCTGCTGTCATCTGATTTAACTTTATTTTCCATCTTTACTCTCTCAGAAGAAAGTTCTGCACTCAAAGTGATTTCTTTAAGGCTGCGTTGTTCATGGACACATACATATGGACTATATTAGTTGTTTCTTTTCTTATTTTTATGTATTTTTCCCAGTGCACTATACTGTATTGTTATACTACAGTTAGTCTGAAGTTTTCAGGATCTTTTTTTGTGTACAAAGTAGGGCTGTCAAAGTTAACGCGATAATAACGCAAATTCTTTTTAACGCCACTAATTAACTAGAGTGAAGATACTGGTATCATATGAAACTACGAAACCTAAGGAATCCATTGGTACCAACCATGTCATACTAGCTTGTCGAGAAGGAGGTTAAATAACGCTCCAAACTTGCACTAAATTTTGGCGAGGAAAAACTGTCAAGGCCATTTTCAAAGGGGTTCCTTGACCTCTGACCTCCAGATATGTGAATGAAAATGGGTTTTCTGGGTACCCACGAGTCTCCCCTTTACAGACATGCCCACTTTATGATAATCACATGCAGTTTGGGGCAAGTCATAGTCAAGTCAGCACACTGACACACTGACAGCTGTTGTTGCCTGTTGGGCTGCAGTTTGACATGTTATGATTTGAGCATATTGTTTTATGCTAAATGCAGTACCTGTGAGGGTTTCTGGACAATATCTGTCATTGTTTTGTGTTGTTAATTGATTTCCAATAATAAATATATACATACATTTGCATAAAGCAGCATATTTGTCCACTCCCATGTTGATAAGGGTATTAAATACTTGACAGATCTCCCTTTAAGGTACATTTTGAACAGATAAAAAATGTCTGATTAATTTGCGATTAATCGAGATTAAATACTTTAATCGACTGACAGCCCTTTTAGCTTTATTATAACAATATTAATTTGTATGTATTATAATAAACTTTATTCATATTGCACCTTTCATACACAAAATGCTGCTCAAAGAGCTTTACAAAACAACAAAAATTATATAGATTTACATACATTTCAAAAGAGGAGGGAAGTGAAATGATAAATAGTTAAATAATAATTGTTTTATCGACAGATTTTGAAGCTGCAAAGTTCAACTAGTCTTAGAGAAACTCCATAATTGTAATAGTGCCTTCATGTAAATAAGAAAGTTTTCCACCCGGTTGAGCGTTATGTTAATATGTGTGTGTCCAGGAACGACTCCATCAGCCTTTAGAGTGAACTATCTTCTGCTCATCGTGTTGCTCTTCTTCTGCCGTTGAGATGATTATTGGTTGGTTTTGTTCCCTCTGATCCTGGTGTTGTTTGTGCTTTTACTGCTGGGAGTCATTGTCCTTATACTCAAACAAACATGCTAATATAGATGTTTTATTTATGCTATTTAAGCAGACATAAAGGCCTAAACATACATACGTTTGTGTCTTTAATCATTCATGACCCTCACATAAGTGTTTTTATTCTTCAAGGCTTTCATACATTTGGTCTGAAGGGCCAGATGTTTACTACAGTACATGATAAATGCAGATATTTTTATATATCACACTACATTTCTCCTTTATGTTTTACTATGTGATATTTGTGACAATACAGTTGTAAGAAAAATAATGTTTATTGTTTGCTCCACAAGCACACATTTGTATTACATATTTCTTTATGTTTGTAATAGTTCAAACGTGCAACAATCCTTTAATAATAACGACAGCAAGTTTTATTACAGTGCGTGTTTCTTATGTAACTGATAAAAGATCATAATTCCAGATTAAAGGGAATTGTCATCAAGTATGTTCTAGCAGGATACAAAATCCCATTTATTATATTAGAAATACTTTTGGAGACAAAATCTATTTGAATTATTCTCTGTTTTTAAAATCCTCCACAGGGGTCAGATCAGACTCCCAGCAACGTGCTACAGTGGTTGTTGTCCTTGTTGATGTTTTTATTTATGTTCTTGTTATTGTTGATTTTGCCGTTGTTGATGATTTGCAGCTCATCATTAACCCGATCCATGATCGATATTTATCCCTCATATTTTTCATGTTGCGGTGGAGTTTGATATAATCATCCCTCTCGTCCTCCTTTTTTTTTAATGTTTGGGTGTCGCATTTATAAAGCTGGTTGGAACAGGAGTACTGATCTGATCGCAGCTTTCTACTAAATAGTTTTTAGGCATAATTTTCGAGCAAGAGACAAAAGTACAGTTAGTAGAACACGAGTTGAAATTGCAGTTGAATTTGTAAAAAGTTTAGTGTGACTACTGAAATATTTTGGGATGCAGGTGATGGATAAAAATACTAAAAGATGAAATAGATGTAATGAAAACATATAAACTTATATTCACTTGTGTTGCATAAATGGCCCACAAAGACAGCACATAAAACAAAACAATAATATAGAGCGCCAGTTTAACAACATATGTGTGATGGTAGAACGTTTTTAGACTTAAAAATACAAGTCCTTGCATTTTATTCGCACTAAAAGAGAGAGATTATAAACTCCTAAATTTATGAGAAAAAAATGTGAATATTATCTGAGATTAATGTTGTAAATTTACGAGAAAAGACATGTTAATTCTCTGAGATTATAAAGTCAGACATGTGAGAGAAAAATATAAAATATTCTATGAGATTAAAGTGGTAAATTTACAAAAAAAAACATGTTAATTCTCTGAGATTATAAAGTCATAAATTTGCGAAAAAAAAACGTTGATATTCTCTGAAATTAAAGTTTTAAATCTACGAGAAAAAACTAACAAATTTACCTTAAAAAAAAGTGTTAATTCTCTGAGTTTATAAAGGCATAAATTTGCGAGAAAAAAAAATTTGATATTCTCTTGTCATTGTAGAAAATATAAAATTAATGCTTCTTTCACCTGAAATTAAAGGATTATTCAAAATGTAATCATTGTTTAGCTTTAGCCACAATAAATGCTGTTTAAATAAAGAAACAAAATGTATCAAATGAGAAACTTGTAAATATCACTGCAATAAATCCACTCTATGTCGATCAGTACTCCTGCTCTTTAAAGCTTTATGAATACCGGACTAGTAGTACTTACTTGTCTGCTTGCCTCTGTTTCCCATGATGCACCCAGCAAGAACAGATACTCTGTGGCCTACGCTACCCAGAAGTCCTGGCTGCTCAACGCTACAGTGGAGGAAAACATCACCTTTGGCAGCCCTTTCAATAAACAGAGGTAAAAAACACAATATTACTGCCAATTTCAGGAGTGATTTTGTATTATTTTCTTTGCCATATGGATTCTTTTGGTGCTTTTATCATTTTGTAATGTTACAAAATGACGTTGTGTGTTTCAAAACTACCTTTATTGCCCACTGCAGTTTCAAGAAACTCACCTTTCAAGTTAGTTCACAATGTCAACCTCCTCTTTCTAACAGAATAATTGAAGCTTATACAAACACATCATGCTGCTTTCAACTTCAGTGCTGCAGGAATTATGAAGACATCGAGGTCTTTTCTGATCTGAAGTTTATCTGTGATGACGGCGTTTATGTTTATTTCAGGTACAAGGCCGTGATAGACGCCTGCTCTCTGCAGCCAGACATCGACCTGCTGCCTTTTGGAGACCAGACTGAGATTGGAGAGAGGGTATGCTCACGTTTAACGTTTTTTATTTAGCGTTATTACATTGTTAGGTTGAATAAATTAATGCAGTATCTTTCAAATCAACCCTGAGAAATTGGATGTTCTGCAAAGACGGGGACATTTGGGTTCTTTCGGTACTGTTCTGATGTGTTTTTTGTGTGTTGCTATGATTCAGGGCATCAATCTGAGTGGAGGTCAGAGACAGAGAATCTGTGTGGCCAGAGCTCTCTACCAGAACACCAACATCGTCTTCTTGGTGAGCTAAACCTCCTACAAATATACTAAAAGATTGGAGACACTGGTGGCGTTCTCTCTAATGTATGTGTGCAATAACACTTCTGTTTTTCCAGTTCACACAAGCAATCTTGAGTGTTTATATTGAGGGCAATTTTCTGATTTCTATCACCCATTATTATTATTCCTGAACACATTTTAACGTCAAATACTTTCTGTATTACAAGCTGAATTAGATTAATGTCCACCACCCTCTCTTCACATCCTAACCCTACATGTCTTTATGATTGATTGTATGACACAACACGTACACGTCGGCCTCTGGGATGAGGAGGTGTCTCTGCTGTCATGTGTTTATCTTTCCGAGTGGTTGCCTCATTTCCTGTTGCCACCGCGAGCTTTAATTGGCTATGGAGCATACATTCCACATTAAAAGCCATCAGTGTCATTCTTTTACACACTCATCACTCTCTGTAATGTCCAGAGTGGTCATTTGTGAAACTGTAATGTATAATGTTTTCTTTGATTAACGTTATTTCAGTGTGAAAGTGCAGCTGCCCGGGCTCCTCATATCTGATCGCAGGATTGAATTATCACAAAATACATAAAAGGATCATAACACCCAGCGAGATGGACATTAAGGGACCAAAACACAGATTTACAATTATGTCAACATCATATGATCAAGTGAACATAAACAGTTACAGGAAATCTAATTATTCCAGTGATAAACTGATGACAACTAACAGAGACATGGAGATAGTTTTTAGCTTTACAATTAGAATGTTTAATATTAATCCACTTCATGATTCTGGTGGAAACTTTCATGGATTTTCTTTTATGATTTTCTAGAGTTAAAGGGACTGTTTGTAACTTTCTAAGCGTATAAATGTAGCGGGTCGGCACACATGCGCGTTTGCATATGCGCGCTCGCGTGTGGCCGGAGCCTCGTCTCCGCTGCCTGCTCTCCTTCACTCGGACGCTGTCTCGCTCCAGCTCTAGACATGAACGCGCGCTCACTACACACTGCAGAAGAGTTAGTTTAGCTCTGAGAATATCTAGTGAATGCACAGGGGACGTTTGTGCAGAAATAACTGCTGCAGCTCCTCCAGACCAACAGAGCTTTCCCGTGTCTTGTGAAGTGACGGAGCTCTTCAGAGAGTTACGTTGTCTTCTCGTTACCGACCGGGTGCCGGTGTCTCCTCTGCTCTCTCCGGCTGCGGGCGTAGAGAGCAGGGAGACACGCTGCAGAGCCCCGCTGCTTCAGCCTGCACTGAGGCAGGAAAAGCCAACACTAGGATCAGATCTAAATCATGTTCATGGAGAGACCTTCGTCTGGTCAGCTGACATTACTGCCAAGCAGCTGAAATATAGAGTGATATTGTGCTTTTAGCTGACGTGTGTCGCCTCACTGTTTTGAGCGACGGTCGTTCAGGTATATTTAGAGCGAGCAAGCGCGAGCCCGACGCTGACTTTCGTTGATTTCACGGCCACAGGTGTCGCTGTTAACAAGCATTTCTGAAAGTTACAAATAGTCCCTTTAAAAATATTGTTCCTCAACTTTTTGTAATATAAATGAAATACAGAAGTGGCTGATTTTTCATTGGTGCTCTCTCTCTCTCTCTGTCTCGTGTCTCGCAGGACGATCCGTTCTCCGCGCTGGACATCCACCTCAGCGATCACCTGATGCAGGAAGGAATCCTCAAGTTTCTGCAGGACGATAAACGGACCGTTGTCCTCGTCACACACAAACTGCAGTACCTCATACACGCAGACTGGGTCAGACTCCTAAACACTACAACAATAAATAAATTACTGTACTATTCTATTTAATCTAGTTAAGCCTCAACTTCTTTTGTTTTGTGTCCAGATTATAGCGATGAAGGATGGCTCTGTGCTTAGGGAGGGAACTCTAAAGGACATTGAGACTCATGACATCGAGCTTTATGATCACTGGAAGACCCTGATGAACAGACAAGACCACGGCCTGGAGAAGGTAATGGGACGTGGTTTCAGCTTAGGATACAAATAACAGCATCTCCTCCACACCTGTTAACTACCTCTAATGTGATGTTTCTATTGTGTCTCTGTGTTTAGGACGTACAGCAGGACAGTCAAACAACACTAGAGAGGAAAACACTGAGGAGAGCGTTTTACTCCAGAGAGACCAAGAACCAAATGGACGACGAGGACGAAGGTAACGGATTCAAATAGATTGAATGTTGTCTTTGTGTAATGTTTGATTGAATCATGTGTCATATATTTAATACCTGATCCTTTGTCCTATCAGAGGAAGAAGAGGAGGAGGAAGATGATGACAACATGTCCACAACCACTAACAGAAGATCAAAGATCCCATGGAGGGTAATCCATCTGTATAGCTGCACAAACTCTTCACAGAGAGCTGACTTATTAGATACCTTTTATTGTTTTGCTGGATTTATACTACTTTACCTAATCACGAAATCTTGTGCCTTAGATATAATAATATAATAAACTTTATTTATATAGCACTTTTTGAAACAAAGTGCTTTTAACAAAACACCAGAAGAATTTTAAATAATAAAGGATACAAAATGACAACGCAAGCAATCTAATTAATCAATAATCTGCAGTGTTAAAGACATTATATCTACTTAATATCGACTATTAAAACATTTGTGTAACTACATTTTGAATTCATCCATCTGTTCTAATGACCTCGTCTCCCTCAGGTGTGCTGGTGTTACCTGTCCTCCGGTGGCTTCTTCATGGTCTTCCTCATGGTGTCCTCTAAGCTTCTCAAGCACTCCGTCATCGTTGCCATCGACTACTGGTTGGCTTTCTGGACTTCCTCCAAAACCAAGAGTGCCAGCAGTTTCAACACCACCGCGCTGCCTGCGCCTGGTACTCCGGGGGCTGAGGTATATAGGCTTTTAAAACATTATTGAAAAGAAACGCTTATTACACGGCAACTTACTTAAGAAATCAATAATTTGACACAAAAATGGTCCTCCAGAGTTTGACATCAGACCTGCGTCCATGGCAACGGTCTGTTATAAAGAAATATTTTTTTTTTCTGACAGAGCGGCTCCCACCATCTGCCCGTGTTTATCATCCTGTGTGCGGCAGGAATCACGTTATGCCTCATCACCTCCCTCACCGTGGAGTTTCTGGGTCTTCATGCCGCCACCAACCTGCATCACAACCTGCTCAACAAGATCATCCACGCTCCAATCAGGTGCACAAACAATGACGCCTCTGCATCTTTATCCTTTCAAAGGATAAAAGACAGGGAAATAGCACTGTGAACACGAGTCCTGTCTCCTAGGAAACAAGCGATTGCACTTGACCTGATTTTCTGTCTCTGTGACTGCTGAGCGTGCTTTTTCCGATGCTTTTAGTTATTAAGTAACCACAGTGAATTAAGTACAGAAGCAGTGTGGTCTCTCTCTCTCCGCCTGTCTCTCTCTTTCTTGGGGGGAAGAAAGGTCAGGTAGTGGTTAGGTTACATAACCTTTTTTTAAATGTCAGAGCTGGAGTAAAACATCCTAAATAAATGTGTGATTTATGTATTATTTAATGCGTTTATTGACTCTCTCTCCTCAGGTTCTTTGACATCACTCCTCTGGGGCAGATCCTCAACAGATTCTCAGCTGACACCAACATCATAGACCAGGTATGAGATGGATTCAAGGTCTTGCTTTATTTGTAAACTAAAAGAAGAAGCCAAATATGAACCAAATCTTTTTCTATCAGCACATTCCTCCAACGCTGGAGTCCTTGACGAGATCCACGTTGCTGTGTTTGTCAGCCATCGGGGTCATATCCTCCATCACTCCAATGTTCATGATCACATTGGTTCCCCTGGCGGTGGCCTTCTACTTCATCCAGAAGTACTTCCGGGTGGCTTCCAAGTGAGTCCTCGGTGGATAAAGTTCATTGTTTTGTTATTGTTTCTGAGGATTTATAGTTAGATGCATTGAACAGCATCTTCTTCTTGCTGCACGAAACATCAACTTTTGGATTTATTAACACATTAAATCTGGAGGAAAATCGGTTTGAATGTATCAAACTCTTGTTAGAAAGTCTACTTCAGTATAAACCGAAAATTATGAACCTTATTTGTAGGCTTTCGTACAGAAATCAGCATTCATGTTTGTATGAATGCCAAACGAATATGGCACTGACCTGTTAGTTCTAAGTGTGGAGGACATCAGGCAGTTATTATTAAGTGTGTAATACATGTGCATACAGACATAAGTACATTTATATATACTGTAATCTCATATACATATTGTCTCGCTCTCATCTGTCTCTCAGGGACCTCCAGGACCTGGATGACTCCACACAGCTTCCTCTGCTCTGCCACTTCTCTGAGACCGCTGAAGGTCTCACCACCATAAGAGCATTCAGGTACAACACTAACACACACACACACACACACACTAACACACACACTTAATTTACATCCTGTTTGCACTGGATGTATTTCAGCTGTAGACACTCATGTTTTTGCATGTAACTGCGACACAGAGCTTTGTGATCCTGTAGTAGGACTCAAGATATATGTACGACATGCTTTCCCTCTGTTTTTGTTGTTCTGTTTTTTCCTTTTGGATTTAGTAATTTATTTTTACTGGAAGTATGTACTAGAGTCTGCCTCTTAAATATAAAAAAGATGTGCCATCTGGTACCCTGGAAACAATAATAGATGTATGCCGTGTACCAATCCTTTCAAAAACAAATCAAAATGAAAGAACGCATAAGCATTATACTGATGTTAGCAGTACTTCTCTCAGTAGCAGTAATATAAGTGTTAGTAGTTGTAGTTTTACTTCTAACTGTAGAGACAGAAGCATCAGTTGTAGCTGGTGCTTTAGTTGTAGTCATATTGGTGGAAGCAGCAGCAGCAGCATCTCTTTGTATTTCTCTCTTCACTCTCGTTCCCATCGTCGGTTTAATCCAACATTAAACAGCTCTCACGCTGTTTTTCCTCATCTCTTCCCTGAGGACTTCCTCACACACACACACACACACACACACACACACAAATATACAAACACTGAGAGACTCACACACACACACACACACACACAAACACACACACACAGTGAATCTGGTGTTGAGACAGATTCTTGGCAATCATGGGATGGTTCCCATTATCATTATCCACTGGTCTCCCTCCAAACCAAGTCTGGTTGAGATGGCACTGATTCACTGCTGAACACAGGCGACGATAAAAACCTGAAGATTCAATCAACTTCTTTTATTTGAACATGTGTTTATTGTCTTTTCTTTCTTGTGTAGACCTTTTCCTTTTTCCTGTTTGCACTTTTATCTGCTATTATATTTAAATAGCATTTCATACAATGCTTCCTGTGGGAGTTTATTGTTTTTAAACGCTTCATTTTAAGCCCTTTTGACATCCAGAGAAGATGCTGTCAGTTCGGAAAAACAGGGCATAGATCAGCCAAATGCAAACAAGAGCAACTTTGTATGTTGGTGAAGAGATTCATAGAAGAATGAAGCATTGTTGATGCTTGGATGTCTTTTTTTTTCAGACACGAGGCTCGTTTTAAACAGCGTATGTTGGAGCTGACAGACACCAACAACACCGCCTACCTGTTTCTGTCTGCTGCCAACCGCTGGCTGGAGGTCCGAACGGTGAGGAACTACTCATTTATTCTCTCACATGACAGATACTGTAGAAGCACTGGACAAATATAAGGAAGATATGCAGCTCATTCATGCTTGTTATTATGTTGTTGAGACTCATGCAGCTCTTTGTTTTTGCCCCTCTTACATTTGCATTATTTACGGATCTGTGTTCAAATCTCAATTTAGATTTTGTTTCTGTGAGTAAACATGTCTTCTTCTTCTCTCCCTCTCTGTGCAGGACTACCTCGGAGCAGTGATCGTGCTGACAGCAGCGGGATCCTCCATATGGTGTTCTAACTTTGTGCATTCTGTAGGCCTCGTGGGCCTCGGACTCACGTACGCCCTCACTGTGAGTTTCCTCTTTTAACGTTCTCTTATGTTCTATCCCACTGTTTCACTTTCTACCTACTTAAGTACCGCACATATCTTCAATCATTCCTGCTTCTACGTCTACGTTTTCTACATCTCATTGTGTTATATCGCGCTAATTATGTCACTTAAAACAATCACATCACCTGATGCCGGTGCAGGCTTGTAGCACCCCGAGGTTCAGCGGGTAAACAAGAGTACACTTTGAAATGCATTAGTGGTTATGTAATGTGTTAGTGCAGCCTAGTGGTCAGAGAGGATGTCCTGTAAACAAACACATGATCCCAACAACAGCTAATATATCTTCATTGTTCTTCCTGCAGATTTTGTGTCAATATGCACAATAAAAACATAATAACAACTGCAACTAATTCCCTTAATTATGAGGTTTTAAGATGTTTTTATTTCAGATCAAACTAGTGCAAAGTGCATGTTTACACATGTAGTATCAGAAAAGGGCTACTGGTTGGTTTCAAGTTATATTACTGTATATTTTGAAGATGCCATGTATGCTTGATGGGTACCACAAGGTCACACTACTTCTTGGTTTACACTGTAGATATATAAACTTTATCTTAACAATGACTCTCTGTTTGTCACTGTGTAGGTCACCAACTATCTGAATTGGGTTGTGAGGAACCTGGCAGACCTGGAGGTCCAGATGGCAGCTGTGAAGAAGGTCAACAGCTTCCTCAGCACCGAGTCGGAGAACTACGAGGGATCTATGGGTAACTGAGTTCCTGTTGTCAAGCTGACATACATCAACATCAATCCAGTCTTACAAAGTACACATTTAATTACCTATAAAGGGTCAGTTCACCCCAAAATCAAAAATACACTCCTCTTACCTGCAGTGCTATTTATCAATCTAGAAGGAAGAAGGTGTAGCTAACGTTACAGCTCAGCCGAAGAGGACGGCGTTAATGTTTACATTTCGCGCTGTCGTAAGCACGAGCCTCTCGTCCATGAGTAGGTGCACGCTTACTTCTGTGCAGTGATACGGTTGCCGGGTGTAGTTCGGTAGAAAGAAAACACTTCCAACATGAAACTGCTCACAAGAAGGCATGTGGATTATCTTGAAACAGACGTTGACTACGTCTATATGCACAAAATGTTCTGTTGTTTGCACTTATTCCAAAACAACGTAGATTGAGAAACAGCACTACAGGTAAGAGGAAAAACATTTAATTTTGTTTTTGGGGTGAACTGTCCCCTTAACATCTCAGACAGATGATAAAACTTTGCAGAACTTGTGAAGTGATGCGTCTCACCGTGTTTTGACGTTTTCATAATGACCGAGATCAGAGGAGAACCACATCTTTGGTGGTTATTTATTCACGTTAGATTTGATTTCTCAGACAGCCAAAACGAAGCCAAAACGTTGGGAAGGATCTCAGTCCTGCATTCCTGCATGTCCAAATCTAATTTTTCTAATACGTCTGCTAGAATCGCAGCAGCCTTCCACTAGCATCAGGAAAAAACAAGACACACCAGCTCTCATTATGATGTTTGTTTTCCAAGTACAAAGAGACAAAGTTGTGTTGATGCGTTCTGATTTATAAGAACAGAATGACCTGATCTAATGATAAACAGCTCTTGTTCTAACTGTACAGAGTGTGATGTGAATGGGTTCATGCGTATGTGTGTGCGCGTATAACAGTTTTATCTTTTGCTTGAGCTGTGTTTTGGATTTATGGGATGTGCTGTTGCCATGGTGAAATACAAATGCTGCAGGAATCCTTTCCTGGCAGGACAGATAACATAACTTTTTATTGTTTAATTTTTATTAAATCAGAATTACTGATATCTAACTAGAACCAAACATTTTTCAAATCTTGAACAAAAAAAGGAAAACTTTGTAGTGAATCTGCCAAAAGGAGCTTTAATCGAGACGGAGCAGCTATTTTAGGAAATGTAACCAAAACAATTCCTGAGTTTGAAGGATGGCTGGAATAAACAAAGAAAGTGAAAAGAAACCAAGAAAGAAAAATATAGACTAGCTGTTTTTTCCCCAGATTAAAAGATATAGTCTCTCATATACAGTAAGGCTCATACGTCTCATTGACTTTTCCTCTCAACCTTGTGTTTTACAGTAAATGATCCCCAATCCCCAAAAAACCCAGAGTGACAGAGAACAGAGAGAAGCCTGCAGCAGAGCTATGACATTATTATCTTGTCAGCGTAGTAATATGAATAATGTGGCACATCAGACGCCACTGATTCTACGTAGCAGGTCTACTACTCAGCCTCGAAGTCAGGAAATCACTCAAGTGACGTCTCTTGAGTTGGAAATTACGCATTTGTAACGGGAAGCCTGCGTTACAGACTGGAGTCATGGGCTCAAGCCCAGTGTCCACACTCACTTTGAGACTTTGAAGTGCTTTCCCGCAAAGTCTGTGACATCTTGAACCATTTATGAATACTTTCTGTAAGACTTTGCCTGAGGGAATTACCCACAATTCATAGCGTTGTGACGTTAAACTCAGACACAATTTGCATTTCACTGTGATGTTCTTGTAACGGATTTGAAAACATAACTAAAGGGAAAACACAGTAAAGTATTCACTGGAATCATACATGTCAATATAGTGATAACATTTTGCCAAAAAATACCTTTAATTAAATTCCTTCAAAGTCTTTCTACATACTACATGTGTCTACAGACGTGGATGTCTACTGCAACTTAACTGGTTGGAGGAGGCATACGACGGCGAGATCTAATTTAGTTTAAACATGTATTGTTATCACAGTAAATGTGCCAGTTAATTGCTATTAAGTTGTGCTAAACCCTAACACTGTGGAGGCCTTAAAGGTTTAAATGTCACAGTTTTAAATAATACAGCTATAACTGTATAGTTGTGATGTCACTGGGGAATCTCAGCAGCACTTTAATAAGGAAAACTTTACCACAGTATATCTGCAGTGTTATGACTTGGTCCATATGTTCTGTATGCTCCTGTTTACACCAGCCAGGACTGTTAACATACACAACTGGCGAGCAGTTAGCGGCCTGTTTTTCGGCTCAGAAATAAACTCTCCAGTGTGTTTTTTTTCTGTCCCTGCAGACGCCTCTCAGGTGCCTGAGAACTGGCCTCAGGACGGCGAGATAAAGATCCAGGACCTGTGTGTGCGCTACGATCCCATCCTCAAACCAGTGCTCAAACACGTCAACATGTACATCGAACCGAGCCAGAAGGTAATTAACGTGAAGCTGCGAGGAGAGCGGAGGAGAGGGGTTGCAGTGATGAGACTGTGGTAGAGTGTAATATTGTTTTAAGTACAGGAGGATAATAAGAAGATTTCATTTGAAGTCACATCCACGTGTCTTCGTTAAACACTCTGTGACTAAACTCCATCCACACTCGGCATGTAGCCGCCGCTCTGCTGTCACACAGGTGTGTCATGTCTCACAGGAGTGTCACAGTGACGCTCACTGACCGTCTCTCGTCTCCCCGTTAGGTGGGAATCTGCGGTCGCACCGGCAGCGGGAAGTCCTCTCTGTCGTTGGCCTTTTTCAACATGGTGGATATTTTCGAAGGTGGGTCTGTCTCCTGTCCACTGTCTTTCTTTCACCTTTGTCTCATCTTTCTTTGTCTCGCTGTCTCTCACTGGTTGAGTATGTTTACGTCTCATTAAAGAGTGATTCTTAAGATAATATTTGGGAACGTTGCCGAAGGATTTCCCTCAGGGTTGTTGCCTTGAGTTGCTCTTGACCCCGAGTTCTACTTTACCCCAAAAACAACTCTGTTGGTCTCTCAATTTGTCTTTGAATTCTCGGCCACTTCCTCCGATCCACTTATAAGATAAAGAAGATACTTCAAAATGAATTGCTTTTAGACAGGAGGGAACTTATACGTTTTAAAAATGATTTCATAGATGAATAACATCAGCCTCATCTTTAAACGATCAGGAGCCAAAAAGGGTTGGAAACACTGCTGTACAACACCAGAACAGTTCATCCTAAATTTAGACAATCTGCTCTAATGACATTTAAACTCAATTGCAGACAAACACGTGACGCTGTCTGAACCCAAACAACAGTCAGTTGTAGGTTGAGGTGATTTAACAGCAGACATCTTAATGGGTTTAAGTAAAACTGAAGCACCACTGGAGGTAAATTAGTCAACCTCAAAAGATGTTCTGCGTCATCTGTAAATGTCCACCGTCCTCCCTGTAGTATAATAGTGTATGTTTATGTTGGAGAAAATGTTTATTTAACGTCCCTCTTTACATTTCAGCTCTTTTTAAAACAGGTCTCTTTAAGTGGGAATACGTTTTGTTCTTCGTGTGCGTCGCTTCACGTTTAAATACCTGACGAGAGGACCTGAAGTAGGCTCTTCTGTTAGAGGATTAAAATAAGGACATAACAAAAGACGAGGCAGTCATTTCCAGCCTCTGGGTTATTCCTTCTGTTAAAAAAAAGTTTTTTATTTATTGGATTTTGAAAGCGAATCGTAATGTTTTTTTTTACGGCGGATGACTGCTCCTAGACAGATTATTCAGACACAGATGAGATTACGCCGTCACTTTTTCCATACACACACACACACACACAGCTGGGCAGACATTTCATTAAACAGTAAATTAAGACATGTGTGTGTGTGTATCAGCAGCATTTCCTTATAAAGCAGTGAAATAAAACCAGAGCGCCGTCCTGGTGATCGCTCTCCTCACCGAACTGTACAGAACATCCTGGATTTCATTACCCTCAAAAAATATAACAGAACACAAATATTTATTCAAGACGAACGAGTAAAGGAGTTTTAAGTTGTAAGGACAAATTTAAGGGGATTATTTCAGTTTAAAAAAAGCAAATAAAGGAGCAGTAAGTATTCAAACGTATAGGACAAAATGCCATAATATTCTGTTTGTGAGGTTTTGTTGATCAGTAATAATCAGTAACTTATTAGTGTTGTTAAATCTCACAAGCCCACACACACACAGTTAAACATATTTTAGCTGTGAAGGCAATGAATCGTAAATCTAAAGCCAGAAGAACTGATGCCAGATCAGTGTTGTTGAAGTATTTAGCCGGCTGATGTATTACATCTGCACAGGGGATTTGTATTGGCTGGGTACTTTAATAGCTAGACTCTCATGTCTGTTATAAAACCTTTTAAGTTTTATGATAGTTTATTGTTTAAATTACAGCCAATTGTAGCTCAAAGAGAACGGAGAGTCGTAAGTTTTAAGCAGTGCTGAAATAATTGATAAATTACTCGCAACAGTTAGTAAAACTGCAAAACTTCAACAATGACTATTTGTATTTTTTTAAGGCTGTCAAAGGTAACACGATAATAACATGTTTTCGTTTTAACACCACTAATTTCATTAATGCATGAATGCAACTTGCAATTTTAGGTTGTTGCCTGCTCAGTTTCAAAGCTAGAGTGAAGATACTTGCATCATATGAAACTAGAAAACCTAATGAATCCATTGGTACCAACCATGTCATACTAGCTTGTCGCGATGGAGGTTAAGTAACGCTCCAAACTTAGGCTACATTTTGGTGAGAAAAAACTGTCATGGCCATTTTCAAAGGGGTCCCTTGACCTCTGACCTCCAGATATGTGAATGAAAATGGGTTCTATGGGTACCCACGAGTCTCCCCTTTACAGACATGCCCACTTTATGATAATCACATGCAGTTTTGGGCAAGTCATAGTCAAGTCAGCACACTGACACTGACAGCTGTTGTTGCCTGTTGGGCTGCAGTTTGCCATGTTATGATTTGAGCATATTGTTTTATGCTAAATGCAGTACCTGCGAGGGTTTCTGGACAATATCTGTCATTGTTTTGTGTTATTAATTGATTTCCAATAATAAATATATACATACATTTGCATAAAGCAGCATATTTGTCCACTCCCATGTTGATTAGAGTATTAAATACTTGATCAAATCTCTCTTTAAGGTACATTTTGAACAGATAAAAAAAAATGTGTGATTAATTTGCATATAATCACGATTAAATATTTGAATCGATTGACAGCCCTCATTGAATCGTAACGTAATGACATCATCACAATCGTACAACGTGATGACGCAAAAGACAGAAGTCTTAGCTTTCTGCTGCAAAAAAATGTATGCTCTCGCTATTATGGTCTTTATTTTAGATTAGTTTTAAACAGGACCATGCAAACAACAATCTCCTGCAGCCACTCATGGGCGGTGACCAGTTACAGCAAGTTACTAACCCCAGAACTGTTTTTAATTTGTTGTTGCATTTGCAGCACTCAGCTGGGAAAAAAAACATACAAATATTTGGAAGAACTGATGACGTCGTGTCAATCAGATGTATTTTCTAACGTTGTGGGTGGTGACGATCACTGTTACGTCTGGATGCACCTTTATGGGTTACAGATATGGAATAATTTGAACTGCTGTTGCTTTTCCTGTGTCTGTTTATTGTGACTCGGATCAGAGATGTGAGAACGTGTTTGTTTATTTGCAGGGAAGATCGTCATCGACGGGATCGACATCTGTAAACTTCCTCTGCAGACACTCAGGTCGAGACTCTCCATCATCCTCCAGGATCCTGTGTTGTTTAGTGGGTCAATAAGGTAAACAAACACACACTCAAAGAAAGCTTCAATATATCCTCTTTAATCATGTAAAGTCTTAAGATCTGGATCCTTTTTATTCTTGTTACACAAACACTGGCATAAGAACTGTAAATTGTGTTGACAAGATGCTCAGATCATAATAAACCTCTGAGGCTTCTGGTCTTTACTCCGAATCATCCGTCTGAAGTTAAAGAGACTTTGCAACGTTGATAAGAGTATTAAATACCTGACAAATCTCCCTTTTAAAGTGCATTTTGAACAGATACAAAATTATTAATTTGCGATTAATCGTGATTAAATATCTCAATCGATTGACAGCTCGAGAAAATAAGATTTGATTTATCACCCAGCCTTAATAAGAGAGTTAGATACTCATTTATCTTAGAATATGGATAGTCAACCCCCAGAAACAAGTGTGATGTCAGAACTTTGGCTCTTGAAAGCAGCCATAGCTCTTCTTGAGCTGAAACATCCCATTATCAGCTCTTGGCCAAAACCTCAGTAGTGACATGTCACGTCAAGCAAAACCCCAAACTGCAGCAACAAGTGAATAACTGACTGTTTTGTCCTGAAGGACATTTTGTCACATGACGACACGCCGTCCCAGCTGTGGGGTTAGCAGTTGAAACCACAGTGGGAACTCTGGTTTGGACCTAATCTGACTTTTGTCACAGACGTCACGGACGGAGGAGGTCGTCCTCTGCCTCCCTTCTTCTTCTTCTTCTCTTGTCATACACACTCTCCATCGCCGTGTGTTTGTGTTACTGGACGATACAGTGACTCTGTGTTTGTTATAAAAGACAAAGAGCATGTGCTGTTTGTTTGGACAGATATGCTGCTCTACATAATTGTGTGTGTGAGAGATACGGAGTGTGTGTGTGTGTGTGTGTGTGTGTGTGTCTTGGCGTTTCCACCAGCTCTTGTTTATGTGAACGTAAGCCTGAGGTGAATGGTCGACAGTAACTGTTTCACACTGTTATCTTAGATGTTGCTTTTATGTTCTGACACTCGCTCTGCCACACAGAATTAAGAGAAGTTTAATGTTGCAAATAAACGAGGAATTTATTAAGTGTTGATTATATGACAGACAAAGAAATACACCGACACATGAGAAGAAAACTATGCAGGGTCTTTTTTATGCCTCCGCGCCGGCGACAGCCGTGGCCAGAGGCATTATGAATGAATGTCAGGTAGGTAAATTGCACCATTTAATGTCTTGTATTGGGAAACATGCAGGTAAATGAACAGTTTTATCTGAAGTTAGCTTTGTTTTACCTCCTTATCTGAGTGAATTAGTCACAGCCAGGTGGCAAGGGTTATGTACAAGAGGAGACTAACTTTTCATAACCGTCACAAGTCTGTGTATTAGAACATGTGTCAGTATGTAGCAGCTATATATACAGTCTATGTTACAAACACGTGAAGTCGGTTTAAATTGTGTCCCGTTGTTGCAGGTTCAACCTCGATCCAGAGAGGACGTGCACTGATGATCGACTCTGGGAGGCGCTGGAGATCGCTCAGTTGAAGAACATGGTGAAAGCGCTGCCTGGAGGACTAGGTACTCTAATATTATCTCAAGATGAAGTTAGTTTTATTGCACCAAAAGTCTGTTTTTCAATCAAATACTTGTGTTTAACCGATCGTGTGCTGCTTCCAGATGCTGTTGTGACAGAAGGTGGAGAGAACTTCAGCGTCGGTCAGAGGCAGCTCTTTTGTTTGGCCCGAGCTTTTGTCAGAAAGAGCAGCATCCTCATCATGGACGAAGCCACGGCGTCTATAGACATGGCCACGGTGGGTGCTACCGAAACAAAATAAAAAATTTAAACGTAGACTCTTTCTTTCTGTGACAAACAAATTATGCTTCCCTGACAAATAATAACGCTAATACCTCTTTTCGTCCTTGCAGGAGAACATCTTACAAAAAGTTGTGATGACAGCGTTTGCAGACAGAACCGTCGTTACAATCGCAGTAAGTCTGTCAGTCTGTTGATTTTGTTGAAAGTCAAACCAGGTTTATTTGAACCAGTTCCAGTCCTACAGCTAGCTGAGCTTCACGGTTTGTTCGGTGCTGATGGATGCAGATATGTGGCTCGTTTTCTTTGAGGTCCATGTGCATCTATTGCATTATATTTGCCTTTTCCTGCACCTTTTTCCTTTTCACACTGACTGATTTTCCATACAAAATGTAATATACGTAATATAAATAGTCTTTGATGTAAAGACAGTCCTCTTTGCCATTTCTTTCACTTATCTGCTTTCCTTTTCTCCCTCTGTGATACTGTCTTGTCCTCTTAATCTCTCCTATCCTTTTCCTTCAACCATTTCTCTTTCATTTCTTTTATTTCTATACTTTCCATCTTCAATTCCTCCATTTCTTTGCCTCCCTTTTTCTTTCCTGTCCTACACTTTTCTTCCTCTCCCATCCTCCCTCCCTCTATCCTCCCTCTCCATGATTTCTTCCATCCATCCCCTCGTCTCTATCCCTCCGTCCTGCCGCCAGCACCGCGTGTGCTCTATCTTGGACGCCGAGCAGGTGTGCGTCTTCTCCTCCGGGATCTTGGTGGAAAGTGACTCGGGTCCCAACCTGCTAGCACAGGAGGAGAGCCTCTTCAGTGTGCTAGTGAGGAGTCACAAGTAGACCCGGATCAAGCTCAGACCACTTTGGCTCTGCCCCGGTTTTTTCTCTTCCTTGGAACTTTTCCACCTCTTTTTATTTTTTCCTACTTTTCCTGGCTGAGTCAGAGCTGGAGTCTGGGTCTGCTGAAGCCTTACTGCCACTGATAGCCTGGTTGGTATCAAATTAAAACTACTGCATGCTCTTCTGTAGATATTTCACGTGCATGCAGTGTAATTTGACCAAACCCTGCAGTGTTGTGGCATCAATTACAGTTTTAAAACGGCCCTCAGTGCTTCCAGTATTCAATTAGAGCATGTCAATTATTACCATACACAAATTTACAAGAAAAAAACTTCAATTTTCACTGAAATTATAAAATCATAAATTTACAAGAAAAAACTCAGAAATTCTCTTAGATTAAAGTCATAAATTTACGATAAAAAATTTGGATATTCTCTGAGATTAACATGGTAAATTTACGAGAAAAAAACACAAATTGACAAGAAAACAATTTAGATATTCTCTGAGATTAAAGTAGTAAATTTATAAGAAAAAAAAACATGAATTTTCTTTGAAATTATAGTCATAAATATACAGGAATCAAAATCTGAAATTCTCTTAGATTAGAGTCACAAATTAACTAGTAAAAAGTGTTGTGTTTTTTCTGTTAAGGAACCACATCGCTTCATTTTGCAAGGTTTGATCAACCCACAGACGCCACTGTTAAACACGGCGGTAGATTGAGCCGCTCTTGCACTCAGTGTTTGGCAGGTTAGGCTTTATTCTGAAGGGTGCCACGTTTTGAGTTGCTGATCCTCGTCCCATCAGTGTTAAACTTAAACTGTTTTCTCATATGAACACCGGAAATGTCCAGAGAACATAGAACAACATACAACATAGAGAGTGCAGGAAGCAGGGCATGAAGCAAAAACACCACAGTCATATAGCCAGTTCATAATTTGGTCATAAACAATCAAGTCTCTTGCCATTTCTTGAATCTGGCGGCCCTTACCGACAGAAGTTAGACATTTTCGTTTCCGTCTTCGTGTAAATGACCCTCCGATGTTTGTTTTCTTCCGGCTTTGCGCCCGTCGAATGGAAACGTCATCAAAACGCCGTTCACTCGCTTGCTGTGAATTCTCCGGACAATGACCGGTTCAGTCGGACATTACACATGCTTTTTACTAGGGTACAAAGCAGGATAAAGTCTGTCTAATGTACGGTCTGAATCATTCAGACATACGGGTGATGTCTAGAGAAGTTAACGGTTGCAGTGCATGTGTGAAAGGGGCGTAAGCCTCAAGTCACAAACTTAGTCTTGTGAAGCAGAAAGGGCAACATCATCTGCAAACAAACAGAGTATCTGGACCTCAAGTGACTCTTCAGTCTTTATGCAGCCACTCTGAGTAACTAAAACAAACACACATAGAAACTAATACTGTTGCTTTGTGTTTCCAGCACCGCGTCCACACCATCCTAACAGCTGATCTGGTCATCGTGATGAAGCGAGGGAACATTTTGGAGTACGACAAACCCGAGACTCTTTTGGAGCAGGAGGACGGGATATTCGCTTCATTAATCCGGGCTGACATGTAGAAACACAAGTCAGTCAGCAACGCCCGACAACAACCGACAGACTGATCAGTTGGTTGATCTTTCTAGTTTTCTTAAAGAGGTGGACAAACCTCTGTGACACTACAACACTCCAGTGAAGCCAATAATGTGTGTCTTGTATTCAATGGGGGAAAAAAACACATCCAGAAACATTATCAGTCACTAGTTGATATATTTAAAACATGTACTTGAATCATTCAGTCAGTCAGCCAAATAAATACTGCCTTTTGTTTTTAGAAATGACATGTAGAAACGCCACATATCATTTAAACGATAAACCATCAGTTTATCCAACATCTAGAGAGTTCTCAATACATTAAACAATGGAGAAACCCTTGGATCACAGACCTTTATAAGCAATCAGTATTAAGAGTTAATACAAAATGAAGATGTTTGTGTCCCTAGATAGATAATATATGATGCTAGTGGCTAGATTTTGTATTTGGCTGAACTTTTATGTTCTGTAAGGATCACTTTAAATTGATTTTCAAAAGTCTTTAATTATCTTGTTACATTTATTTTAAACGTATGCACAACACGTATCAGTTTTATTAGCACTTGTATTATGCAATAATAAGGAAGGGAGAAACTTGTATTTACAATCCTTTTTTTTTAAATAACTGAATGTTGGCTTTGGCCAGTTGTTTCTGTGCTCTGCATACACGAATGCATTGTGCAGTCTCTCACTGTATTAATATAATTAATATTATCTTAATATTTTAGACCCTGGTGTAGTATGTGCTACATTTTTTGAAGTAAAACTGATAGAAATGACTCTATAAGCAGTTTTTATAAACGTTTTGTTGCATCAAACTGTCCTGGCTGCGTTCACATCATGTCAGAAGTTGGAGAAGAACAGGACGACATCTCTTTGCTGCAACTTTTTGGGATTGTAAAGTGAATTGTTGTGGCGATTCTTCTCCTGAACGAGTGAGACAAAGGAAATCGAAGGATTTGTTGCTATTTTTGATGCCTGTTTTATAAGATTTCTGCAACGTGTGACGCCAAAAAGGAGACATCAGACCTTAAAATGTCCTCGTCCTACCTGGAATTTCCACCAGAAGGTTGACCTGGTTATCTTTTTGAAATTTTGGCAAAACTTGGGACAAGATCAGCAGACGTCTTTGATGCAAAAGCAATATCATGAGTGTGTGCGGCCAGTCGGCAACCAACTTTGATGTAAAGAAGGTGGAAATATACCAGAAACAAATCAAAAATGTGCTTTTCAAACACCTTGCTTTGAACTTCTTAAAGATTAAATTGAATACGATGCATTTCTACGACTTTGCAAGCAAGGACAGTAACAACACACTGAGTCCATTCAACCAAACTCCTAATTTTATTTTTATGATTTAGAATTTATCACATCTGATGTTTTCAAATTGAAGAAAATTCTATTAAGCAAACAAAACAATCTAAGAAATGACCTAACACGTAGGGTAACAAAATACCTCAGTTTAATGTGAGAAAACATGAGTTCAAAAGCAATTCAATTTTGCAAAAGTTGGATATTTTATTTGTGTTATACGTCCACCTTTTACTCTTCTCTATCAGTTGTATTTCTGTGCCTATAGTACAAACACTGTAGGGTGTCACTGCTCAGGCTGAAGCCGGTGAACCCGCTGTCTGTCTGCGGTCATGCTTTGCTGAACTTATTATCCTCGGGGACAATAGACGCCCAATGTGAGCTCCCGTTAACTACAGAGACGTTTAATGGTTGTTGTGGACTGAAAGTGATTTTTGAGATTTGATTTCCTCTCTGGCATTGTTAAATGATCCCACATTCATATCAGAAGCTACAGCCAACAGCTGGTTAGCTTAGCTTAGCACAAAGACTGGATACGGGTAGAAACAGCTAGCCTGGCTCTGTCCAAAGGTAACACAATCTACTGACCAGCACCTCTAAAGCGCAGTAATTAATCATATCTTCTTTGTTTAATTTGTACAAAAATAATAAATTTATATTCACAGTTAATGTTTTTTATAGAGTTGACTAGTCTCTAAGGCTAAGATATTAGTTTACAATCCTCTCTTTATTTTACTTTAAACAAATTCTTAACAAAATAATACGGAAACTGCAAATTAAACAAATACCAGTTTATAGAGTCACAATTCAGTTTTTCTAGAACCACTCGTCTCTGTGGGAGCGGTGCTATTGTCCCTTTTGTATTATTGTTATTAATTATACTCACTTTGCTTTTAAATGAGATTTTTAAACTGACTTTGTACTGTACAGACTGAATGCCAAATAGATTCTTTTGCAAGAATTTCAATATTTTATATTTTAGATATTTTACTTGCTGATGTTTCATCTCAAGAAGTTGCTCAGTGGTTTTTCCTCTGTTACACATATTTTTCACTCGTACATCTTCTCTCTGTCTGCAGTTAATCCTCCTCCTCCTCCTCGTTCTGTTCTTTGATCGTCGTTCAATCTGGCCACAACTATGTTTCATAAATCTTTTGTGTTTTACTGCACGTGTGCGTCTGGACTTGAACCTGACAGACTGCTGCCTTGTAAATTCTTCGCTTCACACCATGAAACCATAATTTGTCTTTGTGCAAAAACAGATGAATAAATGGAAAGACACATTATTTTCTTTTATATTGTTTTAGGACACAGAGAAGACAGATTTAACTAAAGCAAGACTGTTATAGTTTTTAACATCTTATATCCTGTTTCATATTTTAAACAGAGCACAAGTTAACATTGACAGTATTACAAACACACATTATCAGACTACACTCATAAATCCACATTTCAATGCAACTTAAATACCAGATAGCATTTTTACAGGTTGATTTTTAAATCTTAAATGTATGTATGTGTACATTCTGTATATCCAAAACTTTTTAAACATATATCGCAAAGTATTATTACGTGTGCCTATTTTTTTTTGTATTCTTGAAATGATAATAAAATGTTTTTGAGTGAAGTGAGCTTTTCTTTCTTAATAAACCTGCAGTAAGTGACCCTCAACACATCGACTAATATACAATATGTTGTTAAATGGCGCCCCTTGGTGGCTAAATCTCAAATGTCTAGATGTTAATTCCACTCCACTTTAATGTCGAAAATAAAACCATGCAGGGAATGAATAATTAAAATGACTTGTGACTGTCAAACACACTCCAGTTTATGTCAAGAAATATGTCAAAAATATTTATTTATTTATAATTTTATTAAATAATAAAAATATATATTTATTATTTTATACAATAATTTTATAAAATACAAAATAATATATGTTTTTTATTTTGTATTTTATCAAAATATTTATTTTTAGGCTATTAAATGTATATTCATATTTTTTTCAATTTTCTATCACAATGACAGCAGAATTGCTCTCAATTTAACCCCCGGTTTGTGTTTTTATTTAATTATTACAATTATTTAGGTGCAAAAAAACACTGCAGCATAAAACACAACTAAAATTGAAGGTCTTACTGGATCTATATAGTTATATTTATTAACAACTAACAATTTAGTCTATATTTATAATTGTATAAAATGATCAATTATTTGTTTGAAACCATTATTAGTGGAGTGGGTTAGTCTGGAGAATATTTCTATATCTATATCTAATTTAATTTATAAAATATTCTGCACAGTTTATATTTAAAAGTAGTTTTGAATGATCTGAGACACTTTGAGAAAAAGGAAAATCTGACTTCTCATTTTCTCATCTCATATTTAAAGTCAGTCCAGCCTGTAACTCTTGAATGCAGCTGCAAATTAGAAAGGAAAAATGTAAATTTTAAGTTTTTAATCGTCATAAAAGGTTGCTCTAGGTCCATTTGCTCTGCTGTGGGACCATTAATTAAATCCTGTATGTCTTGAAACAATATACTCAGACACTCAACTGGGTCCATTTTCAACCTGAATGACAGCTACAATAAATAGCATAAATAGATAGAAATCTACTAATAATGATAGGCCATAACAGAGACCAAATGTGATCTAATGATCCTTTAATTCTTACAGCTTAAAACTTATTTAACGTTTATAAAAGTAGAGTTTAATGTGGAAATCTGGTGAAATTAGTCATTTAAAGTCGAAAATAATCATCTTTCATTAATAATTAGAGGGTTTAATGAATGTTTGAACTCAGGAGACTTTATTGAAGACAATAGTTGAAGGTTATGAGCATTGGTAGGGGACATGAATAAGTTTTGACTTGTGTTTTCCGACGGTCCCTGAACGGCCCTTGAAGGCAGCAGCAGCAGCCTGGTCTGGTCTGGATCGGGTCTGGACTCTGGAAGCTGGACTACGTCAACAGGAGGAGAGGAGACCGTCCCAGCCCTTCAGAGAGAGGACGCACACAAAACGTCCTCCAGATGTCCACACGAGGAAAACAGTTTGTGCGTCTTTGAGCGTCTTTTTTTGGAGCGTCTTTTTTTTTGGAACGTTCTTTTTTTTGGAACGTTCTTTTTTGGAGTGTTCTTTTTTGGAACGTTCTTTTCTGGAACGTTCTTTTTTTAAAGCGTCTTTTTTTGGAGCGTCTTTTTTGGACATGTTGGATAAAGGCGCACTGAAGAAGATGCGACTCTAAAAATTTTTTTTTAAAAAGTAGCTTTTTTCACACTTTGGTCTTATTTCTAGCTGAAGATATGTTGGCGAGAAAAAGCATCATCCCGGAGGAGTTCGGTCTGCCGGGCCTCGCCTCCCGCATGCCCCGCAAACCGGTGTTCAGGGACCGGGTTAACAAGGCGCGCTTCATCGCCAAAAATGGCTCGTGCAACCTGGCGCACAAGAACATCCGCGAGCAGGGCCGCTTCCTGCAGGACGTGTTCACCACGCTGGTGGACCTCAAGTGGCGCTTCACACTGGTCATCTTCACCACGACCTTCGTCAGCAGCTGGCTGCTGTTCGCCATGAGCTGGTGGCTGGTGGCCTTTGCGCACGGAGACCTGGGACCGGAGAACCTCAACGAGACGCACTGCGTCACTGAAGTCAAGTAAGAGACTCACACACACACACACACATACACACAGCAGACTCAATGTTAGAAAAGTGCAATTTTAAAAAGTGTGATTTAGATGTTTAAAGTGTGTTTGATGAGATGGTTTTTTTTTGAGGTCACTAGAACTTTTTCTATCCATCCTGAGTTGGTCCAAACCTCCCACCATCCTCCTCCTCCTCTTCTTCTTCTCTTCCTCCATTTTTAATGAGGAGAAGAGGGAGAGAAAGATATTAATTGTGACAGGAAGTTAGGGAACTTTTGCTCTCATCATTTCAGAGGAAATAAAGTAAAGATTGTAGGAGGGGAAGAGAGTGTTTGGCACCTCCCTCCTCCTTTCCTTATCTCCTTCCTTCCTTCTCTCCTTTCCATTTTTTTGTCAACCACCTCTCCTTCAGGTGGTGTAAAGTACATAGTCTACATTTACTCAACTACCAATTTAAGGACAAATTTTAGGTACTTGTCCCTCAAGTGTTTCCATTTTATGCCACTTTATACTCCCACTGCATTTATTTAACAGCTATATATATATTTCAGATTAGGATTTTATGTTAAAAAACATCTGGTAAGCTTGTAAAATAAAATGCATTGCTACAGATTCAACCAAAAAACTTTTTTTTTACGAAGAAGCAGTGTAGCTGTGTCTTCTTGTCATGTTTCAGACGTCTCTGAGTTGTTTCAGTTCCTCCAAAGAGACATTTTCTCCTCTAAACTTCTCACATGGTTTCATTTAAATAACTTCGTTTGACCCAAAGAGCTAAAACTCTCTAATAATCCTCAAAAAAAGAGCAAAGATTTGAGAAAAGTCATGTATCAGAACTTAGTTTCTTCTTGTCCCTCCCATTAATCATCTCACGACCAGGACAAGGAACAGTGTTTTAAGTGTATGATCACCTGTAAATATGAATCGACACTGGCTCTAGATAGGGCCTTTTTGCGTTTTCACGTCGGCCAACGTAGTTCTCCTACACGCTTGGCACACGGGAGATGTTTGAGTTGGTTGCAATCTGCAACCTCACCACTTGATGGCGCCAGATCTTACACACTGTACCTTTAAGTAAAGGGGTCTCTGACTAGATCTTCAAACACTGCTCCTCAACCTTCCCTCCTCTCTCTCTTTTCTATCTCGTCCATTCAAAATCTTGAACATCACACATGATCAGTGGAAATATGATGAAGAAATACTTTCTTATTCTCTGAATAGTATATTAATATGAACAAAGTGAAGCCTTAAATGGGAGCGAATGTCTTTGAGAAAAAGGGTCAGACCGATTTAAGATGAATTCAGAAAATCATCAGAAAGATTTAAAGCTGCAGGAGATATTTTTTCTTTTCTCAAAGTGGGCAACAAGTCACTGAGGATTGACTCTGTTTGGCAGAATGAAACTGTTCTGATGTCCAAAACCTATAGGATACTGGTTTTAACGTCATGTCTTCTAAATGTTAAGTTCAACCAGCCGTGACTGAAGAAATTTCTTCTCTCTTCAGGTCGTTCACGTCTGCCTTCCTGTTCTCCATCGAGGTTCAGGTGACCATCGGCTTCGGAGGACGAATGATAACTGAACACTGTCCGACCGCCATCACCGTCCTCATCATGCAGAACATCATAGGACTCATCATCAACGCTGTCATGCTGGGTAAGACTTAAGTGCTCAGATAGTGATACTACAGTGTAGAAATACTCTGTTACAAGTTAAAGCCCTGCATTCAATTTCACATAAGTGAAATCGACTTGTTTCCTTCGTCTCTCCTCAGGTTGTATCTTCATGAAGACGGCTCAGTCAAACCGGCGAGCGGAGACGTTGATCTTCAGCCGTCACGCCGTGATCGCTGTCAGAAACAACTGTCTGTGTTTCATGATTCGTATCGGGGATCTGAGGAAGAGCATGATTATAGGAGCCACCGTCAGGTTACAGGTGTTTGTCTGCTTTATTTAACAGTATATTATTGTTGTTTCTGGGTATGTTGGCATTTCTACTTACAACGGTGTATTAGGGCCATTGTAGGTCAAAATAAATAAATAAATTATTGGTCTGCAGGTGGTGAGGAAGACGACAACACCAGAGGGGGAGGTGATCCCCATCCATCAGATCGACGTCCAGACGGAGACCGCCGTGGCCACCAACAGCCTGTTCCTCCTCGCGCCGCTCATCATCTGCCACATCATCGACAAAGACAGGTACGACCACGCCAGATCCATGATTTATTATTATTGTTTTATCTAATATTATATTTTTGGATTATTTTAATTGTCTGATTGAAAGTCCTGAAATGTTTTAATCCGGGTTCAACCATGTTTCTAAATTTGTTGTTGTGTTCCTCTCCTCTCAGCCCGCTGTACGACCTGTCGGCCATGGAGCTGCAGTGCAGCGACCTGGAGGTGATCGTCATCCTGGAGGGCGTCGTGGAAACGACGGGGATCACCACGCAGGCCCGGACCTCCTACGTCGCCGAGGAGATCCAGTGGGGTCACCGCTTCGTTCCCATAGTGACGGAGGAGGATGGCGTGTACTCGGTGGACTACTCCAAGTTTGGTAACACAGTCAAGGTGAGAGTTAATCCAACTAAGGTATTGTATAATCAGATTGATGCTTCTTTCTATTACCTTTATCTTTATGATAATCACTTACTAATCATTGTTTATCCTCCTGTTTATTCACCACTACAACACTGATTATGAAAAGAGAAGACATGGGAGGAAGTAGAATTAAATTTAAACATATAGAATCTTATTCCCTTATGGGAATCACCTGCATGTTAAGTCTTTTAAATGTTATCAAGAGTTTTATATTTCCCGTTTCCCCATTTAAGCTTCAATTTTATTGTTTTTATTCTTTATGTTCCACATTTTATTGTTATTATTCTTTAGTTTCTCTTTAGTTTTATCCTGCTATGGTGAAGTCATGACCCGCCCTACTCTGCCTCTGATTGGCTTGTACTCATTGCCTTTGTTGGTTGGATTGATTAGGTTAAGGCATGAGGAGTGAGATGGGTTAGGGTAAGCCAATCAGAGGCAGGTAGGAAAAAACAACAACCACGGGACAGAAAAATTAATATTTATTTATTTATGTCACTTGTAACACTGTTCTGTCGTTGCTCGTTCAGGTAGCGACGCCGCCATGCAGCGCCAGAGAACTGGACGAGAAGCCGTCCATCTTAATCCAGACTCTCCAGAAGAGCGAGCTGTCGCACCAGAACTCGCTGCGTAAGCGAAACTCCATGAGACGCAACAACTCCATGCGTAACGGCGCAGGAAGCAGCGGCAATCTGCGCAGGAACAACTCGGGGCTTGCCGCGCCCAAAGTTCAGTTCTTCACCCCGACCGACGGAGGCCAGAACCTGAACGCCGTCACCTGACATGAGGCCTGCCTCCTGCTGGCCGCCCTGCTCCTCCTGGTGGCGAGGAGGATTGTGGGTGTTGGTGTTTCTCCTGCTCTGATGGGACTCGTTCTTTTCCTGTTCCCTGCCTTATCTGGACTCCCAGCACTTCTGATGTTACCTCATGTTCACGTGCATGGAGGGATCTAGCTCCTATTTTATAAATGAACTCTTCAAATCATTGCAGTTCATTTCTCTGCACCGATAGAGCCGCCACAAACCAATCAATTATTAATAATTATTACATTTTTCTCTTCATTATCATTAAAGCAATAATTTCAAACATTGGGCCTTTATGCCTACCGAATTTTACCGACATGAGGGAGATATATTTTCTTTATGATTAAAGTCACAGTTTAACTACTAGTAGTGGTAACTAGTGGTCATCAATCACTGTACTGTACATGTGTGTTTTCACTTTATATTGACTTGTGTGTTATTTGAGAATAAATGCACTTCATCTGAATATGGTTTCAATATTTGAAATACTCAAATGATCATTTATTTAGTAGTTAACACAATCAAACAAATACGTCCTTATAAATCCTACAAAAGTGTATTTAAAAAATGCAAAGATTATGTTGAGAAAAATATCACATAGATTATGAAGATTGTGCGATACATGCTTCCAACAAAATATGATAGTTAAAAAATTGTATAAAGGAATTCTGTATAAATCAACACATTTAAAGGTCATGCACATAAAAAACACATCTAAACTAACAAAAAACATCCATCCAACCTCAATTTATCAGTGGAGTTTGCAAACACTGTGTATACTGATGCATTCTGAGGTAAGATGTGCTGAAGAATCTGCAGATCTTTTTGCTTTTATACTGAAACGGGATGTCTTTACAGCAGTTTTGGGTTAGGCAAATAATGTAATGAAATGACCACATGATGGATAAATTACCTTGGGTGAATATCAGACAGCAGCTTCTTTTTTGTGTCATTTTTCAATGAACTTATGATTATTGCATAGATGTAACTTTCAATTCTGTACTTTTCTCAGGTCTTTCAGAATAAAAATAAGAAGCAAACATTATTAATTTGCAGAAATTAAGTAGGTGTAATAAGTAAAATAATAAAATGCAGCATTATCTGTTCACTGCAGCAGATAGCATTGCTTCGTGTGCTAAAGTAAGATAACTGACACCTATCTTGATAATTCACATTCATTTTTGTTTTAGTTCAGTTAAAGCTGTAAAAGGCATGCTACTTCCTCCAAAAGTAAAAAAAAAGAGCCAGATTTTAGATGAACTCTCACCAGTGTTAAATGAATAGATTATTATTATTATTATTATTATTATAATTATTGATTGAAATATACAACATGAAAATGCATTCTTAAAAAAAAGAAAGAATATCTGTACTTGTATCTTGGATTATTTATGTGTCACCGATGCAAACTGTAATTTTGCCACTAGTTGCCTGGTCACTTCATACCTGTAATATTATGGAATATTAACTGCGCAGTAAGAGAGCTGAAATGAAACTCAGCCCAGGTCTGACGTAGCTCAACTCCTCCCATCACTCGTGAGATAAACCAGGAAACCAGCTTGTTGTTATTCTCCCTCCCTGAGAAGAAGAGTGTGTGAGTGACCTTAACTTTCAGACCAAATCGACAGCTTCCACTGAAGTAGAACGGCTACAGCTCAGCAGGAAATACTGGGAATACTGGGACTACTGCTACTGGTAATAAACTGTACCTTGGTGCTGATGGTATACTAGAAAGAAGAGCTTTAGGAGTAGGCTATCAAAAGTGAAAGTAACTGCACAAGTGGACATGGCTTCCAGATTAGAGAAGGAACTCTCTTGTCCGGTTTGCTGTGACATTTTTAAAGATCCAGTCGTCCTGTCATGTAACCACAGCTTCTGTAAGGACTGTCTGCAGAAGCATTGGGCAGACAGTCAAACCTCTGAGTGTCCGGTCTGTAAGAGAAGGTGGTCAAAGGAAATACTTCCCTTTGACTTTGCGTTGAAGAGCCGGTGTGAGGCCTTCTTACTAGAGAGAGGATCCGAACCACTCTGCAGTCTACACTCCGAGAAACTCAACTTCTTCTGTGTGGACGATCAGCAGCTGGCGTGCAGCGTCTGCAGAGATGCAGAAACACACAGCGGCCACAGGTTCAAACCGGTCAACGAAGCTGCGCAGGACAGCAAGAAAAAGCTTCAGGATTCCTTGAAGCCTTTGCAACTCAAACTGAAGCGTATTCATCAAGTTAAAGGAAACTGTGAGCAAACAGCAGAACACATTAAAGTCCAGACGGAAAGCACCGTGGGGAGGGTGAAGGAGGAGTTCAGGAGGCTTCACCAGTTTCTAGAAGAGGAAGAGGAGGCCCGGATGGCTGCGCTGAGGGAGGAGGAGGAGCAGAAGAGTCAGATGATGAAGGAGAAGATTGAAGGTCTGAGCAGAGACATATCAGCTCTTTCAGACACAATCAGAGCCACAAAGAAGCAGATGAGAGCTGAAGATGTCTCGTTCATGCAGAACTACAAGGCTGCATTGGAAAGAGTCCGGCAGCAACCTCTACCCAATGATCCAGAGCTGGTTTCAGGAGCTCTTATCGACATGGCCAAACATCTGGGCAACCTGAGCTTCAACGTCTGGAGCAACATGAAGGAGATGGTCTCCTGCAGTCCCGTGATTCTGGATCCGAACTCTGCTCACCCGGACCTCATCCTGTCTGAAGATCTGACCGGTGTGAGGCGTGGAGAGGGAAAGCAGCAGCTTCCTGACAACCCAGAGAGGATCGACCACTTCATCTCCGCCGTGGGCTCTGAGGGATTTAACTCCGGGTCTCACAGCTGGGAGGTGGAGGTCGGAGACAACGCGGCCTTCGTACTGGGCGTGCTAACGGAGTCGATCGAGAGGAAAGGCATAATATGGTCCGGGTTGTGGAGATTGATGTTCTCCGGCGGTGAATACAAAGCTCTCTCGCCATCAGACACAGGGTCAGATGTGTCAGTGATGAAGAACCCGAAGAGGATCCGAGTGCAGCTGGACTGGGACAGGGGACAGCTGGTGTTTTCTGATGCTGACACGAACGCACAAATACACACCTTCGCACACACTTTCACTGACAGGCTGTTTCCATATATTAGCACCTGGAATGACATCCCGATAAAAATTGCAGCAATGCAGGTCTCTGTGAGAGTGGAGTGATGTCTGATGTATACAAGCTACTAATCGAGTGTTCTAGGGATGACGTATTTTTGTCGGCCAACCAGGAAGTTAGCATCGCTCTGGTTCCCTCGACACAAAGCCAATGGGATTGTTCCATTGTTGTAACAGCAACAAATCAATGAATATATATTTAATAAAATGTACTGTACAAATATTTTAGATACTGCAAAAACTGCACTTTTCAATGTATCTATTTATCACTTTATGCATTAAATGTAAGAGTTTAATTTACAGTCATTTATCAAGTCTACAGTAAAACAGTTTTTAGTGTCAGTATTTGTAATCTTTATCATTATTATCATGTCTCAGCTGTACAGTCAATTAAGCTGCATGTACATTATTTGCTTTTGATCAACAGAAAAAAAACAACAACTAGCTGAGCCAGATTTAGCCTAGAAGGCAAATTTTCATGTTGTCCGTAGTGTTAAAGAGAGTAAAGGAAAATAAAACAACATAGCACAACACAAAGCGTCTGGGTCAGTCCTTCCTGCTTAATAAAGGTTCATCTTATTTTATCTATGCTGATCAAATTAGGTATGACATGTATGGTTACTTTATTTGAATGATAAAGTAAGGAACAGAAAACTTGAGGTTTTCTGTGAACTGTAAAAAACATTTTCCTCTAAAACCCAATAAAGACTGAGAATCAAAGGGACTTTTGTGTGATTTATTACTTCTCTTATTATGTTCATACTTGATTACAAATACGGTGATATCACAATTATTGTGATATTGTGAGACTATTGTGTTACTATGTCTAATATTTTTGTCCATTGAGTATTTTTTTTAAATTTAAATCATTCTGATTATTTTATTTTAATATTTTATTGAATTTATTTTATTAATTATTTTAATTATTCAGGTCTTTCAGTATAAAAATAAGAAGCAAAGATTATTAATTTGCAGAAAGGAAGTAGGTGTAATAAGTAAAATAATAAAAATCCAGCATAACTGACACCTATCTTGATAATTCATGTATTTTTTTTTTGAGTTCAGTTAATCTAACCCAAACAATATGTTTCAAATATTGTTTGGGTTGTTGTTGCTTTTCTATTTTTCTACTTGGCTAGATAATATTATATTATAAACAGTTGGATTAAAACGCTAATATTTTTGTCCATTGAGTTTTTTTAAATTTTAATTATTCTAATCATTTTATTTATTTTATTTATTTTATTTATTTTATTTATTTTATTTATTATTTTAATTTTTTAATTTATAAATACCACTACCATACAGCATGACCATTAGACCTGCTTTCTGATTGGCTCTTGGTTTATTCTTACGTTGCCCTACGTTCTTACGTTGCTCTACGTGCCTGTGACGTCGTACGTACCCGGCAGTGAGAGTGGGAAGGTGAAGTGAAGCGTCTCTTCAGGTAAACATGGCTCGTAGTTTACTCTGCAGAGCTGTCGGCGTGTTTCAGCTCAGCAGAACTTCAACACTACTAACCGGGACTCGTTTCTACTCTCAGACCGAACCGGAACCGCTGACGGTGAGACAGCAACACAACGGAATCAGGTAAAGTACCGAAATATACCTGTTATTCACAGGTGTTGTCAGGTAGATACAGTATATTTACACTATAACAACAACAGCATGTCAGGGGTCAGCAACCTTTACTATCAAAACAGACATTTTAGGCAAAATAAAAAAAAAAATCTGTCTGGAGCTGCAAAACATTTCAGCATTGTGATGAAGGTAACACAGTTTATAGTCTAAGTATATAGTATATAAGTCTAATGCAGTGATGGCCAAAAGAGACAATGTACTATGGAGTATTAGGGCCACATTGAGGGAAAAAACATCTGAGGTTTACAGAATAAAGTCAGAATATTATGAGAATAAAGTCATAACTTTATGAGAAAAAAAACCCTTAATATTATGAGAATAAAGTCGTAATATTAAGAGAATAAAGTCATAATATTACGAGAATAAAGTTGTAATATTACGAGAATAAAGTCGTAATATTAAGAGAATAAAGTCATAATATTACGAGAATAAAGTTGTAATATTATGAGAATAAAGTCATAATATTACGAGAATAAAGTCGTAATATTACGAGAATAAAGTCATAATATTAAGAGAATAAAGTTGTAATATTATGAGAATAAAGTCATAACTTTATGAGAAAAAAAACCCCTTAATATTACGAGAATAAAGTTGTAATATTAAGAGAATAAAGTCATAACTTTATGAGAAAAAAAACCTTAATATTACGAGAATAAAGTTGTAATATTAAGAGAATAAAGTCATAACTTTATGAGAAAAAAAAACCTTAATATTACGAGAATAAAGTCGTAATATTAAGAGAATAAAGTCATAATATTACAAGAATAAAGTCGTAATATTACGAGAATAAAGTTGTAATATTAAGAGAATAAAGTCATAATATTACGAGAATAAAGTTGTAATATTAAGAGAATAAAGTCATAACTTTATGAGAAAAAAACCCCTTAATATTACGAGAATAAAGTCGTAATATTAAGAGAATAAAGTCATAATATTACGAGAATAAAGTTGTAATATTATGAGAATAAAGTCATAACTTTATGAGAAAAAAAAACCCTTAATATTACGAGAATAAAGTCATAATATTACGAGAATAAAGTCGTAATATTACGAGAATAAAGTTGTAATATTAAGAGAATAAAGTCATAACTTTATGAGAAAAAAAACCTTAATATTACGAGAATAAAGTCGTAATATTAAGAGAATAAAGTCATAATATTACGAGAATAAAGTCGTAATATTACGAGAATAAAGTTGTAATATTAAGAGAATAAAGTCATAACTTTATGAGAAAAAAAAAACTTAATATTACGAGAATAAAGTCGTAATATTAAGAGAATAAAGTCATAATATTACGAGAATAAAGTTGTAATATTATGAGAATAAAGTCATAACTTTACGAAAAAAAAAATCTTAATATTACGAGAATAAAGTCGTAATACTAAGAGAATAAAGTCATAACATTGCGAGAAAAATAAATTCACAGGTGCTGTCAGGTAGATACAGTATATTTACAATATAACAACAACGGCATGTAACAGTGGTATACTTTTTACATCTCTGAATTTATGTGCTCGGTTTTTTGGTAAATGTAAAATCTTTATCTGTAAAGAAAATAGATGTATGTAGGGGAGTAAAAAGTATAAGTTCTTTCTTTGATGGAGAGTCAAAGCATTAAGTCTCCCAAAATGAAAATGCTCACCAGTACCTCAAAACTGTGCATCAATGTAGGTCTTTAATGAATTAACCAAAATCAATATTTAATAAATATATAGAATAAAAGCTCTTAAGTCTTATTGTACCAGGTGTGCGCCTTTCATAAATGAGAAAATGACTATTTTAAATGTTTAAATGTACAAGGAAATGGAACATAATTTGTCTGGTAAAACAGGTTATACAAGTTAGACAGATCACAAAACACTACTTTATATGGTAAATTCTTCTTCCTCTTTATTTCCAGGAGGATAATATTGAACAATCCCAAGAAGAGGAATGCTCTGTCTTTGTCCATGCTGGAGTCCCTCAGAGAAAACATCCTGACTGACGTCGACAGCGATGATCTCAGAGTTGTTATCATATCAGGTAGGTATTTATTGAGAGTGTGTGTGTGTGATATGGAGAGAGAAACATGGGGGTCTAATGTTGTAACGTGTGTGTTTTTATGTGTCTGTCAGCCAAAGGTCCAGTGTTTTCCTCTGGACACGACCTGAAGGAGCTGACGTCAGCTCAGGGCAGAGAATATCACACAAAGGTGTTTCACACCTGTTCAGAGGTTAGTTTCTCTTCCTCCCTCTCTCTGTGTCCCTATCCTTCTCTCCCAGACACTACAGATGTTGAGAGCTGTATCATATCATCACAATATCAGCCTCTTATTTACTATTTATTATAAATCACACCTGGTCCACTGAGTGTCGTTCACCTCACTCTGATGTGATGCAGTTTGACTCAGTCATTACACTATCTGGCCTTAACGAGTCAATAATATAGTCACCATTTCCTACTACACTACAACTATTATTTTGACTTTGATTATTAAATGTATCCATCAGTCTGTAAAATTTAAACAATAATGACAAATGCATATTTTAAGGTGAGACACTAGGCAAAAGCATAGTTTTTTTTGAGATTTTTGGTCTATTTTGCACTATTTATACACATTTAGGTGTTTTTATTTTACTACTTTGTCTATTTATGTCTGCAGATTTCTCCTAAATTCACCAAAAGTTAGCATTAGATAATGCCTCATTTACTTATTTAAACATAACATTTCATGGTGATCTCTAGTTAATTTTAATTTTAACATTCATCAACACAAGAGACCAATTAATCAAAACCTGATTAATTGCCTGCCTTTAAACTCCCCGGCTCTTGTGCTTCAGGTAATGACTCTGATACAAGACATACCTGTTCCAGTGATCGCCATGGTGAACGGCATTGCCACGGCTGCCGGTTGCCAGCTTGTTGCCAGCTGTGACGTCGCTGTGGCGACAGAGAGGTCCACCTTCGCCACTCCGGGTGTCAATGTGGGTCTGTTCTGCTCGACGCCGGCAGTGGCCATCGGCAGAGCCGTGCCGAGGAAGGTGAGAGAAAGACACTTGACTAGAAATGGGTGATATGGCCTAAAAATAAAATCAATTCAATTCAAATAATATTTGTTTTATAGCCCTAGTTATTTTTTATGTACTGTTCCTGTCAACTTTGATAATACTGTTTATTGTTTAAATGGAAATTATCCTGCCAAATAATAACCAAATTTGAGGAATCTTTTCCTATTTTTTTTAATAATATTATATAATTATGTTACAAATAAATATCAGCTGATATATTGTTATCAAATGTATTCTTTTTTAACTATTATTGATTAATTGATATACACCTTTGCTTCCTTCTTTTTAACCAGGTTGCCATGGAGATGCTGTTCACAGGAACCCCCATCTCAGCCCATGATGCTTTGCTGCACGGTCTGATCAGTAAGGTGGTACCAGAAGAGCGACTTGAGGAGGAGACGTCGGCCATCGCTCAGCGGGTGTGTCAGGCCAGCCGACCTGTTGTCGCCCTCGGCAAGGCCACTTTCCAGAGGTGACCGACCTCTTTTTACCTTTTCCTTGACATTATTAGTGTTTTTTTTATGCTTGAGATGGTTCAAAGGGTTCCCCCCAAAACAAGAAGAGGTTGAATTTCACCTAAAATTAAACCTAATAATTAGTATGTTGCATTTTACCATCATTAAATCATTATTATTTTTCCAAACAAATAATTCTATCAGTGGAAAGATTTCCAGCCTGTAGTAGCATCCACGTGCTACATAAATACAACTAAAGCTTTCAGAGGTTTTGATGATAGGACCAAAAACTGTTCTTTATCTTTAGTTTACTGGAATTATGAGATAATGTTTTAGGGCAAATATTGTAGGTGATGACAGATAAAATGTTATCAGGGACTATACATTTTCCATAATAATCAGGATTACTTGTGTGTAACATTGTGAATTATACATAGACATTTCCCTTCACATGTTGTTTTCTCTTCTGCTTTGTTTCCTCCAAAGACAAATGGCTCAAGGTCGAGACGCAGCGTACGCCACCGCCTCCAAGGTGATGGTTGACAACCTGGCGCTAAGAGACGGACAAGAGGGGATCAAGGCCTTCATAGAGAAACGCAAACCAGTGTGGAGCAATAAAGCAGAAAAAGCCCACGACTGATGGACTGTTGACTTTATCACAGGAGACAGTGATTATCATGACTGGTTCATGTGGTTTTCAGTCACTGGTGTGGAATAATTAGCACCAATCCCAAGTCAATGTATGGGGCTACGCTACTTTTAAAATGTGGCTGTGTAATCTGCAAGATCACTACGATTGAAGTTTGAATTGTTGACTTCATGTTCCCTGAGGATTTCCTTCTTTTCGCTGAAACTAAAGACGAGTAGCTGAACCATGTTGTGCCTTGAAAGCTGCAGATAAGAAGAAATGCTCCGTTACCACCCAGAAGGCTCAAGATGTTTAATGACATAAACAGCCTCATAAAGCTAAAGAATGCTGCTCTCTGTATTTGTGTAATTTAAATGCAATAAATGGGGTTACAAATTGGTATTATCTATTTTGAACATCCAAGGTTTTGGAAGTAAAAGTCTACATCATTTTCTGCATAGATAGACAATGTGAGGTGACTGACAATTTAAACTTCCTTATCGAATTACCAGAAAACATGCTACATCGTGGTATATATGGTTATCGAGATATAAAATTACCTATATTATGATAGAAGATTTTGGCCATATACCCAGCCCTAACATATAGTATCAATAAATGAATCAGAATATTTACATCCTCAGAACACTGAGGATATTTAAAGATACATTTGTAATGTGAATTACAATAATATATGTCAAATAATACTTTGGAAGCCAGCTGGTTACTTCCACTTTGCAACACAATTGAGGTCGTATAAGGTAGCTGCCATCAAGTATTATGAATAACACAAATTTTACAATAAAAACACTTACCACAAAGTACAGGAAATGGATCATTTTTAGTTAAAAGTAAATAGTTTGAATTAGAGCTAGCACATGGTCATAAATACATTTGTTTACAAATTGATTTAAATAAATCATAAATAGATTTGTTTACAAATTGATTTATTAATCTGAATAAATGGACTAAATTAAATGATGTACTTATTGACTGCTTTATGGTGTTTTTGTAAATCCCTTTTTTAAGTTGAACTATTTATTGATGGCTTAATATTTCATTTGTAAATTATTTTTATAATTCTTCTTTTTATTGCCCATTAAAATGTCAAATAATGAATAACTTTGTAATTTAGTCCATTTATTCATAGATGGATGGAACTCGCTACCTGATCACTTGAAATCCGCTGCAAACTTAGAGCAACCAAATCCTGTTTAATTCAGCGACAAACCTGTATTCATGCCTAGTTTTTAAATATGTGCTTTATTGTATTAATTTATTTTTCCTGTACCCATTCCTGTTTTAATCTCTCATTTTCACAAAAAGCCCGTCTAAGGACAGGTGTTACAAATTAGCATCCACTATAAGGACTATGATACTGGCATCAGATAGCTGTTTTTAAGTTGTCTCAACTTAAGAAATGTTTTTAAAAATCGTGAAAAGGCGCCCATCACAATTTCTCAGAGCTCCTGGGTACATCTTCAAACTGATGGATTTGTTCAACAATTAGTCCAAAACCTCAAAATAAGGCTGCAACTCACAATTATTTTCATTGTCAATTAATCTGACGATTATTTTCTCTATTAATCGATTAGTCGCTTGGTCTATAAAGTGGTAAAAAATGTTGATCAGTATTTCCAAGTTTTTTTTTAAATACTCAAACTGATTAATTTTTTTCTTGACAAATGACAATTAAATGCTTATTCAAAATGTTATTAAAATTGTTGCCAATTACCAATTAATGGAGTACCATACATTGTATTGGTCCCTATTAAATAAACCATGGAGAAGATTAATAAATCAAATTGTAAACAAATGTATTAATGGCTATTTTTTATTCTACAATTAGTTATTATTCAATTAAATGCTTTATTACAATTTACTCTTGTGGTCCTCCATATATGTGGTCATAAGAGTTTCATTTTTAAATGCATTTTACTATCTAATATATTTATTTTCTGTAATTATTATTTTTTTCTGTTGTTTATATATAGATGAGGTCACATCCGGCCGCCATCTTTGTTTTGTGGTAACATGCAACGTGCAACAGTGGAGAGTTGAGCGGGTTAAAAAGTAGTTTTCGGACGGAATAACTTTTAAAACAAGACAAACAGAAGAACAAGTGACGCTGAAAATACTTCCCAACTGCGGTAAGTGTTGTTTTGTGACCGTTTGTGTTTATAAAAGATTCACATTTCGGTTAAAATCGAGAAGCTAGCAATGCTAATGTTAGCTAGCGTGTCTAAACACCTGTCTTCTAACGGTTAGCGGCACTTTTCACCGGTTCTCCACTACCAAACAATCCAAGCTACGTATCTGATGCTTGTGTTTACATGTTTAAAGTCTTGTCTCACGTTTACAGTGTGTTTTTTCTTGCTAAATGTTGCTGTTTGTGTTGGTGACTGTTGGCTTTGCTTCTAGCGTTGTTGCTAGGTTACACTTGAGATTGAATGTGTTGTTGGTTTGCTAGTTGTCTTTGGTTGCAAAGATTACTTCATATTAATGCTCCTCACTGCATCTGTGTGTTTTATTAACTTTGATAAATAAATAAATGCATAAATAAATAAATACATACATATAAAAATAAATAAGAGACAAATGTATAAATTAATAAAAAATAAATACATAAATAAATAAATACATACATATAAAAATAAATAAGAGACAAATGTATAAATTAATAAAAAATAAATACATAAATAAATAAATACATACATATAAAAATAAATAAGAGACATGTATAAATTAATAAAAAATAAATACATAAATAAATAAAAGGGAAAATTAAACAAGAGTAAATAAATAAGAGAATTAATACAAAGATAAATAAACAAGAACATTTACAGAACTATCAACTGAATGAATATGAATTCTCATTGGGTTGATTTGGTCTTTAGCATAATTCCTCCCTGTGTTATTGCTGCTGTTGATCTATTAATTACTGATGGTATTATTTAGAGCCAATTCATTGATTGACAGAAAATAAATTGGCATTCATTTGATTAATTAATTGATTAATTAATTAATTAATCAGTTGTTTAACACTGGTGCTCTGATACTTGTTTGTAAATTGAATATCTTTGAGTTTTGGGCTGCTTGGTCAGACAAAACATGCTATTTGAAGAAATCACTTATGGTTGTTTTCTCACATTTTATAGAATTAACAAGATCATTTTTGTCAGATTAATTGATGATGAAAAGAATTTGTAGAAATGTTGTCTATAAGACATGTCTTTATTTTCTGTGCTATACCTCAGATGACTCAATAGTAATTTAAGTTAGGGTGACAACAGCTCTATTACTTCAGTTTCTTTTTAAAGATCTTCCTTGAAGAAGAAATCTGTTCAAACATTTGTAATAAATAATGGTACTCCATTGATTGGTAATTGGCAATTTAAATAACATTTTAAATAAGCAGTTAATTGTCATTTATCAAGAAAAAAATGTATCAGTTTGAGTAAACTTGGAAATACTGATCAACATTTTTTCACCACTTTATAGACCAAGCAACTAATCGATTAATAGAGAAAATAATCGTCAGATCAATTGACAATGAAAATAATTGTTAGTTGCAGCCTTATTTTGAGGTTTTGGAGTGATTGTTGAACAAATCCATCAGTTTGAAGATGTACCCAGGAGCTCTGAGAAATTATGATGGGCACTTTTTCACGATTTTTAAAAACATTTCTTAGACTTAATGATTAAACGATTAATCAAGAAATGATTCCACAGATCAATCAATTGTAAAATCAACAAGCTGGGTTTAGGAATTAATTTTGTACATGCTTATTATCTTTGAAATACACAAGAATGATCCATCCTTTTGTGTTTTATTTTTAAGGTGCTGCTAGAAAGAGGAATGCTTTCTCTTAGAAGTTAAAATTTAGATGATAGGGACAGTTTGTTAATCTCTGAGGTAATGGGAATAAGAATCTGGAATTCGTCATTGTAAAATGTCCCTTTGACACTGACATGTATCAGGCTGTAGTTTTACTGAATGTCCACATGATGGCGATATTGTGTTAATCTGAAAGGTAAAACCAGGAGGCAGCAAATGCTGTAAAATAAAAGTCGTGCATAAATAAATAAATGCATAAATATATAAATAAATACATACATTTAAAAATAAATAAAAAATAAATGCATAAAAAATATAAATAATGAGATAAATAAATAAATGTAGAAATTAATAAAAAATAAATACATAAAAAAATAAAAGGGAAAATTAAGCAAGAGTAAGTAAATAAGAGAATTAATACAAAGATAAATAAATAAGCAAATTAACAGAAATATCAATTTTTGTCACATTTTATCAATAATTAATGACTACATTTATTTTTAATAATATTTTTGCTACATTTAATGACATTTATTTATTTATCAAGTCATTTATTTATTTATTTTCGATTTTGGTAGGTTCTGTCCTCCATAGGTTATTTTATTCTATTAATCTATAAGTCAACAAAACATAAGTATATGGTAAAAAGTACCAGTCACAACAATTTTCCAGACCCCAAGGTAATGTTGAAAACCTAAAGATAATCCGTTTACAAAGACATAACAAGGAAGCAGCATACTATCAAATTTTCTTTTCTTTTCTTTAACAACATTTTTTTGTCATTTCTGCTTTACCAGACAGCGGCAGCTTGGAGAGAGACAGGTGCAAAGAGCTCAGTCTGGTATCGAACCCCGGGCGCTGCGGCGAGGACTCAGCCCACATGGCGTGCACATGTTCTACAAGGTGAGCCCACATTTTCTTTACTTTTTGACATAAATTACTGATTATCAAAATTGTTGCAGATCAATTGTCTGTCAATTGATCAGGAAAGAGCGTGAAATACAGTACCTACAATATCTAAAGATATTAAAGTATTTAAGTAAGCTAAATTTCCACTAGGGCTGCAACTAAGTTTGTTAAAATCGACAGTTTATTCTCGTGAGTTATTTTGAGCGTTCCTGTAATATTTATCTTCTCATTTATGCAAATTGTTTCCCAAAATAACGTGACTGAGTCTTCAAATGACAACGAAAACAACAAACATCCTTTGCAGGGTTGTGTTGTTCCCCAGAGTTTGCTCATCCGGCAAAGCTCTTGACATGACGTTCAACTGAAGCCGTGTTCAACTAATTCAACCAGAAAGAATAATAACAGCAGTATAATGTTTTCAGCAGCGTATTATTTATTTCAGGATAACTCACTTATTTTTTTACAATTTTTTTCTGTACATGTTTTATATTTTCATTATTGATTAGTCTGTCAATTTTTTTTGATTAATCATCATGTCTATAAAATGTCAGAAAATAGTGAAAAATAGCCGTTACAGTTTCAGAAAGCCAAATTCAACCTCTTCAAATAGCTTTTTTGTCCAGTTAATAGTCCAAACCCCCCAAATTATCAATTTATGTAATTATCAATTGAATTAATAATCAACTAGGAAATAGGAAATATTTGATGCCTAAAAAAATTATGATATGATGAGAAATGATTAATTGATTATTAAAATAGTATTTTTCTGTTGATCGCTGAAATCAAATTGTATAGGATGTAATATTTCTAATCTATTTCTATCGTATTGTCTCGTTTTACTTGGAAAAAAGACTAATTGGTTTTAAGATATGGCTGCAATTTAATGATTTTCACAGCAAATTAGTCTCTCAATGATGTAATTAACCGTTTAGAATATAAAATGTAAGAAAATAGTGAAAATACCCCATCACAAAACCTCAAGATGATGCTTTCAAATAAAACAACAGTCCAAAACCAAAAGATATTTAATGTACAATGATATAAAACAGAGAAAAGCAGCATGTTCTCACAGGAACCAATGAATGTTTGATTCTTTAGCTTGAAAAATGACTTAAACTATTAGTGTATTATCAAATTATTGATTCAATTAATGGTTATTGTTATTATTATTATGATTAAGGGCTGCACAATTAATCTAAATCTTATCTAAATCACAATATATAATACTGCAATTTTCAAATCGCAGGAGGCGCTATATTTGTTAAAGGCCAAATATGTGTCACAATACCATTTTAAATTAAATATTGTGGTGCTGCAGAGATATCCTGGCCTACAAGTTATATTCTACAGACTTAAGGAAACATCTTTGTTTGGTACAGATCCCGTCAAAAATCTTACATATAATAATTTTAATGTTTTTCAATGAAAATGAGAATAATGTAAAAATTATCATTCCTCACTTCATTCATCACAATTGGATATTTAAAAAAAATCGTTCAACCCAATTTTGACTCATTATTTCAGCCCTAGAGTAAGCCCTTCCTATTTTTTTAATTCCTTGTTATCTCGATGTGGAAGTTATTACATAGTATAATCTAAAAAATACTGATTCAGTAGGATTAATATACAGGTTTGAAGGCTCAGATCAGAATCACAAGTGTTTCAGCCTTTCATTGTGAAGTGCTGGAACCTCAATTACTGTAATATTTACCAAATTTATACACTTAATCTCTCCTTTTAAAGATATATCCTTACCTTTTTGGCTTAGCTATATCCCTATATCCCCACTCGGGGGCAGCGTTTCATTATTAGTGGAAAAAAGCAAGCAGCAGAAAAAATAAACCTCTGATTTATAGCAAGTCACAGACAGAGCCAAAGATTAATTTTCACCCACCTCATTTTATTAAGCAAAGTATCAGAATGGTCTGCAATTAGTTATTTAACAAAAAACAAAGATAACTTAGGGAATGTAATGAACAGTAACGGCAATACTGTTTGAGAATAACCAGAGTATGAGGAATAATAATAATAATAATATTAATAATAATAACAGGGAATGTGACTGATTAAATGTTGAAATTCGTGACATGTGGTGTGTGCATGTGTGTGTGTGCCAGATGACTCCAGTAGAAGTGCCAGCAGCTTGAACAGTAGTTGATATGACAGTGTTGAGAATAATAAGACATAATGAAGTAAAGCAAACTTGTACTGAAACTAGTTCACATCCATCTCTAGCTGCATGTGCTCAAGATGTAACTACAGTACAGCAATTAAAAAAACAAACATGTTACCTATGGTTACATAGCAAATCAGATGGCTTAAAGCCACCAAAACATATTATATATTATTAGCCCTCACAAGATAGCGCTCTATTCCTTGAGAATCAGGGTTTGAATTTAACCAAACTGGCTTCAAATACGTGTAAATACTAGGGGTGGGAAAAAATCGATTCGCCTATGTATCATGATTTTTTTTAATGTTGTCGGAAGAGCCAGCGAAGGACTTGGCGAAGTTAGAGGAAGTAGACGTGTGACTACGTCAAGTTTTCCAAATAAGGTGTTAACAAACGGAACTGTATATACAAAATACATTTATGGAATTAGGATTGATTGGAATATATTCACCAGAAGTATAAAACATTACATGTCCCTTATGAATTAAAAAGAAAATACTACGAATTTGTGAGTGAAATGTCTTTCATTTTTTGGTCGGTGGAAAAAATGTAATAAATAATGCCTGACAATGACTGATATATTTGACTTTAGGACATCTCTGACTACATATATGGTGAAAATCAAACATTTTTACTTTTATCAATTTAGATATTTTCCTCAACTTTGCCCATGGTCTAGTGTTAACAAAAATTGCAATAAATGGCAATATCAGCACCCAAATATCGCGATGGTATCGAATCGGGAGATAGGTGAATCGTCCCAGCCCTAGTACATACCCAACGTACTGTATTTCATGTATGAAGGAGAAATTAATTGCACATCATTTAATCAGGAAGGAATATTACTGCTGAAACTGAAAAGGAAAGACTACAAAATAAACAACAAACCCTGCTTCTTTCTACAGTAGAGGAGCTGCGAAATTAAAATGGAAATCAAAACTTTAACTCTCTAATTCTATCATTGGACATAATATTATTTCTTCTCTTTGAAAAATAACATTCACAAGCATATAGAGTAAATCCATCTATCTGGAAGTAACATATAAAAAAATAAAGATGGAAAACAAATCAGAGTTTTCAGGAGGATTTTCTACTGATAACAACTCAGCATATTAACAAAAACAATCCAATGTACATATCAGACTCTAAAAGATATATACTGACACCTCTCGTTAATGATTTACATCCAAAAATAAAATTAAATCTTCAGTCAGTTTTTTTTAAACTCTTTTTTAAAGTGTAAAAACTTCAGAGGCTGGTGCGTCCTGCAACGTTACGATGCAGTGTGACAGTCAGAAGGTCACACATAAAGAGCAGAAACTAACAAAGCTAGGACTAACTGCTCGTCTTTACCACAGTGTCAGTGACTACACCTCTTTTTTTACAGTGTCTTGCCATTTCTATATCACAGCAGCATGGACTCCTGCATGGCGAACGCCTCCTGTGCGTGCCTGTAGTGTGGTCCTCCAAACAGCTGGGGGAGCTGTTGCCTTATGACAGGCTGCTGCTCCTGGAACTGTGTCCTGTAGTGAAGCAGGCCGTCCGGGTTGGAGGGAAACGTGAACTCCTGAACCGGAGACATTTGAGCTTGCTGGAAGCTCGGCGAACGCGGCATCCCACCTGGGGATGGAAGGGGCAGCTCATCCTCCGGTGCCCACGGGAGCCCGTCTACAGGCCGCCGAGGTTCTGGCAGGTAGTGCGGGTTCGCCTCGCCTCTCCGATGCCCGTCATACCTGTAGTCCACCGGGGCGTACACCTGTGCGGTGGAGGTGAGTTGTTGCAGGTAGATAGGCGTGGACCTCCCTTTGGTTTCCAGCTGCAGGGAGTGCTCCAGGGGAGGCCTGGCGTTACGGGGGTTGTGGGTGGAGCTAGGTGGCGGCTGCCTGCGGTAGGTGGCGAAGGAGTTGTTCATGAGAGCCTTCTCCGGGGAGAGGCTGTTGCTCGGGCGCTGGGTGGTGGCGTACGCTCGTTCCCCGTACACCACATTGGAGGGTGGGGTGAATCGGGAGGGCGGAGTATAGAGTCTGTCCTCGCCTCTGTGGTCCAGGCTCACGCTATAAGCAGGGTGGAGGATGGGGACTTCGGTTGTAGTCCTGCCCGGGGAGTGCTGCTGGGGAGGAGTGTTGTACTGGCCGCCAGGGTAGCCGGTCTGGACCCCTCCTGGACTGTTAAATGTATGAGGAAGAGGGTGTTTGGCCGTCCTGGGCCCTGATGCGAGGGAGACGGCGCTCCCGGCGTGGCTGGGTCCGCGGCTCGGGCTGCTCTGATGGTGGGACGATACGCTGAAGGGTGTCTCGCTGCGAGGGGTCCTCATACTGGACGGAGGTCTATCAAGCTCCACGATCTCGAAATCCTGCTCTTGCAGCCCTGGTACGTTGTCGTACTGGGAGGCGTTGGAGCCGCGGTTGATTTCGGGGACGAAATCCTTTGAGTGTGGTCGCTGGTGGGGCTGTGCGCTGTCTACAGGGCTGGAAGGGGCCGGCGTCCCCCCTCTGCTTACCTGGACCTCCCGCGCTGCTGCTGCTTTGACGGCTTCCAGCTTGGTCTCGGAGGGTTTGAACCAGCGGGGAGTGATTTCTTTGTGAGAGCTGGAGGCCGCGTTGGAGTTATGGTTGGCGGTGGCGTGGCTCTTGCCTCTATCCCCTGTAATGAGCTGCGGTGTCGGGGTGGGCACCGAATGTGGCGTTGCTCCCCTCTCAGGTGTAGTGGAGGTGGACTGCTTTCGCTGCTCATTGGGGATCTCCCCCGATCCCCTGGAGCGGACATCCCTCTTGTCCACCTTGTGGTGGCGGATCGATTTCTCCAGCGAGTCCCGGCGTGACCGGCTGGGCGGCCGACTGTCCCGCTGGCGGTCTGGTACAGGACTCGGGTTCCTGGGAGGCTCGGCTGGCTCGACGTAGCTTTGCCCGTTCGCCACGTGGTTCACCGCCAGCTCAGGAGGAAGCTGCCCTAGAGGCTTCTTGGGAAACTCTTCGTCTTTACCTGTAAGATGAAAAACAGTAGAAACACATTAGAGCGCCATTGGGAAGCAAAACTGAACGGCGATGGTTTGACACACTGTGTGGCGCTGATTCACATAAACAGGGATATGGATTCATGCAACACCACTGCCATAGAGAGGTAAAAATAAAGGAGAATTACATCCATGACGACACATAGTCACATTTCCACAGGCAAAAAAACATCAGAAATAGTGTTTGATATTAATCCTCAGCTTGCTGGAGGGGCTCAATTAGGAAGTGACATTCAATTGACTGGACTCTTAAATTATGAGTTTCACTCCATTTCACTAGACTGTACTTAGGTGCAGCGGTAGCCCCAGACTAGAAAGGTCATACAGAAATAGTTCTTGATTAATGAACCATGTTAAATGTACTGAGACTGAAGCCACAGAAATATTTCTTCACTTAGACTACTTGCACCAAAGTTACTATTCGACAACCAGTATTAATACTTTACGTCAAAAAAGAAATAAAAAGTACAGTAGACAGGAACATGTATATACAGTGTACAGACACAGTGATGGTGACGCTGGGTGTTGTTGGGGACTGAAAGGGAAAGTGTGATCACCAGAGTCGGGCAGGAGGCGGCAGCAGCTGGGGGGAGATGAAGTGCTGTGGGAGTGAATTTATTGGAACTGAAAGTGTCCGTCCATGACGAGTTTATCCACCGACCGTGGGCTTTTTCTCTTGTACACATGGGTTAAATTAACAGGGGGAACTAACCTGAGCTAAAAATCTTTGTCAGACAGTTGGCTGACATTATTTCTTTTAAAATGTAAACAGTAGTTTTGCAAGGTGTTAATAAAAATGAATACAGTTTTGTTCTTTTCTTTCAGGAATCCTTCTCCACCAGAGACTATCCTGTCCACTAACCGGTAAATAAACCTACTCATTGTTCCTGTGTGTATTTTGCAGATAAATTCTGAAAGCCATTCATTAGTGCACCTCACAAAAAAAAGTCCATTAAGGTATTACTGAGATATGCTGTGATGTCTTTGACTGACAAGGCAGATAAACAACACATTTTAGTTATAATTAATGTTTAAAACCTGTAGTTACAACCTGAATATATGCAGCATGACATTTTGATAAAAATTAAATTAGCACTGACGCAATTAGGACGTCATCTTTTTCATTTAAAAAATAAAAATACAGGTAACTTTTCTGTAGAAATTGTATAGTTGTTTTTTTTCATATTTTAATGGATAAAAAGGCATTCTTATAACAAATTTTAATAGAAATTTATGTTCAACCATTTTTTTTTCTTCTTTCAGGAATCCTTCTTCACCGGAGACAATCCTGTATCCTGTCCACAAACCGGTAATTAAACCTACTCATAGTTTCTGTATGTATTTTTTAAGATATGGTGTGGTTTTTGACTGACAAGGCAGATAAACTTAATTTTAGTCAAAATTAATGTTTAAAGACTGTAGCTACAATCTGAATATATGCAGCATGACATAAAAAAATATCACTAGAAAATAGAAATACAAATAACTTTTCTGTAGAAAATGTATAGTTTAGTCTTTAAAATATTTTAAACTGATTGGAAATAATTTCATTGTCTATCAAACTAGATTAAAAGTAACAAATACATTCACTAAATTAAAATAATAAGATACTACTGAGATGTTTTTTTCATAGTTTAATGGCTAAAAAATTGGCTAATTAAATTAATATATATAATAAATAAATAAAATAATATAAATAAAAATAATATATAATACTTAAAATTATATATATAAATTTAAATTATTTATATTTTTTATACATTTACTTTAAATTATATTTATATATTTAAAATAAAACTTTAAATTCGAAATTTTAAATGAATGCAACAATAGTGTTGCACTAATGCAAGCATGCATTCTGGCTGGTTTAGGTGAACTCCCTCTAAAGTATACAAGCATTGTTTGAGCCTAACAGACTTTATTTTGTCGTCCATGTTCCTTACTTCATGACTAAGCTGTTCAAGGCCACCATACTGGTCGCCGCCAGCAGGTTATCAGTATTGTTTTTATTTCACACAGCTGTAGACAGGAAGTGATTTCTGTGTAGTGAGGGGGTGTAAAACAATGAAACCTGCCTAACCTTGCCTCAAGGAGCTGTTTTTACACCATGGTAGTATAAACGTTGAGCTTATAAACAAAAGGTCGGAGGGAAATAAAATTGTCTTGATATTATTAGACCTTATGGGTCATAAAAGATGCAGTTTTTCCTTTTGATTGAAAATCTTTAGGGGGAGGTGTGTCGAAAAAGTCGCCCTCAGTATAAAAGATAAGAAAAGGTTGGTGTGAGAAGGATTTTCCTTCCTTTGCTTTTCTTATCTTTTGTTCTGAAAGGGAAAAAAATTATTATATTTACTATTAGTAAATATCAGCACAGATGATCAGCTATTGGTAACCTCAAAGTCATTCCCCCACATTGGCCTAAACTCAGTTTTTGCAGAGTTTAGTGAGAGAAAAGAAGTGAATCCAGACGCTGCCACTCTAGATCAAAGATCCATCCAGCTGCTGTTTGCACAGAGTAAATTATACTGCGGTGGTGATGTGGTTAGGAAAAGAGAAACTACGCCAAGTGAAGTTCAAAACCATAAAACCGCTGTCATTTCTCACAGTTCAGCCGATTCAGATACAAAAAATGCAGATTTAAAAAAATATAGCCCTCGTCCTGCACACCAGCAAACGTGGTAGCAGATGGTTGTTAAAACAGGAGTTAAACAAAAGCCTCCAGTGTTGGAAAAGTGGCTCATTATCTTGTCAGCGGGCAGGGAAATGAACAGACAGCTACTGTTATAGATGTGTGGGCTCTGGAAGAAAGGGAAGTTCTTTAGCTTCAGTATTAAAGTAAAAAATCCTACAAAAAAGTGGTTGCTGATGGTTTAGCGGACTAACTGACTAAAGACTAAATACAGGAAGACATAACATAGGAACCTGAAAAAGATTGTTGTACCCGTCTTTACAAATGTAAGTTTTCACTTTAAAGGGATAGTTTGGGTGTTTTGAAGTGGGGTTGTATGAGGTACTTATCCATAGTCGGTGTATTACCTACAGTAGATGGAGTTTGGGTACACCTAAAAAGTGTAGTTAACGTATATGCAATATTTATTTTATTTAAAATTACCATTTTTGCCAAAGGAGTCTGGTGGCTTTGAAGAGAGCATAGATTAACGGCTTCAGTTCCCCGTCGGAAACATAGACTATATAGCTGTCTGAAGGCAAGGTAAACCGGTGAAAATATTCTTAATATAGTGTACACTTAAACCGATATTGATTCTTTCAGGTCTGTAAAATACGTAAAGCTGCTGGTACTCCAAACTCCATCTACTGTAGGTAATATACTGACTATGGAGAAGTACCTCTTACAAACCCACTTTAAAACACCCAAACTATCCCTTTAAAGAGGAACCCTTTTTCACGATAATAATAAGCTGCAGGGTTAATTAGACAGATCAGCTGTTGATTAAAAACAGCGATAATTGGCCTACAAAATACTACAATAAGCTATCCGCAAAACCCCAAAAAGTTGAAACAGTATCATGCAGTGCCTTTAGTTGGCCACCAGAGGGTGCATTATGTCACCTGAAAGACGTTTAAGGACAGAACTGAAATTTTACAACCACGTTAGAATAAAAACATGTAAGTAAAGGGTAAAAAAACTGAAGGTACAAAGACAAGAGGAGAGACAGCCACTGCAGGACTGAAGCGATGCATCTGAACTTAGTTAAAATATTAATGTGGAGGGGATAAAAAACAGCCGGAAGACTAGTTTGTGAAGGAAAAAACCCCGAGTGCTGCTGGACAGACAGGCGACAGACAGGACGGACGAACTGAGGGACAGATGGACAGAGACATGGAGAGAGGGAAGACCAGTCAGGATAGCCCACCGGTTACTGTTGTAGGAGGGAATGTGGCCCCCACTCACGGCCACACTTTTGTTGTTGTTGGCTAACATCGTTTGAAAGAAGAGGGAGAGAAGGAAGATTAATGAGGAGACAGAGCAAGATTAGAAAACACTCACTGTTAATATCGCTAATACAGGCTAAAGGACAGCAGGAAGCCACAAGCGTTGCAATGTAAAAGCTATAATACAAAAAGAGGGGCATTTGTTTCACTGTCGACTAAACACTGGGGGCTTCTGGGTAGTGTTTCACTGATTTGGATGTAGTTTTATGGATCGTATCAGGACAGGTTGCAGCTTATTTGTGTAAAAAAAAATGTTTTCTCCATGACTTTAGGATTATTCTTTTTTTTTTTTTTAATTAATGGACTAAATGTTCAGTTTATGAAATCCCAGAAAGTAATGAAAAGTGAAAAGGTTTTTTATGCCTGGGGAAAAAAAAATTCAGTTTACAATCATATAATACAAAAAAAAAAGTAAAAATCTGTAAATCTTTACTTTTGCGTGATAACGAATTATAAAATGCTTCTTTTTCTCAGACTAATTAGGGAAACTGAAAACCTAATAATAATAATATTGACTACTTTTTTTGCAGTATAGATTGCAGCTTTATTGCGTAGCTATTTATAAATTTGGATATATTTATGTAAATAAAATAACCAATATTTTCTCCATGATTTTAGCATTATTCATTTTTTTTTTAAATCAATAGACTAATCTCTGAAGTCCTAGAAAGTAGTGAAAAGTGATGACTTTAAATAGCTTTTTTTTCACAGTCAAAACCCCACAAAAAATTCAGTTTACAATCATATAATACAGAAAAAAAGTATTTTCTGAGACTTAATAGCGATGCTGAAAACCAAATAATAATGACTACTATTTAAAAAATATAAATATGTATATTGTATTAATTCAGGTAAAAATGGGATCAGCATACTGTTAATTAGAGCTGCAACGATTAATCGATTAGTTGCCAACAATTTGATGATTGATTAGTTGGTTTTAGTATTACTTTAAAGGGAAAAAAGTCAAATATTGTGGTTTCTTTACCCCCTTATGGACAGTTAACTGAAAATTCTTGAATTGTGGACAAAACAAGACATTTGAGGAAGTCATCTTGGGCTTAGGGAAACACTAATCAACATTAAATTAAACAAATTGCCTTATACTTTAGATCAGATTTGTAGTAAAAGGTGGATAAAAACAGTAGATTGATTTAAAAGTTGTCGCTGTGATTTTTGGCTACAACAGGTGCAACTAAAGTCAGAAATGTCCCTTTTGGTATTACAGCTGTCTGTGTGCTTCGTGTTGTAACAGTACCTGGCGCGGGCAGCTCCAGCTTCGCCCTCCTGAGCTCCGTCATGGACGCCTGCAGCTGCTCGATCGCAAAGTCGTCCTCGAAGAAGAAGTTTTTGGACAAAGTCACCTGCAGGAACTCCACCAAGTCCTCCATGGACAGCTTCATCAGGTGCTCTGTAGATCACACACACACACACACACACATATATATGTAAATAAGTGAGACATTTGTTCAGTGTTTGAGAGGTAGACACCAGCTGGTACCAGTGTGTGTAGAGTAAACTTACTCTTGTGCAGTTTGAGGATGGTGTAGGACATGGTGGGCAGCACTCTTTCTCCCTCTAAGATGTAGATGTCCCAGATCCTGAGGGTGAGGGTGAAGGGAGTCTAGACACAGACACAACTTTAGGTTAGAAGGTCTTATTGTTATGACTCGCATAAAGGATGAGTTTGGTTCTATATCTATAGTTTTGTTATTGTCCAGCTGTCACCCTCTCACCTCCCAGTTTCCTCCTCACATCCCTCCTCTCAGCTTCCTCCCTCCTCACCTTCCTCTCAGCTTCCTCCCTCCTCACCTTCGTCTCAGCTTCCTCCTCTCAGCTTCCTCCCTCCTCTCAGCTTCCTCCCTCCTCACCTTCCTCTCAGCTCCCTCCTCTCAGCTTCCTCCCTCCTCACCTTCGTCTCACCTTCCTCTTAGCTCCCACCTCTCACCTTCCTCCTCACCTTCCTCTCAGCTCCCTCCTCTCACCTTCCTCCTCTTCTCTCACCTTCTTCCCTCCTCACCTTCCTCCTTTCACCTCCCGCCTTTCAGCTCCCTCCTTTTAGCTCCCTCCTTTCAGCTCCCTCCTCCTCTCACCTCCCTCCTCTCACCTCCCTGCTCCCTCCTCCTCCTCTCAGCTCCCTTCTTTCAGCTCCCTCCTCCTCCTCTCTCCTCACCTTCCTTTCTCTTCCTCCTTCACCTCCCTCCTTTAAGCTCCCTCCTCCTTTCACCTCTCAGCTCCCTCCTCCCCACCCCTCATGAGCCAAGCCTCGTCCTAGTGACTGTACTCCTACTGCGTATTTATCACCTTTAACACTAAACATGTCTGGCAATGGGAAGCTCACACAAAGATATGTTCACATCAGTAAGACAACCTCCAGCAGCAGTGTTGTTACATTTTATTATTCCATATATGAGAGCTTGTCTGTAATGTACTCACTCTGTCCAGGAAGCACTGGAAGAACCACTTCATGGTGTAGAGACTGGTTAACACCTCCTGGGTGTCCTGGAACAGCACAAACAAACCAACACAAAGTCTATTCAGTGCATTGAGCACAAAATATGGAGCTCGTTGTCCAGGAAACATAAATATCTCCAGTATATTAACCCTATTTTTTAGTACATATTTATCAAAGTATTACCCCTAATGGTGTATTGAGTAGTGCTACTGAAGTGTTGTAATGTAATAACCTAATCTCTGAGTTATTTGGATAGATATCTGGTATTGTGAGCAGTTGTTCCATTATTCAGCAGCTGTTTCATTATTAATCTCTACAGCAGTGTTGTTGTGTGTCTCACCAGGTGCTGCTTCAGTTTGGGCATCATCTTCTTGAGGATTCGGTCGTGGTGCTCCTGGAAACGCATCAGCTTCGGGAAGCCGGGGACGAAGAACCCTGAAGGTGAGACAGAAGAGACGATCGGTGAACTGGTGATGACTTCATATTTAAGATGTAGGATGTCACAATCTCTTCAGCTCTCTCTCTCTCCCCCTACTCTTCTCCTCCTCTCCCCTTCTCTTACTCTTCCCTCTTCTCCTCTACCCTCTCCTATCTCCCCCTTACCCTTCTTCCCTCCTGTCGCTCTCATCCTATCTCCCCTACTCTTCTTTCTCTCCCCCTTACTCTACCCCTCTACCCTTTCCTATCTCCCTCTCTCTCCCCCTCTACCCTTTCCTATCTCCCTCTCTCTCCCCCTAACTCTTCTTCTCCTCTACCCTTTCCTATCTCTCCCCTTTACTCTTCTTCTCTCCCTTTCTCTCCCTCCCCCTCCCCTACTCTTCCCTCTCTCTCCATCTATCTCCCTCTACCCTCTTACTCCTCTACCCTTTCCTATCTCCCTCTCTCTCTTCTCCCCTTCCTTCTCTCCCTCCAGAGGAAAGAGTGAGATGCTCCTCCGGTCACTCGCCCTGTAATGTCGCCACAACTCGGCCTCGTCTGGTGGACACTGACTGTTGAAGTTTGCTACAAGGCGTAACCAGACTCACCGTGCATGGCATGCCTCTGCCCCGACAGCAGTTTGACCAGAGCCCAGAAGGCGTCCTCCTCATTCATGTAGATCAGCAGCAGAGCGGTGATCTGACTCATGCCCTGGCAGTAGCCCACCTCCTGCAAACACACATTCATCATTCAGAGGAATAACAATGAGTACTTCAAAAAGAAACATGCAGATAGTAAAAGCATAGTAACCTTTGCCGTTTCAGAGTGTTAATGACTCACCGTGTTGTACATGGAGTAGGCTGTGAGGACGTGGAAGAGAGCCTGCTGCCTGAAACCACAATTAAAACAGAGTTAAAGCCAAGATCATTATTCATAGTTTGAATTCTGACAGCACAGACATCTTTAACTTCCAGTTAAAATACACAACCTAGAAGCCGTACGTCAGGCGTAAAATCAGTAACTGTGAAGTACAATATCCTCCTCACACATGAGAATAAAGTAATTACATAAGAGCTGCGACTGATTGTCTTTGGCTTGTAATTCATCAGGACAAATTTACAGTTCAATTAAGCATGTTTGTTGTGAATAAAATAAGGTGATCAAAAACTACCGGAAAATCTGTGTTGAATTTGTCCTAATCCTTGGTATAGATTGTGATTTTCTTTTACATTCTATATTATATATTGTATTATGAAATCATTTTATGACATATTGTAGTATGACTTTGTTCAACTTACTATGACTTTTTTAATAACATACTATACTGTGACATTTTTTCACAGTATAGTATGTCGAAAAAAATGTCTACATTATGTCAGAAAAGTCACAGTATAGTATGTTGCAAAAAAAGTCATAGTATAGTATGTCGAATATTTTCCTAAAAAAGGTCATAGTATAGTATGTCAAAAATTTCATGAAAAAAAGGCATAGTATGGTGCTACAGTGGATCTACAGTTTTGAATAAGGCAGCAGTAATAAGTGAGTAAATATTATAAATATTCAAATACTGGGCCAAAGATTTTGCTATTGTAGGAGAGTAAAGGTGAAGTTAATGCAGAAGTGTATTCTGGAAACACTCACTTGACATCGTAGCGATGCATGAACATGATGTGGTCCCTGTAGGTGCGGTTCACATCCAAGTCAATCTGACGGATGTCGGGGGAGATTCCTCTGGCTCTGGCCTTTAGTTTCTGTAGACGACACAGAAAACACAGAAAGAAGAAGAACAGAAGTCAGAGACAGGAAAGAGACTCCAAGGAGAAAACCACTCAAAATTTTATCTGCGCTCAAACATCGTGTTGTGTACAATCAGTACTATTGTAGAGATAAAACGTATTCTTGAAATCTAAAATACGAGTATACAAGTTAAAGAGTGAAAATATAACTAAACATCACATAAGAAGTCTTGCAAAATATTTTTTACAACCAAATATGAGTCTAGAAAACATCTCGTAACAATCGATTAAGTCTGGAACAATTTGGATCATTTATATGATGAAGACAACGAGCAGTACTTCATCACAAGTTTGACCCGTTTGTATCTCTACTTGGTGAACAACTACTTCAACCAAGGCCGAAATTAAACATAATTCAGCTACTTAACATGTTTTCTACCTTGAATCTGAATTCAGAAAGTATTTCAGTGAATAGTTTAGATACAATTTCATGAAAAAAAGTTATAGTATAGTATGTCGTAAATTTCATGAAAATAAAGTCATAGTATAGTATGTCGAAAAAGTCGGAAAAAAAGTATAGTATGTCGAAAAAGTCGGAAAAAAGTATAGTATGTCGAAAAAAAGTCATAGCATAGTATGTCGAAAAAAAAGTCATAGTATAGTATGTCGAAAAAGTCGGAAAAAAAGTATAGTATGTTGAAAAAAAAAGTCATAGTATAGTATGTCGAAAAAAAGTCATAGCATAGTATGTCGAAAAAAAAGTCATAGTATAGTATGTCGAAAAAGTCGGAAAAAAAGTATAGTATGTTGAAAAAAAAAGTCATAGTATAGTATGTCGAAAAAAAGTCATAGCATAGTATGTCGAAAAAAAGTCATAGCATAGTATGTCGAAAAAAAAGTCATAGTATAGTATGTCGAAAAAGTTGGAAAAAAAGTATAGTATGTTGAAAAAAAAAGTCATAGTATAGTATGTCGAAAAAAAGTCATAGCATAGTATGTCGAAAAAAAAGTCATAGTATAGTATACCGAAAAAGTCGGAAAAAAAGTATAGTATGTTGAAAAAAAAGTCATAGTATAGTATGTCGAAAAAAAGTCATAGCATAGTATGTCGAAAAAAAAGTCATAGTATAGTATACCGAAAAAGTCGGAAAAAAGGTATAGTATGTTGAAAAAAAAAAGTCATAGTATAGTATGTCGAAAAAAAGTCATAGCATAGTATGTCGAAAAAAAGTCATAGCATAGTATGTCGAAAAAAAAGTCATAGTATAGTATGTCGAAAAAGTCGGAAAAAAAGTATAGTATGTTGAAAAAAAAAGTCATAGTATAGTATGTCGAAAAAAAGTCAGCATAGTATGTCGAAAAAAAAGTCATAGTATAGTATGTCGAAAAAGTCGGAAAAAAAGTATAGTATGTTGAAAAAAAAAGTCATAGTATAGTATGTCGAAAAAAAGTCATAGCATAGTATGTCGAAAAAAAGTCATAGCATAGTATGTCGAAAAAAAAGTCATAGTATAGTATGTCGAAAAAGTCGGAAAAAAAGTATAGTATGTTGAAAAAAAAAGTCAGTATAGTATGTCGAAAAAAAGTCATAGCATAGTATGTCGAAAAAAAAGTCATAGTATAGTATGTCGAAAAAGTCGGAAAAAAAAGTATAGTATGTTGAAAAAAAAAGTCAGTATAGTATGTCGAAAAAAAGTCATAGCATAGTATGTCGAAAAAAAGTCATAGCATAGTATGTCGAAAAAAAAGTCATAGTATAGTATGTCGAAAAAGTCGGAAAAAAAGTATAGTATGTTGAAAAAAAAAGTCATAGTATAGTATGTCGAAAAAAAGTCATAGCATAGTATGTCGAAAAAAAAGTCATAGTATAGTATGTCGAAAAAGTCGGAAAAAAGTATAGTATGTTGAAAAAAAAAGTCATAGTATAGTATGTCGAAAAAAAGTCATAGCATAGTATGTCGAAAAAAAAGTCATAGCATAGTATGTCGAAAAAAAAGTCATAGTATAGTATGTCGAAAAAGTTGGAAAAAAAGTATAGTATGTTGAAAAAAAAAGTCATAGTATAGTATGTCGAAAAAAAGTCATAGCATAGTATGTCGAAAAAAAAGTCATAGTATAGTATACCGAAAAAGTCGGAAAAAAAGTATAGTATGTTGAAAAAAAAAGTCATAGTATAGTATGTCGAAAAAAAGTCATAGCATAGTATGTCGAAAAAAAAGTCATAGTATAGTATACCGAAAAAGTCGGAAAAAAGGTATAGTATGTTGAAAAAAAAAGTCATAGTATAGTATGTCGAAAAAAAGTCATAGCATAGTATGTCGAAAAAAAGTCATAGCATAGTATGTCGAAAAAAAAGTCATAGTATAGTATGTCGAAAAAGTCGGAAAAAAAGTATAGTATGTTGAAAAAAAAAGTCATAGTATAGTATGTCGAAAAAAAGTCAGCATAGTATGTCGAAAAAAAAGTCATAGTATAGTATGTCGAAAAAGTCGGAAAAAAAGTATAGTATGTTGAAAAAAAAAGTCATAGTATAGTATGTCGAAAAAAAGTCATAGCATAGTATGTCGAAAAAAAGTCATAGCATAGTATGTCGAAAAAAAAGTCATAGTATAGTATGTCGAAAAAGTCGGAAAAAAAGTATAGTATGTTGAAAAAAAAAGTCATAGTATAGTATGTCGAAAAAAAGTCATAGCATAGTATGTCGAAAAAAAAGTCATAGTATAGTATGTCGAAAAAGTCGGAAAAAAAGTATAGTATGTTGAAAAAAAAAAGTCAGTATAGTATGTCGAAAAAAAGTCATAGCATAGTATGTCGAAAAAAAGTCATAGCATAGTATGTCGAAAAAAAAGTCATAGTATAGTATGTCGAAAAAGTCGGAAAAAAAGTATAGTATGTTGAAAAAAAAAGTCATAGTATAGTATGTCGAAAAAAAGTCATAGCATAGTATGTCGAAAAAAAAGTCATAGTATAGTATGTCGAAAAAGTCGGAAAAAAAGTATAGTATGTTGAAAAAAAAAAGTCATAGTATAGTATGTCGAAAAAAAGTCATAGCATAGTATGTCGAAAAAAAGTCATAGCATAGTATGTCGAAAAAGTCGGAAAAAAGTATAGTATGTTGAAAAAAAAAGTCATAGTATAGTATGTCGAAAAAGTCGGAAAAAAAGTATAGTATGTTGAAAAAAAAGTCATAGTATAGTATGTCGAAAAAAAGTCATAGCATAGTATGTCGAAAAAAAAGTCATAGCATAGTATGTCGAAAAAAAAGTCATAGTATAGTATGTCGAAAAAGTCGGAAAAAAGTATAGTATGTTGAAAAAAAAAGTCATAGTATAGTATGTCGAAAAAAAGTCATAGCATAGTATGTCGAAAAAAAAGTCATAGTATAGTATGTCGAAAAAGTCGGAAAAAAAGTATAGTATGTTGAAAAAAAAAGTCATATTATAGTATGTCGAAAAAAAGTCATAGCATAGTATGTCGAAAAAAAAGTCATAGTATAGTATGTCAAAAATTTCATGAAAAAAAAGTCAAAGATGCGTACAATAACAGTCTTCATCCTACATTTGAAGTTTAACCTGTCAGTTTCTGCATCAACTGGATTAAATAAAATTTCATACAAAAGATAAAATGGTTTATTATCGACAGAAAATTTCTCTTTCACAGTTTATATCCCTCTTTGTTTACCGTCTGTGCCCTCAACTCATAATTTCACAGAGCATCTGAAGGCAGCGATATTATTGATCCTGCCAGCTGAACTTTCTAATGAGATCCAAAGTTTGTCTCCGTTCTTTACAGCGTGCAGATTCACACAAACACAATTAAGCCTCCAAAGTCCCACTGAAGCTCAATGAAATCAAATAAAAGCAGCCTATGAATCTTTATGAGGTTTGTGTTGTGATGAAGGCTGAGTTTATAAACTGTGTGTGTGGGAGAGCAGAGCAGGACTGTAAAGAGTGAGTGTGTTTAGTGGTGAGATCCCGGCTCAGTACCTCGTAGAAGTCTTTCTTCTCCTCCTTTATTTTGGGGATATCGAGCAGCAGACACCACACCTCCCCTCGGAGCTGCAGGGGAATTCCCTTATAGACCCTCCTCACCAGCTGGAAGGAAACAAACAGCAGGAGGTCATTGTTAGAAAGAGGAGCAGCTCCGTTCACCTCACAAACAGCAGCCACATTAACCTCAGAGCTGGGAAGAGGTTTTCATACAGGTTTCAGTCTGCCAAAACATCAGGCAGCAATATAATTAAATATCAGATAGTGGTGAGGCAGTGTAATAATGAAAGATCTGATATAAAAATACATTTTCTCTTCACATTTTATATATTTATTGTTTTATTTTTTTATTAATTCATCTTTGCAAAGCAGAAAAAGGTCCTCAACTGTTTTTCTTTTAAACTTTCCTCATGCGTCCCATAAAACTAGCGTACTTTTCAGCCCTAAACTGTGGAACTCATTGCCTCTGGATATTACACTGGCAAGAAATTAAAAACCTTTCTTTTTATTTTAATCTGGCTTTTAATTTGGAATAATGTTATCGTCTTGTTTTTATCCCTGTTTATTTTATTTTATTGACTTTAATTTATTTTATTAAATTATTTTTTTACATTAGTAACGATTTCACAAGGGTTCCTGATGTGCTCTGTTTTATTTTATTTTTTTTCAGTTTTTATTTTTATTATGGACTCAGCAATTAATGAGACTCAATAAAGGAATACTTCTGTTGATTACTATCTTTAGTGCTATATAAATACAGCTTACTTACTTAAGAATATCGTTTTACATAATCCATACCGCATAATTACTTTGTATAGTACTTTTTATATCAGTATCGTCCATCATTATGTTGGTTTTCTGCAAACTTTATATATCTTGAACGTATTTGGTTTGTTACAGTTTTTCTTATCAGTATCCAATCATTATTATTATTGTTGTCATGTTGGATTTCGCAAGAAAAAAACATTTTGTGGCTTGAGGGGACACTGAATGTTTAATTTTTCATCATCTTAACTTTTATAATATCTCAATTTGTTAGGTATTGTTTTACCTGCAGATGTAGGACTTTTTGACTTTTAATCAATACAAGGTTTAAAGTTTTGAAGATGAATTTTAAAATGTTCATCATTTGACCCATGGCTCCACTGATCGTGGTTGTTAATTATCTATGTTAGTAACATTAATAACACAGGCTGTCAAAGTTAACGCGATAATAACGTTGCGTTTCTTTAATGCATTAACGTAACTTGCAATTTTTGGGTTGTAGTGGACTCAGTAAAAGCTAGAGTGAAGATACTGGCATCATATGAAACAAGAAAAACATAAGGAATCCATTGGTACCAACCATGTCATACTAACTTGTCGAAAAGGACGTTAAATAATGCTCCGAACCTATGCTAAATTTTGGCGAGGAAAAACTGTCATGGCCATTTTCAAAGGGGTTTAGCATATTTTTTTATGCAAAATGCAGTACCTGTGAGGGTTTCTTTTAATTCTAATCAATTGACAGCCCTGTTAATAATGTATATAGAACCTTTTAAAAACAAATGTGTGCTTACAGTGTAGAAAAAGACAGTTGAATAAAACATAACTCCTCACAATAATATGATGCCAAGAAAGGTGAAAACAAGCAAAGTGGAAAAACACACAGTTTTATCTGTTCAAAGGTTGTTGCTGCGGGCCTCGGAGATGCAATCAGAGCCTCTGGCAGTTCCTAAACAAATATTCCGAATAGAGAAACCCGTCAACCGAACGGCTCCGAGCGTGTCAAAGATGTCAGAGATACAAACAGTGCACGCATGGATGTACTCGGCGCTCTCCCTGAGTAGAAGCAAAGGGCTTTGGAAGGTGAACCACGACCATCTGGCTGGACGCGCTCCAGGAGAGATTGTGGGCCGAGGTTGGAGAGAGAGACTGCTATGCATGCAGAACAGTCTAAAGTAATTCAGCGCCCACAAAGAGATGGAAAATCATTCTGGACTGCAGCGAGGAAGATTAAGTCTTAAAACCCAAACTGCTGGAACAGCAAAGCTAATCGGAGGCAGTGAATTCTCCGTCTACGGCTATTAAAACCCGACCAGGCGGAACGGTTATACAGCAGATACTGTACGGGAGGTGTAGTGGCTGTAAATGTGCCGTACAGGTGACTGACAGGGGAACCTTCTATTAGTATTCACACAACACCCTGAGGCTAAAAGTAGCTCCTGACTGGCACAGTTAGGTGTGTCAGGGCTAAATTTAGGGTTCCTCAGTATTTAGGTCTAACAGTTGTAGGGAGTTTCCAGAGGCGGGAAGTTGCCGGACGCCCCCTGATTTGCATAAAGTAGCCTAGACCTCAACTTTATGCAAATGATATTGTATTGTTCAAGACAGGCCTCTTTAGTAGAATATCACAATAGAATAGAAGTTAGTTTTACTGTTGTACGGCACTTTGTAGGCGGATGTTTTACTGGCATCTGGTAGTTGCTTTCAGTCCACATTGGCGGAAGCGTAGCTTTGCTGCTGGGCGCTGATGGAATGAAAACAATTGACTTTCACTTCTTGGCAACATACGTTCTTTGGTTTTGTTACAACAATAACAGTTTACCTGGCTTAGTTTAGTTTAGGGATATCAGGGGAACCGGTTCTTTGGTGCCATATTGATGCCAAAATTCTGAAAACGTGACGGTACTCTACACTATGATGCATTCAGGCTCTATTTAGTAAAAATGAGTATTGGACGTAGGTAAATTCTAACGTTTTTCATGATGTGAATACTGCAGATTCAACATGCGGATGGTGTTTGCTAGATATAATCCACTTGAAAAGTCAATATTCTACTTTGTTTCATGCATCACATCTGACTGAATAGCATCAATATTTGTTAGTGAAATCTGTCTGTCTGGCTAATTTAATTTGTTCCTCATGCTCCTGTATATTGATGAATAAGTCATTCACTGACGCAGACCGGTCATCTGTCAATCACTGTGGACGTAGGGATTATCCACAGAAACGGGTTCCTTTCAGCTCGTAGCTGTCAGCTGCTTTGTGAACACGTCTTCGGAGGAAAGTATGAACTTTTAGCATCATTTAGGAGGACTGCGCAAGATTTCATTTCATTATATATTTCATCTTTAACCTGAAATGTTTTGTTGCTTTAAAATAATAAATAATGCTGAAGATATGTGAGGATGAGCTGAGAGGGTTAATGAAGAGTTATGAGTCAGCTGTCTGTGAACTCATCTGCATGTCAGCGTATGTGATGCTCATGATGTATGTGTGTGTGTTTATTGTCTATTAAAAGGCACTGTTGTGTGTGTCATCTCAGAATTAATGACATTAGGGTGTGTGTGTGTGTGTGTGTGTGTGTGTATCACCACACTTGGGACTCACTAGTTTCTAGTGAAACAGCCTTTGTAATTAGGCTCTGATGAGCGAGTCAATGAGAGCATCTGTTAGACTAATCATCCTCCGAGTGTGTGTGTGTGTGTGTGTGTGTGTGTTTGTGTACACTTGAACACGTGTGTCAACATTTACATTACTGTGAATCTGTGCAGTTTTAGTCTTTATCTGTATTTACTGTGTTCATACAAACAGCTCCTTGATTTTTACACAGTTTAACTAAACAATGAACAGATTCTTTCATGCTTAAATAAATAAATAAATACTTTAAAAAATAAATACCTAAATAAAAATAAATGCAAAAATAAATAAATAATTTTAAAAATAAATAAAAGTGGAAACTAAACAGAAGAGTAAATAAACAAGGAAATTAATACAAAGGTAAATAAATGAAAAAGCTAATTAAAACAGATTTTTTATCAGTTAATTAATGATTACATATATTTTTAATATTATTTTTGCTACCTTTAATGGCATATTTATTTATTTATCGTGTCATTTATTAATTTATTTTTTATATTGGCAGGGTTCCGTCCTCCTACTGGGCCCACCGCATTATAACTGATATGCTAAACACTACAACCTCGAGCCAAATTCGTTGAGTGTGGCGCGAGGGCGCTGCTTTACATCTGCTCAGCTCTCTTGTACTTTCCTACTGCGGGCTAAATGTTCTCAGCAGCTGGCAAGAGAGGAAACAAAAAATAAGAGACGTATCAAGCGTGACCCGTTTCCCCCCGCCGAGCTGACGAAAGAGGAAAAGAGAAACATCCCTGAAGCTTTAAAAGAAGAAAGAAGAAGAGTGATGTGACGGAGGGGTAGGACTAAACGCTCCTGTGTGTCCTTGGCTGTTGAAACAAAGAGGAGGCGACGCCGTAGAATGAGTCTCAGTGAGCTCTTAGTGCCAGTCATGAGTGTATTTCACATTTCAAAGCCTCACATACCCACTCACTAAATCCCTGCTGAAAGCAAACGTACAAATGAAGGACATGGTGAAGTGCTGCAGGCAACACCACAACTCAACCTGCACCTAAAAAAGGGTCCTAATGAAGGCAGGCCATGACGGATACCTGCCCTCTAATGGTCCATGAGGGAGGAAGACTCTCCTCTACATCTACTGCTGACAGGACGACTGCAGCAGAGGGCAGAAGTAGACCAACATGACGAGTTGTATCATGATTGTTTTACAAAAGAAATCAAGCTGAAAAGTAAAAGTTCAGCTATGTATTTCTATTTTTTTTACTGATCCAACATGTTTAAAATATTTAGCATTTTATGATCGTTGCAAAAAAAGCAATAAGAAAAAGCTACATTTTTAAAGTTTCCAATAATAAATGAATGATGAATAGATATTAACTTAAAAAGAAGCAGCTCTTTCAGACTTTTGTCTCTATAATTAATAGCAAATTATATAGCTCTTTCCAGGATATAAAAAGAAGTTATTAATAAATAAGAGACCCAGAGTCAGGGAATGCATTCGTGCCACAAAGATGAGCTCACTGCGGAAATTAATCCCGATTTCTCAATAATGAATATAATCATGTAAACATTTCACCAACTCTATTATGTTATTCCGCTGCCCCCAAGTGACCATAAAGATATATAATGCGGCTTTGATCACTTTAAGGAAACTAACTTTTCAAAGTATTACTCTCCAAATACTCTCCAGAGTATTCAGTAACTGAAAACTAACAAACTGAAGTGTTTGTTGTACACATGTGTAGCGCTGTCCTCGACCAAAGAAACTCTTAGTCGAATAACACTCATACGATTTCATCGACCAATTGATTAGTTGATTTAATCAACAGATCTGTAAAACTGAGTTTCTTCACAAAGAATCACAAAATCACCACTGGTGCTTGCTAGAGATGTGCACATAAGTTTAGTGTATTAACCCAACTAATTTCTTTAACGCAACTAGCGATTTTTAGGTTGTAGCAGGCTTAGAAACTAGAAAACGGAAGGAATCCATTGGTACCAACCATGTCATACTAGCATGTTGAGAAGGAGGTTAAGTAGCGCTCCAAACTTGCGCTAAATTTTGGCGAGGAAAAACTGACCTCTGACCTCCAGATATGTGAATGTAAATGGGTTCTATAGGTACCCACGAGTCTCCCCTTTACAGACATGCCCACTTTATGATAATCACATGCAGTTCGGGGCAAGTCATAGTCAAGTCAGCACACTGACACACTGACAGCTGTTGTTGCCTGTTGGGCTGCAGTTTGCCATGTTATGATTTGAGCATATTTTTTTATGCTAAATGCAGTACCTGTGAGGGTTTCTGGATAATATTTGTCATTGTTTTGTGTTATTAATTGATTTGTATTAAATACTTGACAAATCTCCCTTTAAGGTACATTTTGAACAGATAAAAAATGTGCGTTTAATTTGTGATTAATGGCGATTAACTATTCTAAATTGACTGACAGACCTAGTTTAAGTACATTTCTACATTTACTTAAGTGAAATCTTGAATGTAAGACTTTTACTTGTAAGAGTATTTTTTATAGAGCGGTATTGCTACTTGACTTATGTGTGAAGGACAGATGGAGGCGAGTGTGAGAGGGTGAAAAAAAGAATTTGGATGAGATGTAGCGACAAACAGAGAAACAGCAGATCACCTTCTCACTGTTCTTGTATTTGTCCCAGCTCTTCAGCATCTTCAGCCATTTGGTGGTCCTCTCCACCTCCACGTGTTTTTGCTGCGAGGAAAGAAGAAGTGACACGTTAATAACTTCCTCTCTTATCAGTTATTTTTTTTCTGTGGCTGCGTTCGCGTCCGATGGGAATCACTGTCAGAGCAACTTGCAAGTGTTCAGAAGTAGAGAAGAGATATAATGAAGTAACTCACCTTCTCCTCCACTGAGTCGTAGGATGGAAGTTCATTCTTACTGAGGAGAGAAGAAGAAAAGAGAAGGAGTGAATAAGAGAAGAAGAGATAAATAGTCTAGAACTATTGACCTCTAGTTTATTTTTAGTTTTGTCCTTGATGTCATATGTGCAGTGGAAGAATCATAGTTTAGTCAACGCTGCCAGAAAACCACCAAACACTGATGGATGAAACAACGGAGTGATATCCGGGTCAGAGCTCGTCTCACTCTCTCCGACAGGAACATCAAACATGTCAGCAGTCACGCAAACAGGAAATAACAGATTAGACATTCCTCCCTTTATCTGAGTCTCAGAGTCCCTGCAGGAGTTACTCTGAGGAGAGATTTGCTTTTCTTTCTCCAGCCACACTGCTCTGTATGGAAGCCCAAAGAGGACTTTATCAAAATGATAATGCAAACTTGAAAATGTAATTCCACAATAGCATTATAATTTTCCATAATATGTATGCGTTATTTAACTAAAAACTAGGGCTGCACAATTTTGAAAAAAATATTTATTACTTTTGACTGATACTGCAATTGCGATATGATTTGACCTACAACAATATTTAATTTAAAAAATTGTATTTTGACACATATTTCACCTTTAAAAAAATATTGTGATTTCCTCCTGATCCTGCGAGTTGAAAATTGCAGTACGCCAAGTTGCGATTTTGGTAAAATTTGGATTAATTTTGCAGCCCTGGTAAAAATGAAAATGAAAATGCAATAATCCAATTTGCATTTTTATTTCCATATACTCGCATGGGTGACTTCAATGTTAATTGGATAAATGAAAAATCTGGTTATATTGTTTATATTGCATTTTAATTCAAATTTTCACTCAAATAACAAGCGTATGTGAAAAATTATAATACTATTGTGGAATTACATTTTTAAGTTTTCATTATAGTTTTAATAAAGTCCCGTATGGGCTTCCATATGACTGAATACTACCTGCCATTTAGCAATAATTAATTGAATAAAGTCCAATGAAAATCATCCATGGATGTTCGAGCACAGCAGACAAATCCTTTCTTTGTTCGTCTCCAACAATGTAGCTCGAAATCAAGATGAGAAGTGACAGTTGAGCTATTGATCTTAATTTTTTTTTTATTGATCCATCTAAGATGTTTTTAGGATCAGTGCAAAAAAGCAGCAAGAAAAAGCTAAATTTTCCTACAAGCATTCAACAAAGAACATCTCTTTTTTTTTTTTACTATAATTAGCACCAAATTACGTCCTTTTTTTAGGAAATAATTGGGGCATTATTAAGAAATGAAAGACCCTTAAAATAAAGCGTTAACCAACAGAGTGAAAGCATCCAGGCCACAAAGCTGATCTCACTGCAGAAATTAGTCCAGATGAGGTGTTTGCATTTTATTATTAATGCAATTATGCAAATGAGGTATTAGGTATATATAGATTTGACATAAATAGATCAATAAATGAATGAAATTCTGTGCGTGCCGACTCGACAGAACTGCAAAAGAGTACTTTCGAGTGTGAAGACGCCCTTTAAGTTGACGTCTATTCTTGCTCTACTGTTTCCATCCACACAGCTCCTTAAGACATGGATATTATGAGTCCTCTTGGCTCATCTCTACAGCCAGTCTGCCCAGTCTGAAGTATCGTCTCTTGGCTTCTTCTTCTTCTTCTTCTTCTTCTGCCCAACCAGTGATCTTCACCTCAGGCTACTTCTGTCCCCGTCTTAAACAATCATATAACCCTGAGGGTTTTCCTTCAACCATCTCTCCCTCCATCTTCCACCAGCCTCTGGTCTGGATCGTACCACTCCATCCTAACACTGATGCCCTGTGATTGTGGCTAACCAGGCTGCTTCCTGCCTGCATGTGCCAGCCTATATATACACACACATATAACACTCCAGCACAGTGCTGTTTAAGAGCCTCGCAGCCGGCCGGGGCCAAAGCCACAAACACACTCTTCTCACAGCAACACTCGTCTTTACAGCCTCTCATTTTCTCCCTTTTCCCTTCCATGTGGTGCTACTGTTCAAACTGGAGGTTATTCATTTAGTTATAATGAATGATGTTTTTCTGTGTGAGTCCTTACTGAACAAAGCCGAAGCGGTCGACGACTTTGTAGAGGTGGAAGTTGGTGTCCTCCCAGGGCTCCACGACGGCCTCTTTTCCCTGGAAACAAGAAGAGAGAAACACCATGAATAACACTGTACTGTACATGTACAAGTGATTACAAATGAAATGTTCCTTGGGTTTTAGACATGGGTCAAAACCAGAAACGAATAGACGAAAAGTTATGACGCAAAAATGTTCAACTTTTGCAAGAAATTTGCGCGACGCTGTGTTGCAAAAGCATATCAGTGTTGAGATTCTCCTGACGTCACTGACGTTGTTGAATCAGAAAATGGAGGAAAAGATTATTGCTCAATAATAAACACCTTAAATGCAGGCGACTTTATATCATGTCAAAGTTACACAGTATATCGATATCTATGTGTATAAACAATAACGTTGCTGTTGTATTTATGCCTAATTTAGACGTTATTTTGAGTTGATGGAGCAACTACACTGTTAGCATAGCATAGCCCTGATTGATCCAAACTCCATTCAGAAAACAAGTGTTTTAAAAGTTGTTTGCTTGTCGTCTTGCGGACAGACCTGACAAAGCATGAATTCAGACTTTTTACAAATTGGCATCATTGTATAGTTATTTCGGCATCCTTTTGATCTGTCTATTGCAATTAAATCAGTGGAAAATCTGTTTATTTTAGGTTCATATTGCTGTATTAAACCAGATTAATTCAGCCATCTGAAGTACCAAAAAGCAGCTTCGCATTTGGTGTGAACACAGCTGGGCATTTCTGACGAAAAGCGATTAATCTACAATGGACAATGACCAAAAATCTTAATTTTATATGGACGTGATGAACAAAAAACACTATTTCAGAACACTGAATTAAATTTTTTAACTTTTTAAATTTTTTTTTGATGGAAAATTACATTAAGTGTTACACAGACTTCAATCTCTGTATGAGGGACACATTATCTGAAACACTGGCACAATATGCACACAACAACGTTTTGGTTAAAGAGAGTATTTAAAATAAATAAAATAAAAATGAGATCACTTTTACTGGGACTGGGTTTGGGTTTTATACATCACGATCAAGATGTGACGAACATTTTTGAGAAATTTTCTGACATTTTATAGACAAACCTAATCTGAAAACTAATCATCAATGTAGATAATCATTAGTTGCAGCCCTACAGTTTGTCTGGTGCTGGTTGTGCTCTGAAATAAACTGAACAGTGACTTCTGATTGAGCTCCAAATTACATGCCACCCACGTTCTTCAGGGGCAAGAGAATCATGTTTTGATTGGCTGCTACATTAGGAGGGGAGCCACGACTCCGGCGCCCTTGGGAAAGTGTGTGGGCGTGAGTGTGTTTATGAGACGGAGAGAAACTGAGTGTGTGTGTGTGTGTGTGAGCAGCGATTAACAGGTGTGAAATGAACAGCCAGACGCCCCACCTGCGTCACCGTCTGACTCCGGGCCTCCGAGAAACCGGCTCGAGTTAATTCACCATCATGGACCAATGACACAGAAAACCCACAAAAAGAGTGTGTGAGTGTGTGAGGAAGGATTATGTGGAGAGAGGAGCAGGGAGAGAATATCAAAGAGTGTGTGAGGGAGAGAATAATAGAAGAATAGAGGGCAGAAAGTTGGAAAAAGTCAATGAAAAGCTCACACCATTAAAGTGCAGAAGTATGGAAAATGTCACGACTCGATTTGAGGTCTTGTTGCGCTGGAACATGAGTCACTTGAAGTTCTCAAACTGAACAGAAAGAAATTTCAATTCACGTCCATTACAGTTTCTAGTTTCCCATAATGCTTTGGGGAATAAAAACAAGAAGTATTTTGGCAAACTGGCACCATTAGAAGTATGCCGAATTAGCTATTACTGAAGAAAACTTAAAGAGCGGATCCATCTGCGTTCTTTTCCAGGTTTTTCAAATGGAAACGTCCACTCAGCCGTTAGCAAAAAGCAGTGGCGTAGGTAAACCAATGTTAGCTAATCAATAAGGTTATGAATAATGTGAACGCCAGCACTAGCTGAGTCTAAATTAGCTGATTGGAAATAACTGAAAGGGTTAGTTCGGATTTTTTGAAGTTGGGTTTGTATGTATACCCCTGTGTTATGTGAGGTAAAATTACTGTTTTTGTGAATGGAGTCTGGTGGCTTTGAAGAGCGCATTATAAAAGCTTCAGTTCCCCCATTGGAAAGGGCTGTCGAGGTGAAGCGGCTGTGGACGGGAGCAGCAGAAATACGTATTTTAGCCACCTAAAAAAAAATAAAAATCAATATAAATTTAAGTGTACGCTATATTTAGAATATTTTCACCGCTTTACCTCGCCTTTTTTGGAGGGTAACCGATACCTAGAGATGTTCCGATACCATTTTTTCCTTCCCGATAACGAATATGTTGCATTTATTATCAGAGAGTTCATTTATTGCAGTGTTTTCCAACCCATAAAGTGAATCTATAGGGGGTCTGAAGATGGATAAGAAATGAGAAAAAAAGTATTTTCCAGACCTTTCTCTAATCTTAACTTAATTCATGTAAAAAACTGAACAGTTTTATCTCTAAAAATTATTAAAATGAAACAATCTGAGAAGGTAAAATCACTCTGTGTAGACATTTAGCCTCTGATGGGTGGTCTTTGTGTTAAGGGGGTCAGGAGCAGAAAAAGATGTGGAACCACTGATTTATTGTTATGAATCGTTTTAATAAACTGTAGAAATCCCGAAGAGTGGCACCGAAAGAAAGCACACACACGAGTGAATCGTGCAGTCGATCACAGACTTCTGGTGACACGCAATCATAGAAACGCTGAGCAGTCAGGAGTCCTGCTCTCATTTCACCCTCACATTGATTTTTAAAGCAGAGAGCGAGAAATGATAAACGTGTCAGCCGCGATGATGTCTGATGGAGTGTGAGATGAACACGCATTGTGCGAGCTGGGATAAAACACGGAGGTCTTTTGATTCTTCAGAGAGGTGTGTGAGTTATTTATTTAGCCGTTTCTGCCGAGGGAGCGGTGCAGACGCTGGGCGAGGACGCGGGGAGGAGATGAGTTTAGACATATTTCACCTCAACATCTGCTTGTCAGACTGACCTGTGAAACCACAGACGGGCCCTTCTGTCTCCGCTACTGTATGCAGATTATTTTTAGCAGACAGGGCTGGAGGTTCATTAACTGTTTCTTTCTGTTAGTGGTCAGTTTGATGTTTTTGTGTCTTCAAAGTGCTCAGATTGTCTTGTAAAGGCTGGCTCAAATCTTAACAGATGTTGAAAATGTGAGAGAGCCCACACTCATGTTATGTTAAATTTAACAGTTTTGTTCCTATAGTGTGTGGAGAGCAACGATTTGGACAAAACTTGACAAAGAATGAACGTCTGAACCAAATTTCATGACAATCCTTCCATTAGTTCTTGAGATATTTCACTCAAAACCACAAATGTGAACCTCATGGTGACGCTAGGAAAGTCAGAGGATCAACAAAGTTAATAGTATTCATCCTCTGGGGATCATGAATGTGTCTGTACGACCTTTCATTTCATAGAAATCCATCTATCTATCCATCTCCGTCCCTGGAGCCACGCCGCTTAGAAAATACAATAGCACAATTTAGCACAATAATGGCTGCATTTTAAATTAGAATTGATTCAAATGTGACATTTTTGGTGATGATGTTGTAAATCAAACATCCAAAAACTATCAGCGCTATCAGTGCTCGGCAAGAAAAGACAACAGACAGTAAACAGAAACATTTCTTGCACTTTCTGCAAAGACAATAACTCATTTTTAATATCCGCACACGAACGCCGGCTGATGTGAAACTGCGAGCAAGCGAGTGCGTGTGGCCCGCCGTGATAACCGACTTCCATTAAACTCCTCCCATCCCCGACAGCGACAATGACACTGATTTAGCTCTGATTGTGCCTCGCCAAACACACACACACATACACACACACACACACCATAAACGCCTCCATCATCAGCTCCTCTCTCCATGGTCTCTTCACTCTTAATGAGGCAGCTTGATTATGCAGCCGGCTGGACTAAATTAAAAAGACTAATTTACAAACCGAGCGTGGTGGGCTGGTTCCACTGATACCGCCGCGCTGTGAAATAGAGGTGTCACTCTGGAAGCATCCACATACATACAGTGAAACAGGAGCTAATGTAAATATTCATTTCACTGCCCTTCTGTTAGTGTGCAGCCCACTGAACATGCACACAGTGTGGACCATCAATATGGCTTGATTACCATATTAAGGGGAGACACTACAGATGAATATGGTAATAACTTTAACGAATATATATCACCATGAAACTTCCCCAGTTGGTTACATGTCACCAGCCATAAAAAAAGGTCAATTTTCGCTATGTTTTTAGGACTAAGATGTTGTATAAATCAGGCTATGAATGATGTATGAACAAACCCTTCTGTAAAAACCTTCAGAATATAGATAGGAATGAAACTGGAAAGTTTAGTGGATGTAAGTGCTGCTGAAGTGGAGATTTCTGGCTCAGAGTCTGAGAAATAACTAATTTTGAGAAAACGGTTGTAAAATTTCATACATTCTGAAGACACTATAGGTAAATAGGGTAAAAAATGTAACTAATAGATATCATCATGAAACTTCCCCAGTTGATTACTGACATTAAGACAATCATTTTTTGTATTACAAGTTATCTGAAATTCTATGTTTAAATATGCAAATGAGGCATTATCTATTAAATATGTGCTAATTTTCATACATTTCCAGAAAAGGAAACTGAACATTAGATTAAGCCAGGTTAAAAAAATTCTTGTTTCAATTTGTTGACATATTAGAGTCAAAGGTTTTTACAACGGGAAGTTTGGATATCTCTTTGTTTCACTCTATAAAAATACTGTCAACAGACAAAAAAAACTAAATTTTCGCCATGTTTTTAGGAATACAATGTTGTATAAATCAGGTTATGAATGATATATGAACAAACCCCTCTGTAAAAACGTTCAGAATATAGAGAGGAATGGAACTGGAAAGTTTGGTGGATGTAAGTGCTACTGAAGTGGAGATTTCGGGCTCAGAGTCTGAGATAAACCTTGTTTTAAAAAAACAATTGTAAAATTTCATACATTTTGAAGACACTACAGGTGAATATGATGAAACTTTCCTCACTTGATTACTTACATTAAGACAAAAAAATGTTGTATTACAAGTTTTCTGAATTTTTATGTTTAAATATGTAAATGAGGCATTATCTAATGCTAACTTTTGGGTGAATTTAGGAGAAATCTACAGACGCAAATAGACAAAGTAGTAAAATAAACACCTAAAAGTGTATTTTGGATCTTTTCTTTCCACTAATCTGAAAGAAGATATGTTATGGGAAAAAAAATAGCCCAAAATCTCAATTGACCAGTGCATGAAAACAATGTTTTTGTCTATAGTGTCTCGCTTTAATTTCCATGTTAATTTCCATTGGCTTTGGCTGAGGAAACTCCATCTGAAATGGTAATGGTGATTCATGGAGGGATTTCACCGCAGTGTTGTGATGTTTGGTAAAGTCTCAGCATGAGTGAGTGCCTGTAGTTTGGCTGTGGTTGACCACAAGAAGAAAACAATTGTTGTAAGCTACAACTGCACCAAAACTTGGCATGCTTAGTGCTGGCTGGAGGGAGTGCTTACCGTACCTTGTCATATTTGGCGACTATCTCAGCGCGCTCCTGGTCAAGTTTCACCGCCGCATCCTGATCAGACGCTGCAGAGCAAACAGAGAAAAACAAGGGAAGATTAATGAGCGTCGACACCTTTCAAAAACAAACTTTAACAGCTGCGTCGCTGTGCTCAAACAGCGAGAACACATTTTGTGTTTGCAGCAATGTTTTCAGGCTTTTACACAAAGTATAAGGAGAAGAATAAAGTTTGTTATCCCTGAAAACTGATGTCAACAAATAAAAAGCATGTGTTGTGGTTATACGATGGGTTGTACACCAGCAGCAAAAACAATAGTATTGTTAATGTTTTTATTTACTTAAATTAAATTAAATTAAATTAAATTAAATTTCAAACTAAATTAAATTAAATTTAATTAAATTTAATTAAATTTCAAACAAGACAATAAAAAAAATCACTTCAAAAAATAAAATAATTACAGGCTCAGGCTGACAGGACAGACAACACGTGTGAGGCGGCACACGTCAGCTAAAAGCACAATATCACTCTATATTTCAGCTGCTTGGCAGTAATGTTAGCTGACCAGACGAAGGTCTCTCCAAGAATCAATGCTGATACTGTGTTTGCTTCTCCTGCCGAGAAACTCGTCTCCCTCCGCCCGCAGCCGGAGAGAGCAGGAAGACACCGGCAACCGGTTAGTAAGGAGACGGTAACGTTTCTCTCTGCGGAGCCCCGTTACTTCCCAAGACACAGGAAACCTCTGTTGGTCTGGAGGAGCTGCAGCATTTATTTCTGCACAAACGTACATTGTACATTCACTAGATATTCTCAGAGCTAAACTAACTCTTCTGCAGTGTGGAGTGAGCGCCGTGTTCACGTCTAGAGGTGGAGCGAGTACGCGAGAACGCGCGCGCTGTCTGAGTGAAGGCGAGCAGGCAGAGGAGACGAGACAGCGGCCACACGCGAGCGCGCATGTGTGCCGATCCGCTACATTTATACGCTTAGAAAGTTACAAACAGTCCCTTTAATGTTGAAGTTTGATAAAAACAAAATGCAAAATAATGTCTTTTAAAGGGCTTCCTGGGAGTTTTCTGAGGTGTTAAATTCGCTGCACACACACACACATCTGATTATTCTGTCATCACAGAGAAGCTCTGTGTTACTTCAACTGTCCCTCAGTGTTGCAGCGCCGAGAGCTGACGTGGAAAACACTTCAAACCAGTCAGAGAAAAGCCTGGTGAGGCCAGCGTGTCAGCCTGACCTCAGCCTGGCTGGGACAATAATCTGTGTGTGCGTGGGTGGGTGTGTGTCCATATGAAGCAGGCTGACGAGAAGAGCTCCTTTAAACTGACAGCTGTTGTGACAGAGAGACGTCACGGTGGCACAGAAAGCTTTTCTGTGTTTGTGTGAGTATAAACGTGTATCGCTGTCGCTACACACTCTGATAACACACACACACACCTCTCACCTCTAAATCAGCACACACACACACACACTTCCTGACTCAGCCAACCATGAGAGGCTCCAAGCATCGGACGTGTGTTAACAAAGCTGGCACACACACACTCTATTAAGTGGGGTCATGTTGTGTTTATGTTGAATGTAGTGAGCGGCACGTACTGATGGAGGCGTATAATGAATCATAACAATGAGCACTGAGAGGAGAAGCTGAATGAGACACTTACACGGTGAAAGAATCATAACACACCATGAAGAGCATGAAATCTTTACATCAACAGGTACTGATGGAACCGTTACAGACATGTTTCATGGTTGAAGGTTATTTACAACTGTCGTTTAATTTGCTCACATGCTGTAGTAAAACATTTTGCTGGATATTCATGTGTTCATCCAAACAGTAGAAATACATGGAGGAACCATTGGTCAGGTCATTATTGTGCTCCGGTTGCTTCGCAAGAGGAAAAATAGTTTTATATTTTTTGATATAAGAAGATTGATCTTCACAACGCCTTAAAATTGGCTCTTTCACAGTGTTTCCTAGTTTATTAAAGGGCAGGTCCATTATTTTTTTATTTTTTTTTTATATCATTCTGTAGCTTCCCAGTGGTGTTTCTTATGTACACAAATCCGAACATTCAATATTTGATTGAAGTATGCATGTTTTAGGGTAAAAAAAATCGTATTTTCCCTTCAATCCCTTCTAAAAAGCCTCTTCACCACGTGACCTGACGTAGGTCGCACGCAGACCCTCCGCTGTTTTGTACTTTCTTGCTGCGGCCCGCTGCAGTTTGTTTTGGTTGACGTATACGGAACGGATTTGACGTGACGTTACTCAGACTACAACAATAAAAGCGGTGACTTCCTTCTACCTCCGCATAGACTCAAATAAAGCCAATATATCGACTCTGGCATTAAAAAAATAGATTTCAAAATCGTTAAAAAAAATACATACAGTAGGTGAATCGATTTTTTCCCCCACCCCTATTAAGTACAGTACTTGAGTAAATGTACTTAGTTACATTCAAATACACTGATGCTGAGTTTAGGCTTAAATGTTCAAAAACTGCAAAAAAAAAACGTCCTGGTTGGAAGAATTTCGGTTTCATATCAGCACAAACTATCTTTAATCTACTGGCTTTGTTCTTCACGTCGTTTGAACCCCAGCAGTTGTGTAATACTGATAACTTTCTTTTTGACAGTTTTTCAGGCCCTCACAGGAAGTATTTCGCTGCAGTCATTCTCCAGCTTCCTCTCGGGGTCTCCGGGGTTCGACGGGAGGAACTGGAATTCCAAAACGCTCCGAACAAACATGCCCCTTATTGAGCTGGCTGGCATTTTTATGACAGGATGGTGTGTGTCAGTGAAAGGCATGTCGCTGTGGGCCGCCAAGAGCACACACACACACACACACACACACACACACACACACACAGCGGGAGAAGACGCCATACACAACCGTCTGGGGCAAATAAACAAATACAGTAAAGCCTTTTTTCCTGCTGGGAATTACACCCCAGGAGGCCCCGTGGTTCCCATAGTGAGATGGAGAGGAATTGGGGAGGAAATGGGATTCAGTGTTTTCTCTTTGCACTGAAGCTTAGCTTTAATTCTGAACCCCTTACAGCCATATTAGTATTCCACAGTGGCCTGACTTAAGCTAAATGCAATTAGACCCCTTTTCATGCTTCAGGGATCACATTGGCATCCGTGACGAAGGTTGTGGGGTGTGTGTTTGTTTTTATTTGTGGCCGAGGAGCTCTCTCGTTGGGCTTGTAGCGGGTCCACAGAGTTTATGGCCTTTAGTAGAAGACCCCTTTGTGACTGAAAGTTTACAGGGGGTTTTATCTTAGTGGCTCTGAAACGAGTTTAACATCAGGTGCCCCCAAACAGGACTTGTCTACACTGGACTGGACACGAGACGTTAATAGTAGTGGAAAGTTTAATTAGAAATTTTCTCAGTAAAAGGCTTCTGACTTAAATTTCCGGGCAATTAAACTTTACCTAATTCCACAATTTAATGTGCACTGATCCCAGTTTAAGAAACACCGGTCGTAACATAAAAACTCAACCTTTAACAATAAAAGCACAGCACAAAACTGTTTTTATTTAGCAAGGGTCGGTTGGCCCACCACTTTGGTATTATGTCCATTATTGGATGGATTTCCATGAAATTTTGTACAGATATTCAAGGTTCTCAGAGGATAAATCCTACTGATTTTGGCGTGGAAATTAATTTGACCAAATTACATGTTAGATAGAATTATTTTTTTTTAAAAAGCTTCATTAATTCTTGATTTAAATCAAAGTTTGGACATATTTCATTTAGAGAAATTGTGTTTAGATATCATTTAAAGGACCAGTGTGTAACAATTAGGGGAATCTATTAGCAGAAATGGAATATAATATTAATAAGGATGTTTTCTTTAGCGTATAATTACCTAAAAAAAAAACAATCTTGTGTTTTCATTACCTTATGTTGCATTCACACCAAGAGAGAAGCAAATTTTCGCCTTGTTTTACTCGCGCGATTTGGACCGCCGGTATCATTTGTGTTCACATTCATGCTAAACGCACCGGAGAGGAGGAGGACCTGGTCTCCATAGATACCAACAACTTTTCTTTCCTCCATCAACCATGGAAGAAATAACCACTGTTGCAGCTTTGTGCATATCGGAAAACCAAATGCCATCACCCGGCGGCAAGCTGTATTCATATACAGTGCCATTGCACTGACTGTATCTAGCGAGCCACACGTCGCTACTGCGGTATGAGCCCAAAATAAACAGATTGTGCTCTGATTTAATTACAATAAACGGATCAAAATGATGCCGAAATAACAACATAATAATGTTGAATGCTGAAAAAGTCTGAATTCATGCTTTGTCAGGTCTGTCTGCAAGACGACAAGCAAACAACTTTTAAAATGCTTGTTTTCTGAATGGAGTCTGGATGAATCAGTACCAGGTTATGCTGCTGCTCCATCAACACTCAACATAAAGTCTTCTAGGCACAAATACGGCAGCGACCTTGTTGTTTCTACCATAGACAGTCTGTGGTTTATACCCAGACAATCAAATCCTGTTGATTATCAAACAGGATCTGAGGCTGTATTATTCCTTTAAAAGACACCCTCTCTCCCTCGTCATCCTCATCCTTTATGACGACGAGGCTGAACCCCCCCACTGAGGTGACCTTCCACCTCCTCTCCGCTCTGAGCTGCCTGTCAGTCCCCAGCAGTGAGGCCGGTATAAGGCCCGGCCTAACTGTCCCCGTCCTGCTGTGATTAAAATGTCCCCCGTCCATCACCCACAAGGCCACCAGGACGCTGCCCTATATACCCTGCCTCTTCATGCTGCATTCAGGTCACGTGGGAATTTACCGTCAGCACTGAGACAGGCGGCTAAAAAGAGTCACAAGTGTTTGTGCATGAGAAACCATGAAGAATTCAGGTGACGTTGACGCCGTTCTCACGTTAGGTTTTATTTTAATCCAGCAGCTTTGAAGGCAGCTGTGATCTTCAGGTTTTCACTTGTCTCACTCATCAACACCAGAGTGAAAACCTGCTACCGCACATTCACAGTTGTGAAAAAATGTTGACAAAGACATGAAAAAGAAAGACGTGTAGAGAACCGAGTAGACATTGTGGTTAGTAATATGTCAGTCCAATATTATAAAATATGTTTTCTTTTTTACACCATTATCTGACTTTTTATAAACCAAAATAATCTGCAGAATCACTGTTAATCTTTAGTTGCAGCCCTCGTTGCATTCCTCACGGGGTTACATGAAAAGACAAGGCTTTCGATTTCATGGAAACTATTTCAATGCCTCACAGAGAAAATCCATTTCTTGGTTTTTGCTTCATGCTCGTACTACGTCCTTGAATCTCAGCAGTGTCCCACACACTGCGGATACAAAAGGCAATCAAACACCAGCTTTGCTTTTATTCTCATCTTCCCACATGAGAAAAGTCTCAGCTGGACTCTGCACGTAAAAGATTTTTTTTTAATAAAAGAAGGGACTATGTGTGTGTTTGGACTCCAGATGAGACATTTCACAGTAGAATCTAATCCTGCTGGTGACCACGACAGTACAGATGTGACAGGAAGCGTTGTGGGGATGTATTTATTTGTGTGTTTGTTCCTCATTATCTTTCTCTGTTAATGACTAGCACTGACAACGAAACAGTATAATCACAGCCTTCCTGCTATCCTGAAGCCTCTTTAGGCTGCTGAAATGAGCCCTCTTTGTTCCTCATGTTGACAAGTCATTACAGTTCCATGTTTTTATGTATCTCTCATAGATGCTGCAGAAGCAGAAAGAGAAATAGTAATAATAATAATAGTAATAATAGTGGAGAGGTCGACTGGAGACTTCAGCTCAGTTCAGGGCCCCTCACATAATCGCCACACACATTCAGAGCTCCTTCGTGTCCAAATATCCACTTTGTGGTCACTAAACATGCATTGATAAAGCGATATGTGAGGAGTTCTTAATATGCGGCAATCAATAATGACAATAACAATTCATAAACTCCACAATCGGAGTTGCGCAACATGAATTGAAACAGGTTTAGCGTCTGTAACAACACCGTTCTAAACAATGCACGAATGATGAAACTCTGCACACACACACACACACACAGAACAAATGACATCACCCGCTTCACAACAAACAGCTGATGAGGCAACACTTTACACTAGTACACTATTATGTGTTATTACTGTGCGTCCAAAACAATCATCTGTCTCTCCCCGTCTGTCTATCCAACCTGAACTCAACCACATGTTATGTTAGAATGCTAACAAACGTAGCACCCTCAAGTTAGAAGGGTCAATGACGTGACTGCAGACATTTCACAGCATCCTTATCTGCATGCTTACCATAGCACACAATATTAGCGTTCTAACAATAGGGTATTATATCTGGAAGCAGAGTGTTAGCACATATTAGTTTACTGTTGAGTGTCTGTCACTGGTGTCATTACTTGTCTGCTGCTAGAAGGGTGACTTCATGTGCTGTTTGTGTGAAGCTGAGTTACACCAGCTAGTGCAACACAACATACCAGTCACTTCTTGCATGTTAATATTAGCATGTTGATGTTAACGTACACCTATCAAACACACTTATATGCTAAAGTAAGCATGTAAGCGTTAATCTCAAGGCTTAAGGTTGACAAAAAGTGTTACCATCTTGGTGGTGCTAGATTAAAAGTCAGTCAAGGTTATCTGGATTCATCCTCACTGGCTCCATTGCATTAAAATGATTATTTTCATTGTCCTGTAATGACGATTGACGGTTATTTTCTTGATTAATCGATTAGTTGTTGAAAAAATGTCAATCAGTGTTTCCAAAAGAGCCCAAGATGACGTCCTCAAATGTCTCAAAGATATTCACTTTACTGTCATAGGAGTAAAGAAATCAGAAAATATTCTCATTTAAGAAGCTGCAATCAGAGAATTTTGATTTTTTTTCTTAAAAAAAATGACAAACCGATGAATTGATTATCAAAATACTTGACTGTTAATTTAATAGTTGACAATTAATCGATTAATCGTTGCAGCTCCAAAACCCATCACACAGTTTTTACACTTAAAACTAATTTAAATTAAATTATATAAACTAGTTCAAACAAAAAACTCTCATCTGTACTTGCAATTGAAAATCTGACCCAGAATCTATCTAATCTCTACCAGAAATATGTACACAAACAAACTGTATCGTCAAACGAAAGCAAACAGAAATCCATGTTTTCATCTTTTACCTCTTTTCAAGCCACCCAGGTGATCCTCGGAGCGAGTCGGAGCTTTAGTCCGCATCGGTCACAGTTCAACCGCGTCCAACACACACCAAGAGACAACCTGAACTAACTCATCATCCCATCGCTGTCTGTCTGTCCCTCCCTCCCTCTCTAGCCGCTGACACTCACCAACAGACAGAGAGGAAATATGAGAAATGAGAAGTGAGATCAGCGAGTTCACAATGCTGCCGTTTGTTACTGGAGCTTCAGTACAGAGAAGAAACTCTGACTTCAGGAGCGAGTCAGTCCCACTCGCAGCATTCCCCTCCCAAACAAAACAACACAACAACAAGCTCTATTCAACACTTCAGAGAGGAGGGAGGGGGGACAGAGGGAATCGCTGTTTCCAGCCGACTGATGGGAAGCTTTTTCCAAATGTCAAGAAAATTAAATGTGATCAGAACGTTTTCAGTCGAATCCAAAAGCAAAACTTGTAAAACATCTCTTTTAAAATGAGAGTTCATTGAGGTGCTCTTGCCACCGTAATGTGATTACTTATGTAACAAATTTTGTAATTAATAGGGTCAAAGTTAATGCAATAATAACGCCAATTTGTTTTAACGACTCTAATTTCTTTAATGCAACTTGCGATTTTTAGGTTGTAGCGGGCTCAGTTCTAAAGCTAGAGTGAAGATACTGGCATCATATGAAACTAGAAAACCTAATGAATCCATTGGAACCAACCATGTCATAGCAGTTTGTTGCAAAGGAGGTTAAATAATGCTCCAAAACTTGCGCTACATTTTGGCGAGGAAAAACTGTCGTTGATAAGAGTATTAAATACTTCAAATACAAATCTCCCTTTAAGGTACAATTTGAACAGATAACATGTGTGATTCATTTGCAATTAAATATTTTAATCGTTTGACAACCCTAGTAGTTAAACCATTTCCCATAAAAACTTCTTCTCTGTACTTCTTTCAAAGTATAAACAAGAGGGGAGTTGGGAAAGAGCGGGAGACTGAAGGGGGCAAACGATGACAGTTTGATGATGAACAGTTTCCATTAAAACTTCATTATGAGATGGACGTGATGTACCATGAAGGGTCTTGTGATGTGGCGTATCAGACACAAGAGGGAGGGTGGGGTTTAAATGAGCAACAGGACAAGCAGAGACATAAAGAAGTTACCCTCGTCGTCTATCTGCGAGCTCCATCGGTACAGGAAATATCTGTGTTTGTGAGGGGAGAGTTGGCAAATGGGACTTAAGTGCTGTTATCACTTCTGAAGCTCCAGGGTCACACAGAAGAGAGAGGAGAGAGGAGAGGATAGGAGGAGGGGTTGATGCTTTCAGAAGTCTCTATTTGTGCTTCACTACCTTCAGAAGTGACCCTGATTCAATACCCAGATCCACTTTGCTAACAGAAAAGAACGAAGAGAATTGAAAGCATCTGAACAAAGAGCAACAACACATTCCTGTAACAGACGACTCTTTCAGCGCTTTGATACACAACTCATCATCTGAAGCTGATTAACGATAACTCTATGAGTAACTTGACAAACAAACTCTTGGTTAGTTGCCTGCTATAAGTTTTGGAAGAAATGTAATACCCTTCAGATTATGTTTTAATGAGTCTCAGCATGTTGATAATGAACATATCAGTAAAATGTTCACTGACACCACTCTGTCTCCTTTTAAATTACGTTCCCATACAACTAAAGGGAAAAGTATTTTCGCCGTTTTATACAGCTTTAAAAAACGTGGTTAATGTTGAATTTAAACAATTTAAACAAAACAAAAAACTTGCAACAAAACTACTGGGTTAAGTTTATTAAAAAACATCATGGTTTGGCTTAGAATGACTACGTTTCACACGAGACAAAACAGCGGTCTCCTGAGGGAAAGTCCGGTGTTAGTTTGACCCATCCACCATCCCTCCTACCCGCCCTTAGTGGACTTTCTCACTTGTTTTACTCGTTTTTATTCAACGTAACTTTCATTAATGCTCAATAGTCTTTTATCACCTGCTCTGCGTGTTTCTCGTTGTATTACGTCACTCGCTGAGGCAGTCTGCAGACTTACAAACATATTTGTGATGCGTAAAAGAAAAACGTAATCCGCAAAAATGTTGAGAAGCAGTTTAGTAGCTCAGCCGTCGCCATGTTGGGAGTCGTGCGGAGACAATAGAAATGCCACCAATCTAGCATTTAGCACCTTTAAGGTTAGTGTTTAATACAGAAGTCCGCAGCTGAACTTGAAGCGCACAAACAAAACAACAATCTTTCACTAACTCAACGTGGGACCAAACCCCACCATCCACCCCGACCACCTCCCTGCAACTCATGTGTGGTATATAAGTAGCGCATTCACTTGAAAAACGCTGTCTGTAAACATAATCCATGCTGTGTTCATGTCTTCCATCAAAATGAAATAGGAAAAATAAAGTCGTACTATGTAAAAGTACTTTCTAAGAGCCAGTGTTGTGGCTAAAAAATCACTTAAAGTAAAGTAAAGTGCAGCTCTGTGAGCTCACTCTACAGATGCAAGTGTGTTTTTGCAGTTCAACAGACCAACAGAGTGGCGAGTCTCCCAGGAAAACTCTTATATACATCAACTCAATAATTAATGTGCTTCCACTTAATAAATATAAATCAGGGCCTTCAGTATTTGGAGCAAGTAGAAAGATGTGCCAACGTTAAGAAGCTGTTCATGTTGATTCAATTTTGATTCAATATTTCATATCTTCTACTGCTCATCTCATTTTCAGGTTGTAGCTACAGGTTGTGAATGTTAAGGTCATTTTTAATACTTACAAATACTGAAGACCAAAACTAAATGGATTTGCTCTCAACTTCAGGCATATATAAGAGAGAAAAAGCCTCTGAAAGAAGGTTTAGACCGCCAGAAGATGACAATAGAAATAAGGAAATTAATCAAATATAATGTCACTTGTTGGTATTAATCACTAGATCTCAACATCAGAAGTAGAGAAGCAGAATATTCTGACAAAACTGCAATGTTTTTAATAAAGACAACATACGGCTGTTAAAAAGCAGTCTGCTTGTCTTTCAAATGTCGAGTCTCATTCGCTTTTTATCTCTTTTACATTTTTTTTGGCACTCCGTCTATCTTTGTTTCCTGTCCTCAGGTCTGTATCTGAGATGCAAACAGGCAGTTTGGTGAGTGGGTGGGCATCCTGGCACCGCCGGGCAAAAGAAAAACTACCAACAAGCAAAAACAAAAAACACCTCTGACCTGAATGTTGCTGTGAATAAATTACAAAAAATAAAAAACACACAAAGCATAAGGCAAAACGCTCTGAATGGGCAACAGGTTGAGATGATTCAGATGTGTAAATGCACTGAAAAATAAGTCCAACTCCAGACGTGTAGCCTCGTCACAAACATGTGAGTTTTCAATGCAAATCAATCTGGTATAAGAGTTTTCATTGTCATTGAATAGTGATGTATGATGATATCGGCACGTCATCGGCATATAAAGATTTTAAACTGAAATATCGGCCAAAAATGAACATTTCCTCCAATATAACAGGCCGATAAGATGATCCCTATGTGCACATAATGCAAACCATTGACGATGTGGGTGAAAAAATATGTTTGCGATGTGGAGGTAGAACATTTTACAACTTGTGAAATAGGTCAAGTTTGCCCTGGTTGAGCCTACTTTTTGCCTATTGTTTCAGGGACAGCATCACCCAACCAAGCCTGTTAAAGTAGGATGACTTTTTTCAGTTTAGTTTTAACATGTTACATAAAAAGAAATGCCCTTCTGTAACACTCTATACGTCCAACCACAGAGGCATCTTTTACCACCATTTGTCATCTGCACACGCTCAGTGTGAGACAGTTAATTAACTCGGTGGGGTATAGCCTTTAAATCAGTCTCAGTCTTTTAGTTAGACAGGGTTTAAATATTGTCGAGCTTCATACAGTAACAGAAGTCAATCTGGGTTTAATAACCATTTAGTAATGGCAGTGAAAGTTTGCATGCCAGAGAAACAAGGAAATGACCTCAGACTCTGACCTTAACCAGTGAGGAAGTCGGACTAGTTGAGGAACAGTGACTCTTTTCACTTTCTGTACATGTCTGTCAGAGCTATGAAGATAATATTAAATTATTATTATGCTTATTTTGCTCCTGCTGTACAAGAAATGAAAGTGAAAAGAATGACGGGTGCTTTTTAAAAAAGAGAAGGACGAGGTGTACCTGTATTTAGCTCTCTCTGCGCTCTCTGATCTATTCCCACATTTAGTCTCTTTGAACAATACGACTGCATCTAATTATCTTCCCTGCTGCTGTTTCGCCCACTGACAGACACTTTGATATTGATTAATATTTGTCTTGTGAAAATGTGTGTTGGCACTGTAGTGCTCTACTCATCTCTCCTCTAATATTACATCCATCTGTCCCTGGTTTGTTTCTATCGGGAGACATTTTACACTCATATTTTACCTTCAGGGTTGACGCAACACACTCCTACAGAAGCTAGTAATCAGTCCATTTTAAGATGAGATATGTAAATACATAAATGTTCAGTCCCCAAATATATATATAGGAGGATAATTTCTATTAAAAAAATGCTTATATTAAAGCCAATATGATACTAATGAGTACTCTGATCTCTGAACAATTGAAAATTCCTCTTCATTCACTTCTTTTATTACCATATATACTGTAAATGTGTGTATGTATACATGTACGATGAGAAATGTCTTGATAAAATAATCAAAAGACATTGCAGAGGTGGATTTTAGGTGTGGGAATTTCCCTTTGTTTTCTATGAGCAATCCCAGTAATGATGTTAACGAATAAATCAGACAATTATTACTGCATCCAGGAACAATGTGTAACATATTTCTGTTTTGAGTAACCAGCCTTAAACTGGTGGAACACACACACACACCCACATCAACAGAAAACACCACTAAACTCCAACGAAATCTGACTCCATCCGGAGAACAAGTTTGATCAATCGCAGCTGAATCTGGTGCCAACAACATCATGACCGTCACCGGTTTGTCATTAACAAGACCGGACAAGTCGACGCCGAAAAAACAAGCGTGCACATGAGCAGACCTGATGAGTGAGGACAAGTAGTAGAGTTCAACGGATGTGGTTGTACAAAAAATAATGCTCCACTACACAACACTTATTTTGTTGTTGTTGGTTTGGCACTTATCTTGATTCAGCTAAACCGTGTGATTTTTAAACTGTAGTTTCTTTTATTTATGAGTACCTCAGGACGAGTAAACCCTTGATGAATCTAACGAAATACAGAATAAAGATTTTATCATGGTGCTTCTCCTCAAATTTTATTCTCAATAAACTAAAACGTCCTCACTGAAAGCCTGGGTTGTAATTAAATAATATCATTTATCAGCTTCAGTGAATCTTGTCCCACAATTCAATTTAAAACCATGTTTTTGGCACCGTTTTCAGGCCGTGCAGTGCGTGCCAAACCATTCATCAGTGTTTTTTTATGCCCACTGAATACATGAAATATATGCAATATAGAAAATAACTGACAGATGAAGGTCACTGTGTGACTTCACAAAATAAACAGAGAGAAAAATGTGCACAGCTGTTTTTATATGAAAACCGCAATCAATTTGAAATGAGTCGTAACTGAGAAAATTGAAATGAAAGATCCAGATTATTTTGTAGAAACAGAAGTTGGTTAATTTGTTCTGTTACTAGCGTGATTGGCTGCGAGCAAAACCGTACAAATAGTCCTTTTTTTTCTAGATCTGGGTACAAAAATGATCAAATGCAGGTATCGTTTGACTGGAGAAGTTTCAATACTAGGTTAGAATACTTTTACTACTGGGTTATTTCAGTACCGACTCATACATATCAAGATATACATACTCTTATCAATAGTGTGATATTGATTACAGCCACGAAAAAATACTTTTCCACAAACAACGGAGACCATTTCACTTCTTTGCAGGCAATTTTAGTAGCCACAGTTGGTGAAGACCCTCCATCATATCAGCACATATTTAATACAGCAGCCTAAACTCAGTAATGAATCATGTGTGAGGGGCTACGGAGACTCGTTTGATACATAATTTAATAAGACTAGGTGCGGAGCAGCAAGCAGGGATCAATACATTCTACTTAATATGACACGAGCAGTGAAAACTATAAAAACAAGCCCAGATGTTCAAATAAAGCTGCGGCCGCTGGTGTGTTTTGAGATTAAACTCGGTTCTGACAGCAGCGTAGTATGAAGCGTAGCGCAGCTTTTTGCCCTTTAGGGGGGACAGACGGGCAATTAGCCCGGCTGCTACAGTGTGGATATCAGCAGGCGGGCTTCAGACCCGAAACACCCGCTGGGCCTGGACGGTCTGCCATTCCCTTCCTAAACCAACCAGCAGGTGGTGTTCCCTTCAAGCTCCGGTCCACACATATAAACACACATACAGATGGTTCACACGTCCGTATGCAAGACACGCTAAAAAAAGTGTCCTTGTTTGAAGCTTCTGGCGCAGCATTTGAATATGTGAGTGGACCTTTTTTTTTTTTCCTGTAGTTGAGTGTTGAGATGCTACCGGAGAGAGACAGAGAGAGAGAGGGAGGTATCAGGGCTGCTGAATAATGCAGTGAGATACTGAGCTGCTGACCAGGAGAAGCCTGCAGTGGAGTCTCCCATTAGACTTGTTATAAATCCAAACTGCTCTGCAAACAAAGACACACAACTCTGCATTGTGTCAATAATAGGGCTGTCAAAGTTCACGTGATAAAAACGCGTTAACGCAAATTTGTTTTATTGGCACTTATTTCTTTAACGCAACTTGTGATTTTTGGTTTGTAAAAATGCGAACTACGACCACGATAGCACCTCATATTAGTACAGAGACCGGACCAAACTCTGTGTGTATATATGTAGGTGTATTTATGCTTCGATGACTTTATATTGATTGTTGGTGGAGCAGCTGCATAGCCTGGTACTGATTGATCCAAACTCCATTCAGAAAACAAGCATTTTAAAAGTTGTTTGTTTGTCGTCTTGCGGACAGACATGATAAAGCATAAATTGAAACTTTTTACAAATTGGCATCATTATGTTATTTTGGCATCTTTTTGATCCATAAATTGCATTTAAAAATCACAGCACAATCCGTTTATTTTGGGTTCATACTGCTGTAGTGACGTGTGGCTTGATAGATAAAGAGAATACAGCTCGGTGAAATTCACCAAGCGCCGCCAGGTGATGTTTTGAACTTAAACATGACGTTGTTTGGTTTTCTGACATATCTTGGACTTCCACAACATGTACAAAGCAGCAACAGTGGTTATTTTGGCCATGCTTGATGAAAAATATTGGTATCCATAGAGGTAAACACTCCCTCCTCTTCGGCACGAGTTGATGGGAATGAACACGAATGATCCTGGCGGTCAAGCTCGTGTAAAGTGAGGCGAAAATATTTGCTTTGTGTTTGGTGTGAACGCAGTATAAAGGGCAAGCATCGTTTTCCAGCTATGTCTGTACATGCAAAAAGCTAGTTAACTAATTTAATACTGATTAAAATTGTGTCAGCACACCAAATATTTGTTGTTATTTGGTGTACTTTCTTTCATCCATCCTAGTTTTAGTTTTTCAGAGGCTGCAGCTGAAATTATTAATGAATGCTTTGATAGTATATTTGGGGTAGAGATTCAGGAGGCTCGCTATGTTTCAGTTGTGTCTGGATATAATCCCTAAATCGGACTGTAACACAGGTTTTGTTTGTCTCTATGAACGAACCACACCAAACACTGACACAAGGGGAGAATTCCTAAATTATAATGAGGTCCCAGGGTGATTCTCTTCTAGTGTGAACTGGCTTTAAATGAGGGTCGAGTTCGAGGCCTCGGGGCTGCTGCAGGCTGTTGTGACTGAACCACGAGTCAATATGCTGACATGTCTTTCTTTTAACTAACAGATATATGATTCTTGTTTTCCTCACATTCATACAGTGAGTTGTTTCTCTGGTGGCCACTCCAAGGAGAGACCTGAGTGTGCAGTGCCTTGCTCAAAGGCATGTACGGCAACACTTGGTTCTCAACGTAGAGGTAAGGATGTATCTCAAGAGTCACGATTTTTTCAGGCATTCCTCTAATCTTTGCATTCTCTGTGCCTTCCTGGATAATTTTACCTCTAAATATAACTAAAATTAAAATAAATAATCACTTTTTAGTTGACTTATTCTAGCGCTGAAACAATTGACCCTTCCCAAGTCCCGCCCCTTTTCGCTCTTTGCTTCAATAACAGATGAGCAAGCTTGAAACCCGGTAGAACCTCGGTAAACTTTCCTCTTTCCTGTTGGGTTATACATGCACTATATGCTACGTCTGTTCAAAGGTAATATTACTATATAAGTCACATTACGTTGGTGTCCCAATCTTCAAGGACACATTATATTGTATATAGTCACAGTTACTACGAGTAACTTTCATTTTGTGTTGATTTTGGTGGTCGCTGTGGACAAAAGCGGTAGTGTTTCCGAGCACCAGAGTCCCTTTAGAAAACCTCTTGTTTTACTGCATCAGGGTCTGACAGTCTGCCCCGTGAAAGTCAATTGTTCGTTCCATGTAACATCAGCGCCCAGCAGCAAAGCTAAGCTTCCGCCATTTTGGACTGAAAGCGACTACCAGACGCCAGTAAAACAGTCCGCCTAAAAAGTGCCGTACAAAAGTAAAACTAAATTATTTCTATTCTACTGTCATATTCTACCGAAATGGCCTGTGTTGAACAATAAAATATTATAAATATTATAAGCGTTTTATGTCCAAAATGGCAGCTGTTGTCAAAAAAACACATGAGTTTCGTCTCTTTGCTTCTATACTCTTTGACGGAGGTCCCGCTGGAGTTGTGAGTTTTTGGTGAACCTGCATTATTTCATCTGATTTTGTTATATTATCTCTGCTTCATGCCGCCCCTAAGTATGAAATAGTATGAAGTAGTATGTTTCCTTCTGTCAAGCTTGTCCGACCTAGCAACTAAGGGGGGGCGGGACCTGGGTCAAGCAATCGGTTAATTGGTTGATTAATTAATTGATTAATTAATTAGTCGAATGTGGTAGTAAACTAAACATCTTTTGGAGTTTTTGTCAGGCAAAACAAGCAATTTTAGTGGCATCACATTGGGCTTAAGAAACTGTAACGGCCATTTTTCTTTACTTTGACATTTTATGGTACAAATGATTGATCATTTAATTAAGAACACCTAATTGCTCCATTTTAAAGGGTCACAAGGGCAACAAAAAAGTGGGACCACTGCCATAGGGCTCTTGTAGCATCCATAAGAAGCCATAATTGTATTATATCATACTGTATTTTGTTTTTAAACGTTGCGGACGTCACTGAGCATGCTCAGTTGCGTATTTACTCTGCTTTTTTAGATGAACAAGCTAAAAGGGAACAAGCTGTGATTGCAATGTGCTCCTCCCTCACCACGGGGCTCACACCAACAACATCTGCTCGCCTCCTGCACCATCGCACCTCGGCACGGCACTGCAGTGGGTGTGTGTTAGTGTGTGTGCTGTATCTGTCGGAGGCCATCTCTAAATCTGCCTGCATTGATCCACGCTGAGAGAAGAGCCAAGGTGAATTCCTGTGCAGGGCTGATGGACGGAGATAAAGACGACAGCCAAAATGGAAAGTGCGAATCGTTCCCGGGCTGTCGATAAAGCAGCCGAAATCTCTAAAACACTCTCTCTGTTTAAGTGTCTGCGCCTTTAGAGCTGATTACACACACTTACCTGCCTCACAATGACTTTCACACACTCGTCATCAAGTCTAATACACACTCTGGAGCTGGGGGCTGAGTGCAGGTTGGTTCATGTTAAAAGGTTCCACTTGTGGCGACAATAAATCATTACAACATGAATTTAGTGGCATTTCAGTAGTTACTGCACTGCACTTTATATTCCTCTGATTCACTTTAATATCTTCTTTATGTGCTGTGTAAGCACAAGGAATAAGTGATTTATGGTTGGGACATACCATGTGTCTGAGTTAAACAGCATAGTAGTAAAAGTAATATTTAAACATGATCTTTTCCTAACTTTAAATAAGTGGTTTTAGTTGCCAAACCTTAACATAAGCAAACAACTTGAGTTTTTCAAGTGCGTTCAATATGAATATTTTGTTTTATAATAATGTGTAATTTGTAGGGCCATCAAAGTCAATGCGATAACATGTTAACGCAAAATCGTTTTAACGGCACACATTAACCTAATTGATCTTCCGGAAGTGGTAGCGTGAAGATACTGGTATAATATGAAACTAGAAAACCTAAGGAATCCATTGGTACCAACCATGTCATACTAGCTTGTCATAAAGGAGGTTAAATAACGCTGCAAACTTGCACTAAATTTTGGCGAGGAAAAACTGTCATTGCCATTTTCAAAAGGGGTCACAGCACCGATTCAATTCTCACAATTCCTATTAAAAACAGAGCGTTTCAGGCTCTGGAGTGTCGGCGACTCCTCTGGACAGAATCCATTAAAATGATCACAGAGTAGTTTGGAGTTCAGAGGTTAACTTGTTCTGTCGCTGTAACATTAAGCTCACTGGCCCCTGGTGTAAGATAAAGACACGTCTGACCGTGTTCACTGCCTCAAAGATTCGTCAGTTCACTCCCCACAAAATAAAACACCTGTAACATCTGCTTCAATAGCTATGATTCAGGCCAAAACTTAAAATATTGACTTCCCAAAGGGATGCAAGCTGCAGCGCACGCTTGCGTGGTTTAATTGGTCCTCCGTGAGTGCACTAGGTGAGGTTAGGTGATAAATTAAAGCTGGTCTCAAAGCCAGCTGGCAGGAGACAACAAGCATTTTCTACCTGAATAAACACCTTTAAAGGTGAATCCTTTTTGGCTTTTAGAGCAGGTATATTCAGCTTTTCATACTGGCTTCAACCACATGAATGCTTCGACTACAGAGGGCTGGGAGCTGGTATGTAATGGATTGCTTTTAGTGGTGTAACGGACCGTAGTTGATCCATGATCCGTACGGATCCACCCCCCACGGTTCAGCATGCATGATAACAGCAGATTAGTTACATAGTTTAACCATCACAGGGTGACATGCACTAAAATGCACGCACAGCCAGCCCGGCTATGTCAACAAAGCACAGAGAAGCTCCGGTTACAACCCACACAGAGGGAGAGGGACTTCATTCTCTGCTCAGGTAGGCATTACTCCTCTATATCTTTACATAGCAAATCGTTGTTTCATGCTATATTAATGCTCTGAATATTGTATAGGGAACCTTTAAACTTTGTCTTCATGTTCAGTAAAGCCAATCCAGGTACAAGAAAGAAAATTAAAAAGTAATTTAATCCTAAAAGCACAGCCATACACACCCCAAGCAAATTTAGGAAAACACACATCTGGCAATATGCTTGAGAATGAAAGTGCTTCGGGAAAATTATCATAAATGATCATCAATGTTCTAATTACAACACATTTTAGGGGAAATCTGCAAGAAGCACCAATTTACCTGCCCATCAACCGCTCGTTAAATTTATGCAAATCGCCCCTCTGGAAACACAGAGGCTCCTTTTTTATTTGAGGTGCAATGAAGTGAGAAGTCAGCAAGCTGTGGCTTTCTTCCTCCTGCAGGGGAAAAAAAAAAAACTCTCGGACAAACTTGTGGCTACGACAATAAAAAACAACGCTTGTGTTTCGCAATATTGGACGCAGATCGAGGCTATCCGATCCAATCGGGAGACAGGACGAAGGGGGTCAGAAGTCACAGAGTGTTCCATTACCCCGGGCACCGAGCTTCATTATTCATTACACACCAGAGAAATGAAGCTGCAGGACACACACATATAGTACACTAGTGTCCCACAGCAGCAGAGCTATTACAGCGGTGACTCCAGGGGAAAGTCCTTCTCATTCAGTCAAACGCCACACAGGCACAGAGAGAAGTTTAACCTCATCCACATTGACATTGAGGACAACTTTACTATGAAATTGGACCAGTTCCATGCCAAGAAAAGTAAACCCTTCAGGTATGGAAAGTGTCACATTCAACATTGGCAATGAGTGACAGATAAAAAACAGGGCTCAACAATAAGGATTGCCCTCTTGACTCATTTCCATTCCTCTTCTTGTGATTTATTTAAGCTGAACAGCCAATCAGAGTGATTTCTCTCACAGACGAGCTCCACAACAGATTCAACATACTGAATCTGCCAAAACACCTCCGATACGGGCAGACTAGAGCAGACAGTGCGGGAAACACCGACAGCCCCAAACTGTCCAACGGCCAACCGTCGGCTTAGTGTGTCAGGACCTTTAGACGTGGTCGGACAACACTTCATACACACTAGTTTGTTTCAAGCGTTCTGAAACCTTTAAGAGCAAAACTAAGACTTGACAGTCCAATAAATCTTTGTGAAACTGATCCTAGAGCGGAAAAGCCTTTGGATGCAGAATTTAGCCCACAAACCCTCTCCTCTGAAACCACCATTAAACTAATGAAGACGTCACAGGACGATTAACAGCTTCTGACAGCAAGGAGAGGCAGCTTTCATTCTTGTTTGACAGACTGACACTCAGAAATTCATAATATCAGGGGAGGACAACATCCATCAATAACCAGTTTTAATAAAAGGCTTGTATGCCCTTCATATTGGTCTAACCCTACTGCAAACATTCAACTCATGGCTCAGAAATTCTTTAGACCGCTGCCCTTTTCCCCATATTGAGATTTTCCCCCAAAATGTTCTTGGATTCTATAGATTGATGAAGACGTGGATATAAAGTAGAAGGTGGACACTAGCCGTGTTTCAATTCAGGTATTTTTATGCACATTTTGAAGTATTGCATCAGAAAAGCTGTATGGAAACGGCAGAATTCAACTCGATTGAGGTGGTTTTTAACCTTTGTCAAAAAAAGACTATGCGCTAAATGGATTATGGAAACCTTTGCCGAATACATTTTTACGTAGCGAACATTTAACTCACATGACTGATCGCCCCCTGGTGGCTGGCTGTTAGTTTAAGAAGCGCTTGATTTGATATGCAGCAGAGTTTTCTATGAGCGGAGCATGATTTTAAACGTCAATATTTCAGTTGATCATGTTCATTTAGTTGTGGGAAGCCAAAAAAAAAATCGTGATTTTGATTGATTTTCGATTAATTGTGCAGCCGTAATGGAAACATGCCTAATTCTCATTTCTTTTTTTTGCAACATTTCAAAAGTTTGCTTAAAATTCGCTTGACAATTGAATGAAAAACACGACTAGTGACTGACGTCTAGTTGAGATATACGATTAGTGGCTATGATAGCGTGGACACACCTCCAAATCTAGCCGCTGCCCTGCGTCTGGACGGCGACACAAGCTCCTTGACGATCTGCAGGACCTGCATGGTCACGGGGAGGCAGCAGCGCAGGCAGCCGGACGTGGCACAGGGCAGGGGCGGCCCATTCTTGCCCTCTCACCCTCCACAACCTCATCCCTCTTTAGGACTCATCCCCTAATCCACATCGTGTCTCCCGGCTCCTCGACTTCCCCGAGTCCTGGTGCTCCTTTCTGGGTGGTGTCGTACGAGAGCTGGGAGTTGAAAAAAACTGCCTTTTCTTTAAATCTTCTTTTCCCAGATTTCAACACATGCTCGCAAACTCTCCGGCACTCAGATATCCTCAGATACTCTTTGCTGCCGTTTCTCTATATTCCATAAAAAGCTGGTCTCCGAGCACAGATGTGCAGCAGCAAACACACTACCTGATAAGTGCTTCTGATGCTGCCTCTGGTCCACACGAAACAGCCGATAAATCTCAACTCAACAACTGGCAGCTGCTGAAAGTAGCGGAGGATGTTCGCTGGCAGCGCCACCGCCTCTCTCGCAAACTGAATGTGTTCATCTCGCGTGTGATGTGTGGTGTTGTGACGCTCAGCTGGAGGGCTCTCACACATTTAGCGATCGGCAGCGGGGAAGCAGAACAGAGCAAATCCTCTTTTTCTATTTCCTTTTCTGTCTTTTTTCTTCTTCAAGCCACCTGGTTGCCGTGGATCAATACGTGCACAGTTCACCGGTGATGCTGCTCTTCAACTGTCCAACTCTCACCTCCTTTTCTGACTCCCTCGTCCCCTCCCCATCCATCTCTGTCTTTCGCATCCTCCCTCAGTCCTGCAAACGCTCGCTGCTTCGCTCGCTGTCCTCTCTTCACATGCTTTAAATTCTTATTAATGAGCGTTTCCACTCTCTCTCACCCCCAGCATCTCCTTCCCACCCTTCCTCTCGCTGCTTTCCTGCACCCCACCCTCCTCCTCCTCCTCCTCCTCTCCTCATTGTGTCACTTTCTGTCTCGGTCACCCATACAGTATATATTTACTGTAAGGCTGAGAACATGAGCTGAATGTCAAAGCGGTAAATGCAAGGCTGGAGATGTGTGTGTATATATCGGGGATGATTTGTACCCAGCAGCATCAGTAACGCTGTCATCCTGCAGGTTACGCCCTCTCACATTTTCAAACCGTCTTTTGTCACAACCTTCAGCGTGTCTGTTATTGTGATGAAGACATTTTTAGTTGCTTTTCAAGACAGAAAAAGATAATTACAAGAAGAAGAAACATTTATCCAGATCTGTCGAGAGTCTTAAATGATTTACTCATGACAGCGGAGGCAGGCATTTTTACTTCTTGTGGATCTTTAAAACTGTAAATCACACTGTCTGAATTAATTGCCTGCACGACGTGGTCGGCATTAATGTTTCGGCTTTACACTGGTTTAACTTTTACGGCTCTTTTTCAGTCAGTAAGGGTAATTTCTCATCCTCTATAACTGGTATCTCATGTGGGGTTTCTCAGGGATCCGTCCTAGGCCCTGCTAGCTTTTCCCTTTACACAACACTAGTCTACATCTTACTTAGAGAATTATCTGAGGTCACCTGTAAACCCCATGAATATCCCACAATGCAATGCGGTAGTGACGACAACGTTCATAACAGACGTTGGCGGACAGCTCTGTAAAGTATAAGATTTCACTTTGCTGGGCGTAAAATATATTTTAAATTAATCAGACTTTGATTCTCACAAAACCGTTGTTTCGGTGACATGAGGTTGGCACGGGTTACTACGGTTACATGTCTCCAACCGGCAAGGAGGCTCTCAGGAAGTGACGACGTAAATTACTGCTCAGTGCGTTCGAAAAGATACATACTACTGTTTATTTACACAAAAGTACATTGAACGATAGTACACATATTGGGTATGTAGTGCAGAGTATGCGATTTTGGAGAAAGCCAAAGTTGAATGTTAAAATGTCAGCATCATGTTGTATTTTTCAGTCAGAAAGTGAGGAACATCTGATGATAATAAGACATATTTTCAAAGTCATTGTCAGAACTGTAATGGTATTATTAAGAACTCATATGTAAGTACTTGTACTTGGTCTGAAAAACAGTCGTATCGGTGCATCCGTAACAGAAATCAAGACTTTTAGGGCTCAGTTACAGACAGAAATGATTGATGAGATGGAGTTTTTTTTTTATTTTGCAGTGCATTTGAGACTCCCATCCTTTCATTACGTTAGATTAGAGTATATCAAATATGTCTTCGTACAGCACGCACACATCATAATAATGTTTGGTAACTCTCCACTTCTCTCGTTAGCTGCGTCCTCTCCGCCCCCGTCCATTATGCCATCTCTAATCAGTCCACATACTGTACCTCCTGCCTGTTCAATCTCTCTAACTGCATCATCTGGCTGTAATCAGTCCATTTATTCCTCCTATTGGTGAGATATAATTTATCCAGCTCCACCAGGGCGAGGCCAATGTCCGTTTTTCCAAATTCATCACGTCGATGTTGACCTTTCACTTAAAACGAGCTGGTTGTCAATGAATTCTGACATAATGGAGCTTGATGTTTTCATGCGCCTGTGTTCAAGACGGACTGAAGATGAAGTGACCTTGAGCAGCGACACTTCACACACCTTCGGGGCACATGAACACACACCCAAAACATGCATGTACATACACAACGCAGCTACCCAAGGACAGTGCAGCATGCAGAGAGGAGCAGCAGCCTTGCAGCAAAACCAGCAGCTCATTTGTTATATTAATGGAGACACTTACATATTCTCTCTCACAAACATGCACATTTAATCTTTTCTTCTAACGACACACACATGTTCTCTCTGTGCGTCAGTATTTGTTAGCGTGTCGATTCTCCCGGCGCTGAGTCAAAAGGTCCAATTACTGCATCGCTGGACCGACTCTGCGGCTGCTGTTGCTATGCCTCAGACCCACTGTTGCTAGGCTGTGACCCCATAATACAGGAGGTGAAAGTGTGGCCTTTTACAAGCATAATGGTGTCCACCTTTCAGTGAATACACTCATTCCGACACCTACTTCTGGTAAATTAGCTTTACAACTACAAGAGCAACACTACAAAAACAGACCGGCGGCACATTATTACATCCATCACAACAACCACGCTGAGAGTTTTCCATGTAAAGTCGTGCACAGGCTGCAGCTATGTCCACATTTATGCAGGTAGATGTACTCGTCATATTTCCCCATTGTTGCCGCTGGTCAGCCCAGTCGCATGAAAAGGCGTATGGGTCCAACAAACACAGGACTTTCAACCAGGAGACCGATGTTCAAGACCTGTGGTTTATTTTTTTGTAGGCTACGTTAGTAACGTTAGTAAATCGATTGCCGTACTGAGGTTACGTTGTTTCCGTATGTGTTTTACTTAGTTTCCGTACTCATTTCGAACTCAACCATGACGTTTTTCCTAATCTAACTAACGTCCAAACTAAGTGAGTGTTTTTGTTGCCCTCTGCCGGTATTGCACCTTCATACACGCGTGTAATATTCACGCCTCGGCGAGGCAAAACGTGACACTGACACGCTATCCTCTGGTGTACAGGCGGGTCTATTACACGCTTTGGCGTGATATCGGGTTGCACTGGTTGACAATGGCAGTAGGTTCCAACCCCGACCCCTTGTGACAGTATAATTATAGACTAAGAATTTCTTTGGTTGAGGACAGACCTACGTCTTACCTCTTCCTCACCTTACAAGCATTCACAAGAAAGAACCTCCCAAGGATTGATATGTAAAATCTGACATTTCTTTTTGGTGGTTTTATATTCTGTATTTCAAGGGGGATTATCAAATGAGTCACACATGAGAGGGAAAGACTAAGTAAGGTGAGGGAATAGGAGAGAGGTGGGGGTGCAGTAAGGTATTGATAGAGCCCCTCAGTCTCCTCCCGACAGCACCCATAGGTCCAGTCATACAGCAGCCTTCTCCCAGACACCAGATCAATAGGCCCTCCATGAGTTCACCTCAACACCTACTTGTTGGAGACAGATACTGTAAGTCTGGTTGAGTTGCTGATGCATCGTCCCTTTAATTTACAGATCAGATAAGAGCTCGGCCTCCTTCACTGTAACTGGCAACCGAGACGCAGTCGATGCTGGTCGATCTTGGAGGTCAGAGAGAGGAGACACTGAACACAGGTTGAAAAAACACAGCGACAGCTGTAGAGAGCAGGGCGGAGGGATTGGAAACAGGTTTGTGTAGGTCGATACAGGTGTTTTTGTAGCACTGTTTATTAGAGCTGCAACTAACGATTATTTTCATCTACAGATTATTTTCTCGCTTAATATATTAGTCTATAAAATGCAAAAAAAGCCCAGTGTGATGTCTTCAATCTGCTTGTTTTGTCCGACCAACAGTTCAAAAGCAAAAGATTTGTAATATGCTGTCATATGTGACAAAGAAAAGCAGCAAATTCTCACTTGGAGAAAGTGAAACCAGACAGTATTTGTCCTTTTTCACTTGAAAAATGACTGAAATTACAGATTAGACAATTATCTAAATAGTTTGGATTAGTAGTAGTGGTAGTTTTAATTTTCTTAGATTACAGACTTCAGTCTGTTTTGGACTGAAGCTGCAGAAAGACAGTTTTTGTGTTTATATTCTACATATTTAGGTTTGTCCGTACAACAAGAGTACAGACTTTTGTCCAGAATTGTATATTTTGCAGCGCGAGAAAGCTGTTAGCAGTTAATACAGAGGATTTGGGATACTTGTGATTCCAGATGTGAGTGTGGGAAGGTTTTTTTTGCTGTCTGCGAGGACATAATGAGCCCTCGATGATCCCGATTGGTTTGAGAAACAACTTTAGCAGAATGATAATGGGTAAGAAATTTACAAAGCAAGAAAAGTTTTGGCAGATTAGATGGAAGAACATGTTTAATATTACCAAAGAAGAAGAGAGGAGACGGCCTTGAGTGGGATACAAAAAGTGTCAGAAAAGAGACTTCAATCGGAAACACATAGAATTAGTCAAGAACTGTCCGCAGTTATCACAACATGAATGAATGAACATCTCCGCTGCCTGCCAGGAAAACACACTGTGAACGTCTTTTCAACTCGATGCCACTTCTTTGTTTCCACCCACTTCATAGAAAAGGACAAAACCAGCTACACTGTCATCTCTCTGGTGCACCGCAAGAAAGTGGCAACCCCAATTTTACACAGCTCTCCTCTCCATAATGCTCTCTATCTGCTTCCGCTGGTCTCCACTCTGACTCTCTAAAGGGGTTTGTTTCGGGTCGGCGGCGGCCAACAGAGAGGACTCCTACACACACACACAGACATGAGAGCAGTGTGAACACAAACTCCTGTGTTGTCCTAATGGCAGCATTCTGTTGGAGGGCTGATTGAATTAGGTTCGGTGCTGATTGCTCGGCACATTGATTAATGCTGCCTGCTGCGCTTCAGTGCGTCACGGCACTCAGAGTCCTGCTGCTGAATGCCAATGAGATACCACGATGCACGAGAACAATATGAACATGAACAAGCAGATACATGTCTACTGCTAATTTGGCTCACACTTAAAAAACTTAGCTCTGTGCATGTGTAGGGATAGACCAACGGATGGTTGTGAAGCTGATGTGTTTTAGTCAGTTGAGATCCCCAGAGGATGAATCTATACTGAGCTCCTGACTATCCAGCACCACTAGGTCAAACCTTCCACTTTTCCAACTCTTTAACTTCATTTTATGACAGGATACCTTTAAAACTAATTACCATCAACCTCCACTGTATTTGAGCTTAATGCTAAAATAAAAAACTACCATCACGCTAACTTAACATGCTAAAATGTTAAAAATGGAATATTAGCATCCACTAGTAGTTAAATTTGCATGTTAAAATGCTAATATCTGAGTATAGCCTGACGAACGCTATGTTTTTGAGGCCAATACTAATATTTGAAAGTTAAAAAAAAAGTCCAAAATATTATATCAGTATTTATTTTTGAAAAAAAACTAAAACAAACATTTTTTTTTATAAATAGTACCTAATATATATTATTATTATTATTACTATGATTATTATTATTATTATTATTATTACTATTATTATTACTATTATTATTATTATTATTATTAATAGTTCAGTAAGTTCTTTTTAATATTACGTACTGCATTGGGTACTTTAAAGTTAAACAACGTTGGTGGACAAACTGTAATGATGGCACGGTTTCTAAATTTCCTCAAACAGTTTACCATTTCTGTACAGAAATTTCTTCTTAGTTATCACAAAACAATACAGTACAGCTCGATTCAGCCAAAATATTGTCTAATATTAGCTAAATATTGAACATTACAACCTCACAAGACAACTATCCTCAGTGCTTTTAACTGAAATTGCTGTTTTTGTTGATATTTAAACTAAACAAAACCTTCAATAAAAAAAAAAATTCTGCCTGCTGCATCCGGAAATTGTGGGCTGTACAATCAAAACAATGAGATGAAAGACGATAAAACGCTCCATAGAGCTGAGAGGAACTGCAGAGTCGGGTGATAATTCTCTGTGGGTTTGACCCCCTTTCACAAGCAGTCATGTGACCCAGTGGTAACATCAATATATTGATTATTGCCATTTAAAGTTTTTCCAAGAGTTGCATCTTTTGTCAAGAATTAAATCGTTTCTGATATGACAATTTAAGCTTAATGACTCGATTGGTCTCTGGGGAGCAGTAACAAGTTGTTGTAGCAAACAAGTTCCTACTTACAATTCCAACAGACATGCAGCAACATTATCCCATTGGAGACATGTCTCTGTCCACCCGATGAAAGAGGCCCGACAGCAGAGAGCTGAAGTGTCGCATCCTACTTTAAAATCCAGAGTTTTCCACACTGACAACAATAAAACACTGAACATCTGAGTGCAAACCCTCCTGCACGTCACTACACTCCAACACTCCTTGGAGACAATAAAGCACAGAGGTTTGAGTCAGCATTTCAGGACAGTTTAATGTGTGAGGATGGAAGCAGGGGAGGGGGGGGGGGGGGTTTCCCCAGAATGCCCTGCTCTCTCCGACTCCCTTTCCTCTCTCCTTCCTCTCTCTCGGCCTGGCGCCGTGCCACAGCGAGCGAGCGAGGGAATGGGAACGGACGGGAAAGAAAACACACTAGAACAACATTACGGCTCTGTCTCACACTTCCTGTTTGCCCTCCCCCGTGTCATTTCCTGTTTGAAGTGTGCAGCTTTTTGACCAATCAGACTCCAGCGTCCTTCACGGCGACAATACATGTCGTGCTATGAAAGTTTTCCAATGCCATCTGTCCTGCTTTAATCCCTTTATAGCAAAATGTTCTATTCAAAACCTCATTCAAATTTTGGCCAAAAACAACCTCCTCCTTTGAAGCAAGGACGTCTGTTTATGAGAAAAGAATTTATTAAATCACAAGTTTTTGAAGGCCAACACTGATTCACTTACTATCATGCTTATCTTTTTAATAAACCTTTAAAAAGTATTCGGATATTATTCAATATCAAGGTGTAATTTAGTCCACTGGTTCCCAACCTTTTTCCTTAAATGACCCCTTTTCTATCATACAACCCCTGACTCAGTCACACATTTTATGGATATTTCATATTATATTCAATGCATGCCATAAACTGTACAATTAACCCAAATAGTGAACGCAACAACTACAGGAAGTTTGTGTAAAACGAGCAATTTGGATGAATTTTGGGCAGATTATTTGCATATTGTATCAGAGATGAGTTTTCCTGTTGTTTTTTAGGAACTTTTAATACAATTTCCTGTCTGTATTATACACAAATGGCATGGTTATCTGAGCCGTGCTGACTGCAGAAGTTCACAAATGTTTGGCTGACTATTGTTGTGTCTGTTTGGAACCACAATGGTTGAGTTTAATTTGTTGCATTTTTGCGTGTGGTTCGTTTGGGTTTGCGTCGCTCCATAAAATGCAAACCAGCGTTTGCAAACATGACTCATAAGTGGTATTCCCCTGAGGTTAGAGACATACCCAAAGCCATAATGGGATTGTTTGAACTTTGTTTTCATAGCTTAACACTTGGACTTTATTTTTATCTGTTTCTCCATATTGTTATTTTACTTTTGCACACAAATATCTTTAGGAAGGATCGCTCTTCTGTTGCTCTTTCAAGAGTTTTTTTTTTTTTGTCCCAATCTTGGAGTTTTTCCTCTTTTGATTCGAGGGTGTAAAGACAGAGGGTGTCGTATGTGGGACAGACTGTAAAGCCCTCCGAGACAAATTTGTGATTTTAGGCTGTATGAATAAAATTGACTTGGAGCGCCACGGTAGCCTAGTGGTTTCAGGCAAGTGGTTCCACTCATGTCACTACTGTTGACTCATAAAACTCTGACCTTTGTATTGTTGTTGCTGGTTCTCCCTGAACTGGAAAAACCTCCCAGTTGAGTTTTATGGTTGAGAGACGTCATACAACACTTAAAACTAGAGAAACTCAGGTTTATGCTTCGTGGCTCTGCCGACAAAATTGAGAAAATGTGGCGTCCCTTCCTGGACTACGCTGATTCTAAGCTTTAAATCTCCTCATATGTAACCTGCAGATATAAAGTCGTTTTTTTATTTTTATTTTGGATATACCACATCAATGAAATTTCATGTGGAATTTGTAAGCAACTTGATCCCCAAATTTTTTTTTATTCAATTTTTATTATTTTATTCAATTTTTTATTTCTCATTGTGTTTGTTTTTGTTTGTTTTTAATCCTTTGCCAATTATTTAATATTTGTTTGTCCTTTTGTATTTAAATTATCTTCAGTAAAATTATTATGTATGGGATTTGAACTAATGGGACAAAACAATACATTTAAATATTTCTCTGACTCTGGAAAACTCTTTTTTGAGAGATCATTCATCAAACAATTATACGATTAGCTGAGAAAATAAGCGTGAGACTTAATAAATAAATATTAAGTATAAATAAAATATGGTTTCAGTCATTTCCTTCCTCCATGAAATAAAGGAGTAAATGTTCTAGAGTTCAAACAGGCTGAACCAAAGGCCAATAAATCAGTCTGATTGTGACCTGACATTAAGGACCAGACCTCCTCTGAGCTGACCTCTCCCAGGCCAGCGTGACCCAACCTCCCAGTAAACAGCCACGATGTTTACCACCAAGGTGGAGATTCAGTAGCTTCTATAGAGAGACCTCAGTAAACAGACGTGTGTGTGAAAGCACGCATGTAAATATAAACAGCTGGTAAAGCAGCAGAGGGCCGAGGCCGAGCAGCAGAAGAGGCGGGGGTTTGATGTAAGCAGAGGCAGACAGCCGAAGATCTACGACGACACGGTCCTGGTGACTGCGACACCAGCGTGGGAGTCAACGAATATTACCCACAATGCTCCACGCTCGCCCTCTCCGTCTCTCTCACACACACGCATTCATACATCACGCAGTCGATCAGGTGTATCCCGCTTGACATTGGTCGATAGGGTGCGTGTCGTTTATCACGGGTTGACGGGCGGCGAGGTGTTTGTCACTGCCTGCTCTGAGTGTGTGTGGTCTCTTCCCTGGTCACTGGTTTACTGTAAGACGACGGCTCATGGCGGCGTTGGGAGGTTGCGAATGTGCTTTGGTCTGATAAGATATTCTGTTAGTCATTAACACTTGATCTGAAGACGCTGCAGTGACATCATGCATCATGTTTTGTCAGGTTTTATGAGACAACCTGTGCTACGTCTTATACGTGTGTGTTTCTAATCTCTCTGTAAAGGATCACTAAAGCATGTCTGACACTTTAACAGCATGTTAGCTGCACAACGGAAGCGTAACGGCACACTTATATATATCTATCAAAATGGTTGCGCTCTGAAGCCCTGTATAAGAAAGTAAATTAAATCTGAAATATACTATTGGTTGGAAAAAATCGAGCAATTTGAAGACGTCACTTTGGTATTGGGAAGTTGTGTTGGCTGTTTTTCAACAGTTTTTGACATTTCACACACTAAATAATGAATCCAGAAATTAATCTGTTGAGGTCCATGACCTTTGTTCAACAGATTTCATACCATTTCTTTCCCTCACTTTACTTTAAACACACTGAACTTTGACGCTGAAACCATGATATGTATCCAGTGATTTTGAATAATCTTACTAGTGTACAACAACTGCGTCAACTCTGTTATTTTCAATAAAAAGAGAAAATAACTTGATGACAGATGGATAGCACTGACTGAGACGGAGCAAAGTGGTTAAAATTAAATCTGGGTGAATTCCCAGCATCTCAGCAAAAAGAAAAGCACATCTTACGGCATTAGAAGCCACACAATCAAACACAGCAAAGCTTTCTTCATTGTACGAAATCTGTGTGAAGTCCAGACATTACGTATTGATGAACTAAACTTTCTGAGCGGGAGGGCCGCCGCTGCCGCCACCAAAAACAGCAGCACGTCTCTGCTCACCATGGCAACTAGAGAGGCCATGAAAAGATTTGTCTGGGTTCGTATCAAATTTTCTTGGTGTAATTATCTTGCTTAAAAATATCTTTGTAGATAAATCATACAATATTTATCCAAAAAGTTCTTCTTGTTCTTCATAAGTGGAGTCTGTAGTCGGCACAGAGCAGCTTCTGTTCTTTCTCAGTTATATTATCCACTGGAAAAAACTCAGCACACAGTTGGTTTAAAATGGGTGAAACCAGTTTAAATCAATGAAACAGGCCAATTTCACCAAAGCTGCAGGGAACCACGGCTCTCTGCATCCTATAAAACCTGATATGAAAGTGAAATCTTTTTATTTTATGGCTTGATAATGTCATTTACTCGGAGTGTTGCTCTCTCCTTCCCTTATCTCTGCCAATTCACGTCACACCCTGCTCCTCAAAGAAAAACAAACTTGGTCTGCTGGGATTTTGCCCAGAACATCAGGAATAAAGAGCAAATATATGCCACACCAACCCTCTGTAAACCCCAAGGTCCACTTTGAGCTGTATAATATAGCTGGAAAACTTGATAAAAGTGCAGCCGTATGGAAAACTAGCCCAGCAGCAGTGAAATAACCAGGCGGCAGCGTTAACCATTTTTCAGCTGCAGCCAGCCAGCCAGCCAGCGGCAGCACCAGCGATGAAAAAGGTATCAAAACTGTTCTTCCATGCTCCACTCATCCACAGAAATCCATCCAGCCATTAAAAAATCCATTACAAAGGCCCTGCAACTACAAACTTTGCATAGAGGCACTAGTCTGTTTGAAAGGATTATTCCAAGTTTATTGAAATTCTATCTTTACTATTAAAAAACCCATGAAGTGCACTTCTTAATAAGATGTAACTCAGGTTGAAACAGGACTTTGGGGTGGAAGATAAATAGCAGAAACCAAAGAGGAAAGGCTGTTTGGTTTGATAGGTGGAGCAGAAGGAGGGGTGTAACTTTAGAGTTTATTAGCCCTTTTCCACGGCAAGAAGTTCATGAAACTATGCCGACTTTTTGCTAGGACTTGTTACTTGTAGGGATGTTCCTAATGACGAATTACCCTGATGTTTAAATGGAAGTTTAAACTTAGACGAGTCGACAAGTCTAAAAGTAAGAAAACACTCAGAAAACAGTCAAAATTGAGCACAATTTAATCTAAAAGGTTAAACATAAATATTATAAGAGCCATTTGAAATCAATCATATTTTTCAATCACCAAATCGTATTTTAAATGATATCAATATGTCCCCAGTGTCTGCTCCAGTTTCCCGGTTATGGTACGTGTTCACTAGATCCGGCGAGGACGCTAGTCTACTCAACTGTCGGCACAAGCGATGACGTTCCATATTGTGGAATGCACAAAGCAGATTGGTTCCTGGTTTTCTGCTCACCGTTTCAAACAGGAAGTAGCAACAGGGAATCTACTTCTGAAAACATTTTAAGTGAGAATTAGGCGACGCCACTGCTGAATCTCATTTCATTTTAGAACTACATCGCCAAGTTTCACAGCTTGGTCCACGTTTCATGAGCGCTGAACAGGCTCATTTGCATAAAGTTGAGGTTTTTCAAACATTCGCTGGTTTTCTTGGTCCTTGATGATGGTAAATTTGGATGGATGGACAAAACAAGACATTTGAAAATGTCACCTTAGACACTGGGAAACTGATGGACATTTCTAACCCTTTACTCACAATTTATGGACCAAATGATTAATCAATTAATTGAGAAAACAATCTGCGGATTAATGCAATGCCTAAATGCAATGCCCAACCTTGTACAAAAGCCTAAAAGGTTTCTAAAAGTTCAGGTAATGGGAAGCCCCAGGCTACAGGTTGGGAAGTTCCAGTACTGAAAAAAGGTTCACACCCACTGTACTACTGCAGGATGAGGTCATCATTAAGTACTCACGGGTTTTCCAGGAAGTTAAGATGCCCATTTCACTGAGTCTTTAACAAATAATCCAAGAAGTATCTTATCATCTGATTATATCTCTCCTAAACCTTAAATATACTGTACGAACGCCGACAAAACATCCCATCAGAATCCTGTTGGTTTAAGGTTTTCCCGCAGACCATCAGATAATTAATATATAATCAATCAAACTGCATCTCATCCATCAAACCAGAAGGGGACGACACTGACTGGATGTAGTTTTGAACAAAGGTCCCACTTATGGAAAACCTGACACATAAGTATGTGCAGGTGAGGATGTGTTCAGGTATGTTATCTACCAGGGTGGGGTGTGTATGTGCGCGCCAATAACGTTATATTACTCATTAAATCTCTGACTGGTGGTTCAGTATGTAGAGGCCGATGCCCTGAGGATCCATTTCCTACTGCGGCCCTGTTTACTGGGAGATGTAATCATATTCCAGCAAGGCTTCCTTCCTGTAACCAGCCCCCCCTCCTCCTGTAATTCAACCCACACACACACAGCCTCCCTGTCACCACCAACATGACATCCGAGCATCATTCACCACTGCAGGAAAGCACCAAATATGCTGAGAGGGAGAGAGGGTAGACGAACTGCATTCCTCCACAAAACTGGCATCACATCTTACATATTTTACACACAACACTCAGTTATCAACCTCCAGTCGTCACGGAAAACACACTGGAAAGAATTGTAATAAAACGGGGAGGGAGGTGGAACATGGTGGAAAAACAAAGAGAAAGGAGGACAGAGTAGACTGAAAACAGCAGGAAAGAGATGGAGATGGAGATGGAGACGACATCACTTCTAACGGCATAGAAAAAAAAGCATGATTTGCTTTAGAGTTCAGTTCTATTCCCAGTTTGCCAAACAAACTTCCCTTTCAAATGTGCCAGTGTGTGATTGAGGGTGCTAAAAAATGTGTTGATCAAAAGGACAAGTTATCTGTTTGATAAAATACACTCAAAGATGCAGAAGAGAAGAGCATCCAGTCCAGAGAAAGGGAGACGGTTCATTCAATTCTGACGTTGGTTGGTCAGGTCAATCTCTAGCAGAAAGCCATGAATCAAAATCAAAATCAGTGTAATCCAGAGTGAAAAATTACAGGTCCCAAAATAACGGTTTGGTAACCATGGTAATTAGGGTTAGGACCGGATTCTGATCCTAAGTCTATGGCTGTGTCCGAAATCTCATACTATGCACTACATACTCAATATGTGTGCTATCATACTTTAGTGTGAATAAACAGTAGTATGCATCTTTTCGGACACACTGAGCTGTAATTTACGACGGTTTGTGAGAATCAAAGTCTGAATTAACTTAAAATATTAACGCTTAGCAAAGTGAAATCTTATACTTACAGTTAAATTGAAGTGTTATTGGCATTACAGAGCTGTCCGTCAACGTCTGTTATGAACGTCACTACCGCATTGCATACATCGTACACTACGCCGTACAATTGACGAAGTGCAGACATTCCTTTGCTTGATTGCCGATGACAGGATTCAGCGAGTGTCGCGTTGAAGATGTCATGACAGTTTCAGGCGGCGTCACTATGGCGTTCAGCTGAGAATCCCGACTACACTGAGGGGGTACTATTCGCACTGGAAAACGAACTAGAGAAAAGGACCTGGTACCAAAAGTGAGTGGAATCGAGTCGAGCCAAACCATGCAGTGGAATTGAGGCATGAATGAACCTTGAGGTGACTTTCTACGGTCAAGAATGAACTTTCAACTTTCAGGTTTTATTCCAATGTGGACGAGATCTCTTTAAACTATATCCAGAAAAATGGAAAATTGAACAACTACAAACCAAACTGGGCAATCAGTATCTGCTGAGGAAGATTGTGTGATGCAGTTGAAAGCTACTAAATGGACCTTGCAGTGAGATTGTTTGGTGAACATGCTGTAGAGTGTTGAAGGTTTTTTCTTACGTTCCAGCATCCATTGGTTCCCATTCATTTTTGAAAATAACTGAGCAATTTAGCAAATTTGAAGCTTGAAACACTTCACAAGATGGTAAGCAGCAATCATGGTTTGTAGTAAACGTGCTAAAACATGTAAAATCACTTGAACAGTCCTTTAAAGTTCACATTTGTCCAAATTGCTGCCATTTGCAGCTGCCATCAGCAATACTGTGAGGAGAACTAATGGATCTTTGATTGTTTCTGCTCTATCGTGAATGTTTTCCTTCTGCTTTGGTGGTATATGAAATCACTGTATCATGCCGACGAAGCAGAGAGCACAACAAATTGAATTGCGGCTAAAAAAAGAGGGAGAAGTCGGGGTAAAAACCACATTAAGTATCATTCAGGGAGTCAAACTTGATGACCATTTTGCTACTGCAGTGAAGATAGTGTTTATAATGTCACACTATCTCATTTCCTTCCTGCGGGAGACCTTAGATGTGGATCTGACAGCGTGGCATTAATGAAAACAGCATGTCATATAAAAATCGAGACTAATCTTAATCCTTAATCCCTATTCAAGTTCAAACTCACAGCGTGCTCGGGGTTACAAGTCCTTGAAGTGGAGGAAGCGCGGCAGGCTAATAAACCTGCCCGACCTGTGTAACAACAACAAACCGAAACGGTCCTCTTTCCTCAGGTGCTTTCCGAACAAACAAATACCAATCTTTATCGTAATTAGCCCTGAGTCATTCTCTGTGTGCAGATACGCTCTAACTATCTGTGTGAGGTAAGAAGACACATTTCACACCAGGAGATGTGTAATCATCACCTCAGGGTTTAGAGGTTTAACTGGGAAAAAACACAAGGACAAATGCTGCCTTCAAGTGTTGTCAGAAATGTGGCATCATCAACTGAGCGAACACAAACAAAGAAAAACAAAGAAGTTGAGCAAATTAGAAATTCCCGTGATACTCCAGATGTTAAGAGACAACCGATAACAACAACACCTGTGCTGCTTTAGTTCCATTAGACAACTACAGAAAACCAAATTATGGTTTTATTACTGTACCGGTTTTGTTATCATATTCAGGTACTTGAAAATGTACTGAAACAGAGCAGAAGAAGCACTTTAATGCAACAAAACCCCCAAGATAAATTTGCAGACTGAATTTAAATGAATAGTTTGACATTTTGGGAACTACACAGTCACTTTTTGGTAGAGAATTAGACGATAATATAGATACCACTCTCATATCTGACTATTAAATATACAGCTGCAGCCTGGCAGCTGGTTAGCTTAGCTTGGCACAAAGACTGGAAACAGGGAAACAGCTTGCCTGGCTTTGTTCTATAGCAACAACATCTGCCTATCAGCAACTCTAAAGTCAAATAATTAACAAGTTATATCTCACTTGTTTAGTCAGTTTTTACTTATCCCTATACAAATTGTTTTATTTACTAGTGGTTATCAAATAACAACACAAACTAAAGTTAATTGTCATGTTTTATCCTTTTATGCTTGCTCTCAAACTTGCAGCAAAATGCACAATACATAGTTCGCCCACATCCTCTAATGCCACCTAACTAAACTCCTGTTTTCCAGGATAATTGAAATGCTCGCTTGAAATTCAGCTCATAAACTCTGTCTTTAGTGTATTTCATAGAGTACATTTAAAACAATAAAAGTTGAAGAAAGAAAGCTCAAACCTGGATACTTCCATCATCAGCTCTGTCTGACAAGTGAGTTGCTTGCCGACATGGCATTTTACCTGCCTCGGGCAAGCCTTATTGTTGAGCCCTGAGATATGAGAGTGATATTGATCTTATCATCTGTACTCTCCAGGTCTAGTGTATTTCCCAAAATATTGAACTTTTGCTTTACTTATTCTTATTTATTTTAATGACACCAGTGCGTTTGCACAGCACGGACCCCAACATGAAGGACTACAAAATCATTGGGTGGTTCGGCAAAAAAAGTTGAACCTGACCCAACTTTTCCTGCAACACGGTGCAACGTCATCTGCCAATACACAAGTCTTGGCCTATCGAATATATGCAAGCACACTGGTAGATTGTGGGCTTTATTTGAATAGGAATCACACATCAACCCCCTCACCAGCTGGGAGGTACCGGAAGCAAAGCAGTGCTTTTAACGCGGTGCTATTTCCACCCTGAACACCCGCTAAGAGCTATTTAGAACGGCGACATCTTGGGCGGAGAATGACATGCACCGCAGGGAGACGTTAACGCCGTTAGCTGTCATTCTATGTGATTAACATCGTGGTGGGAATCAGTAGCTTACGGGCGCCTGTCATGGAAAATGCGGTTGAGTTAATAACACTCTCCGTTTCCCTCAAGAACTGTAGCCGAGGTGTGTTGGGCGCTCAAACAGAACTTCTCTGTGGCGAGCTACAGAAAGTCTGTGCTTGTGTTGAGCAGCTTCCAGGTGAACGAATGTAAACCAGGTTGCAGCTGGAAAAAGAACCTGCATACTAAGACGGCTTTTAATACATACTGCAGGTCTAGCAGAAGTGTAAAGACCTCTGCTGGGAGCTCTGTGGCTAGGCTAACCATGCTAGAGGCCAGCAGATGGAGGCCAGATGAGGCTTTGAAGAGGAGATAATTATCCGGCACCACACCCAGACGCTGTGTGCCCAGCAGCACGCCACACGATGACATCAATCTTCTCTCTGACAGGGAGTTGAAGGTGTTTGTGAGTGTTTGTGATGCAATAGGTGAAGGACAGGTGAAAAGATTGGAGCCAACCGTCCACGTCTGCTCCACAAAACCTCTACTTGTGAGCTCAGAGGTTGTAAAGTAGGACCTGCATCACATTTGAAGGTGTTTTTTGGGGGATAATAACAACATGGACCCTGTAAAGAAGTAATTTTAGGGTGGCTTATTTTAGTAACAGAGGCAATAAAGAAGAGAACATACACTTAGAAGTATATCTGTGATGTACAAAAGTTTTTTAAAAATGGAAATATTAACAGAATGATTTCAATTTTCAAATACAGGGTCAGTTATTCATAACTATTTATAACATTCAATATGTAAAATATGATATTTAAATGTCACATCTCAGCAATTTGGATATATGCAAAAAAATGACCTTTCCAAGCTACAGTTACCACTCAGTTGGGCTGTTCTTCTGTGTTTAATTCAGGGAATAACAATGAAAGGAGGAGAAATGGATGACTGATAAGTTAGACATAATGTGCCGAGGATACTTGTAGGATAAGATTTGGTAAAGTGTGGATGTTTGATATTTTTGACAAAAATTGAAGGTGGCATCATAGTGACAAAAACATTTTGAAAGAAAAACACTTTAAAACATTTAACACGTGGATGTCATTTTTTTTCAAATGGTAAACAAACTATGAAGAAAAATTAGTTGATTGTACACTGTATTGTCTATTGATTAAGGCTGTCAATCGATTAAAATATCCAATCACGATTAATTGCATGATTGTCCATAGTTAATCTCGATTAAGCACAAATGAATCGTACATTTTCTATCTGTTCAAAATGTACCTTAAAGGGAGATTTGTCAAGTATTTAATACTCTTATCAACATGGGAGTGGGCAAATATGCTGCTTTATGCAAATGTATATTTATTATTGGAAATCAATTAACACAAAACAATGACAGATATTGTCCAGAAACCCTGAGTGCTTTCTCACTGATTTATCGTTATACAGGAAAAGTATGTGATGCCTCTACAGGAAGAGATAGAATATAAATAGGAACTCATCAACTACATTAGAGCTCATTCTTTCCCTCCATTTATTTCTCTGGATGACATACTGAGTCTTTGCAGAGCCATTATCCTCCTTTAACTAACGCTTCTGTTTATACAACACCAATAAAGCGATGCATAGCTGGTGTGTCTCTCCCATCATTCGTCATCAATCTCATCTCCTTCCACTGTTATCACTCTGCTGTGAATCCATTTTCTACAACGGAGCAGGTCTTTGGGGGGACGCTGGGAGTCGTTTGGAGACAGGCAGACATCATTAACAGATGTAGTGACAGTGAGTGCAGCATCTTCTATTCACAGATAATATTATCTGTCACATCACATCCAGCCTGAAGGGATGTGGGCCTGTTTTCGATTGGACAGAGAAGATGATCGCAAACATCTGATAAAGTTTTGCCCCTGAGGAACACGTGCGGAGCGATGTATTTATTTATTTATGGTGCTGAATGTATAGCAAAGAAAGTCCATCAATGTGTGCATACAGATTATGTACATACACATGTAAGTCCCAGTAGCAGCTGGTGACTCCAAAAATTAGGGAGGACAGGAGGAACCAATGGTGTCATGTCATTTTATATCTCTTATTTTGCACTTGCACCACCATTTTCATGTATGGACTCAGTGCTGCTTGATAAATGTGCTCTCATGTTCTTCATTTTATCTGGAAAGAACTTTGCACTTAAGTTTGACAAGTGCTATAAAATTAGGATTATTATTATTATTACTACACTAGTTGCCAAGGTTACTTATCTCTACTTACTTAGTAAAACAATGGCTTACAAGATTTTCTTAAAAACAATCACTGCAGCCTCGAGAGTGTTTGTAATGTGTCACTAGAAGGCCTGTCTGTAACTTTGCGTACAGCAGTTCAGGCCCCGACCCTCGCTTAGCTGTCTGGGCGGGGATACGGTGGCGTGCAGCGGTCCGACGTTGTGCTGCGCTCCAGGACTGGATCCCGGTATAGGCGAAGGACTGCTGTACGGGTCCTTCAGGGCTGTTGCATTAGCTAACACTTGTAGTAGGGCTAAGGGTCCCCAGACCCCACTTTGAGAACCCCCCCCCCCCCCCCAGCAGCACAGCACCTGCAGTGAGGCTCCATTAACAGAGCAAAGTACATTTACAGCAGCACAAATTATCTCCCTCCTTCTGTCCCCTCTTTTCTCTTTTTCCACTAAAATACTGACCATCCGGAGTGACTCATCCATCCCAGTTAAGAGACTCGTTAAAGGAAACTAACCCCGCCCTGCCCCCGGCCAGCGCCAGTGTGTGTGTGTGTGTGTGTGTTGTAGGAGGGTAATTAAGGTAATTAGCTCAGGATATCAACATCAACCATCTCCAGGCGAGAGAGTGAGTCTATCAAAGGTTGAGATGAATAATGAAACACATAAAAGGCTTTCTCCCAGAGCGCCGGCTGCTTACAAAGCACATTCAGGTCACATTAAGACGACTATAACAACACCAAAGTTCCTCATCTCTTCTGTTTTTCTCTATTTGGGTATTTTGCTCCATTGAAGTTGTTTATGAGGAGATTAGACTGAAAGAGTCATTATCATAATATGAAAATTTGATCTGAACACGTTTTAACGACTTTTATTGGTTGCTTCGTTTTCCTATTGTTTTACTTGTTATGATTTTATTCTATGCTGATGACGTTTGATTTTATTTGACTTTTAGCTGTTTGTAGCTCTCTCTTATCAACATGGGAGTGGGTAAATATGCTGCTTTATGCAAATGTATGTATAGATTTATTATTGGAAATCAATTAACAACACAAAACAATGACAAATATTGTCCAGAAACCCTCACAGGTACTGCATTTAGCATAACAAATATGAGCCCGCTACAACAACAAAAATCGCAAGTTGCGTTAATGCATTAAAGAAATTAGTGCCGTTTAAACTAATTTGCGTTAACGCGTTATTGTTAACCCTTGTTTTTTATTAAAAGTTTTCTGAAATTTTATGTTTGAATATGCAAATGAGCCATTATCTAACGCTAACTTTTGGTGAAATTAGGAGAAATCTATAGACGCAAATAGACAAAGTAGTAAAATAAACATCTAAATGTGTATTTTGGATGTTTTCTTTCCACTAGTCTGAAAGAAGCAAAATCTCAGAATTGATCAGAGCATGAAAAACAATGTTTATGGGGGGTCTCCCCTTGAGTTTTCAACATTTTCCCCTATTTTCTAACACAACAACGTATTGATTTTATGCATCAAATGCAGCAGAGCCTTCTCTGGTGACAAAAACACACATATTAAAAGACAGAGCAGCAGCTAGAACACACACCACCAAGCTGCTGGTGGCCTTTTCCCCACTGTTACATGACTCAGCTCATCAATCACACTTTCCTCCATTTTCATCACCTCCAATCAATCAGATCAACCACCTAACCTCCCCTGACACTCACACACACACACACACTCACACCCACACACACACCTGTTAGTGTGTGTGTATGCTCGGCAGTAATCAGGTTAAACCTCTCAGCACTCCCCTTCAGCAGCGTCTGCTTAATAATCCAATCGCCTTCCAGTAAAACGCCTCACATGCGCTGGCTGGGTTGCCCCGGTAACCCAGTCCCAGCCCTCTGGTATACAGATCTGCAGCCTCGCAGCTCTGCACAGAGAAAAACAGTGGCGAGGCAAACGGCACGGAGTGAGTTAACGCCGCCGCTGGCAGCAGGAAACGCTGGCTGCCGTTCAATCTGTGAAGTGAGCTAAACACTAAACAGCAAAGAAAACCAGCAGCTCTGAGAGGGCACAGCTGGAAACATGGAGGCCTGATATCAAAGAGCAAATTAACCTTTCATATTTCACACGTTTAGCTTAACGCTGGGCCGTACATTGATATAAGATTCAATACTGTGTGGGATTTGGTATTATTGAGATGTATTATAAAAAAGATTATTCTTTTACAATCAAGTGATGACATTTTCTGAACTTATTGGATTGTTGAAGCTCAACAGCAGCACAATTTCCTTTCCATAAAGAATGAGTTTAATAAATCCCGAAACTTAATTGTTGTTGAGGAGATTGTTGTCACATTGGATCAGTTAATAAAAGTGCTTTTTCATTCTGTTCATTAATCAAGGCTTCAACAGCAAAATGAGATTTAAAAGCCATACTTGATGCAGCCTGAGAAAGAATTATTGTTATATTCACTTACGTGATGTTTATGATGATTTATGTAAAAGTCCCCATACGTCTAAATGACAGAAAGACGTTGCTTAAACACGGAGATGGAGCCAGCAATGTTATGTGTATTTAGTGTCTAAAAACAAGCTACACATGGACGATGATAGAACGTACATTAGTTCTCTAAGGCGTGGCAATAATTCCTATATCATCATTTATTTTCGGAAAATTATGTTTCTAGATTAATAATTCCAACCAAATTAGGATGAAGATTAATTTTTGTTACAGTGGATTTCAGATTATCACATTAAACGAACTTTTATGATTATTTAAAATTAGATTTTATATTTATTTACCATATATATATCATGAAATATATTATTAGGAAAATACTTGTATACTCTAATGATATACATTTCATCAGCCAGTCTCATGTTCACCACAGGACACACCCCCTCATGGTGAAAATTATCTTGTGCTGCAGTGTGTGTGTGTCTGTGTGTGTGTGTCACACACATGTATGAAGGTATGGGACATTAAGTGAATATACTGCAGCTGGATGACTCACATTGAGCCGACATGTGAGGCCGAGCCATTACAGTCACACTGTACTGACATACAGCGGTGCAGAGACGGGCAGAGGGCAGCACATGCACTCAGATGGAGCTGATGGAGTGCACATCCCGCTACATTTGCCCTCCCATCATGCTTTGCGGTGTGATTGATGAGTAATAAGGCGGCGAGGGTTGCAGCACTTGCTCCGCCGTGCCATATGTTCCTGCCAACGGGGGAATCAGGTTGGAGGTGCAAAGGAAGGCAGATCCAGTGTGTTCATGATACATCTTAAACACTGCTGCACTACACTGCTGCATCATTCTGTGCAAGACTACAAGCATCTTCCTATAAGATCCAAGAGTATGCTGTTAGCACCAACCTGTAGGTTATTAGACCAAAATCTGTGTAAAATGTACAACCAACTACTGGTGGGAAATCTTCTCCAGCCACAAGACGCAAAACAAACCTATTTAAAAGTCCCATATTGTAAAAAGTCAGACGTGCTTCAGACAAATGGCTCATTTTCACCCCACGTCTCTGGTCAGATTGAAACACAAATACAAATCACGACACAAATACACAATTACAAATTGATGGATATCAATCTTCATGGTTCCAATAACAAAAACTTAAAATTCATGGTTTAAAACGCAACGTCAGTTACCTCTACGTCACATTCTAGTGTTTTTCAAGTTGTTTCATACCTCCTAATATAAAGATAACAGGCATTGGAAAAATTAAAAACACAATTTCCTGCAATATGCATCACAACAACAAAGCCAAAGTGGAAGAAAGCACACACGTGAACAGACAGTTTTTGTTGAATAAATTAAAAAAATCAGAAACTTACTCATGGTGGGAGTCCAGGGACGGAGGGCAGGGCGAGGCCCAGGTAGGGCGGGGCTTTGGACAGGTGAGGTTATTCTCCACTGGGTCCTTCCTAGAGGCACTCATGACCTGAGGAGGAAACCAAAGACAAACATTAAGGCTACATTCACATTAAACGGCACTTTTTCGATCAAAAACAATCTCCTCACATGAGCGTTTTAGCACCATTTTAGAAATAATCTTCGTCCATACTAAAACGCCTGAAAACACACATCACATGACCAAAAGTTCAAAATGTACCTTAAAGGGAGATTTGTCAAGTATTTAACACTCTTATCAACATGGGAGTCGACAAATATGCTGCTTTATGCAAATGTATGTATATATTTATTATTGGCAATCAATTAACAACACAAAACAATGACAGATATTGTCCCGAAACCCTCACAGGCACTGCATTTACCATAAAAAATATGCTCTCATCATAACATGGCAAACTGCAGCCCAACAGGCAACAACAGCTGTCAGAGTGTTGACTTGACTATGACTTGCCCCAAACTGCATGTGATTATCATAAAGTGGGCATGTCTGTAAAGGGGAGACTCGTGGGTACCCATAGAACCCATTTTCATTCACATATCTGGAGGTCGGAGGTCAAGGGACCCCTTTGAAAATGGCCATGACAGTTTTTTCTCACCAAAATGTAGCCTAAGTTTGGAGTGTTATTTAACCTCCATCGCGACAAGCTAGTATGACATGGTTGGTACCAATGGATTCATTAGGTTTTCTAGTCTCATATGATGCCAGTATCTTCACAAAGCATTGCAAATTCGCATTAACTTTGACAGCCCTACTGTAAACCGACTGTGGGAAATTGCGATGGACATTTTTCACTATTTTCTGACATTTACAGACAAAAAAAAAAACCTCTAATCGATAAAGAAATGAGGCTATATTTCTTCAAAGTACACAGATGCATTCAGAAGTCATTAAAATGGACACAATCACACACACACAGTTGATTAAGGATGTGGTCCTGCTCATTAACATCTTCACTGGGAGAGAAATGGCAGGGCACAAGACGGGTGAATGAATAGCCTTGGTTTTTCAGTGTGCATCCACCCGTCCTAATCCCCCGGTCATTGGACTAAATAACAGTAATCTGATGATAGTATGCGGTAATAATGGGTAATTTGATCACTCTGCTGCAGATGCTTGCTGGATGAGGAGCAGCAGGGAGGGGTGGGCAGGAAGAGCGGAGGAAGGAAATGATGCAGGTGATGTAGAAATAAAGCCCCCCCCCCCTACCCGCCCCCCTTATGTTGCCATGAGCACGACTACTGCAGATGCTGGTGGATCCAATATCCTCCAGGCTGCGAGTAAAACCAGCACCGGTCAGCAGAAAGCCTCAGCAGCAGAGCGAGTGACAAATAAGCAGCAGAGCAGCAATCTGAGCAGGGATCCATTCACACTACAGGTGGAGAGAGAGAGCTCACATTGCCTTACGGGCACTGTTATCTCCATCACTGTCATCAACATTGATTTGGGTTTAGAGAGGGTTGAAAACTATTTAGCAGAGTTAAAGTGCAGCCGTGGTTGCAGTCTTTAAAGGAAATATTTCACAAACTAGATTTGTGACAGAAGAGCATCTGGCGGCTACTAATGATGCATTTCATCAGCGGTTTCTCTCTTTATTATATTTTTAGAGAAACATATGAATTATTTATCATTTTTTACTCTTTAAAAACACAGAAAATAATGAAAAGGGTCTTTCATTTATTCCCCAGAGCCCAAGGTGACGTCTTCAAAACCCAAAGATATCCAATTAAGAGAACAAAAACAAACAAATCCTCATATTTAAAAAGCTGCAACTAGAAAAGATTTGGCTTTTTTGCTTGATAATAAACAAATATACTGAACATTTTCACCACCTCCAACCTCAACAGACTCTAAAAACATTGTTAGAGGCCGTTCATGTGTCTAAAAACCAGTGGAAAACGCCAGCAGTGCATCCTTTTATCCAAGGTGCTGCTATTCAGGGTCACCAAAATGTAAAGTAAGCAGCAATCAACGTTAAAGTTAGATCCCTAAGTGAACACAGTAAAATAAGGCTGATATGTGAAAGTACAAACAGGAACACAGGAGTGAAACTAAACTCCAAACCACAGAGACTCAAAGTACTGACAGCTGAACACACTGAGACTTTAACAAACAGAGCGTTCTCTCTCTGGTCTCCAGCACAGACACACAGTTTAGCCGCCGAAGACACAGCTAAATGATGGAGACCGTCTTGGGTTGGCCACGGTGTCATGGTCGTCCCCTGCTGTGGGGCTCTGTAGTGGAGACACATGTCATCACTAAAGCGGACCCACCCGGGCCCGTGGAAAACCCTATTAGCTCTGAGGCTGTGACCTGGGATTAGATCCACCATATGTCCACCTCTGCCCTGAGCTGGGACACCAGCCAGTTATCAAGACTGACACTAACAGAGCTGTTAGTACACACAGTCAGTCAGCCGCACCGTCACTGAGGAGGCTCGGGGTCAGTTACACTTACAGTTAGACTGAACTCTGAGGTCACAAGGTCAGATCTGATGACATGTTTGTAACAGTTGTGTGTCTGGAGAGGTCACAGACGGAGAGGAGAAGAGACAAGGTATTAGACAGTTGGATTGATTACAGATTTAGATATTGATTGTCAACTAGCATGACACAGCAAAATCATATGAATGGATCTATAAACTCATTTAGTTCAGGAACAACTGGTACATGTTGTTAGTCATGCAGACCTGCTGTTTCCACCACTTTGTTAGCCATTATTCATATCAGATTGAATGCAATAAATAATAACAAAACAAGGGCTGCTTGATTATGGTAAAAAAATTAAAAAAAAATTCATAATTTTGATTATTTAACAGGATTACTTATTGACTTTGGATAATCTTTTAAATGTCTTTTAACAGTTGATTTTTTCTTGAACTTTAAATATATAATTTAATTGAAAAACAAAGAACAGATAAATAAATCTACAAACACATATAAATAAATCATGTAAGAATAATAAATAAATAAAATAATGATAATTTAAAAAAATACTGAAAACTACTACAAGAAATATTCAATATATAAAATAAATAAAAAATAAATTAGATAAAAATATATAAAAATCCACTATGTTGTAACAATTCCAAACCTACCGAAAACGATAACATATATTCAACATTTTGGTCAAATATATTCAACATACTGAAACACAGCGAAAACAGGCTGTTGGATTTATAACAGGACAAAACGAGAGCGTAATTGTGAAACAGAATGCAGCGCAATAATCTTGATTATTTTGCTTTCATAAGCGTTTGAAGCCAAAATCATACTTGAAAATGAAATTGTATTAATCACCGAGTCCTATCGTACAAAACACTCTTTAGTGGCAGCTTTAATGTTAAATCTATTAGCCTTCAAAGACCCGTATCTGTTGAACCACAATGCTACCGGAGAAACAAGAGCGCTTTTGTTCTGTGCTGTAAACTCAGCAGGCCGGCAGCTGTGAGGGATGTGTAACCGCCGGTATGATGTGTTAAAGAGTAACCATGTCAACCTCAGACTGGTTAGAGCTCTCTGAAGTCCAGTAACGACCCGCCGACATGAAAACAGTCTGAAATCTGACAGCAGGCAGCTGGATGCACATTTATCCACAATTATATCTGTATCAGCCTTCATAAACCCATATTGGCCAAACAGCGGTGTGTGTGCGTGTTGGATACGAGGTTAGTTACATCTGACGCAGGGTCACATACACACACACACACAAAGACAGGCCAGAGGGCGGCTCAGCATCTGCTGGTGTTGCTGTGTGTTGCTGCTCTGAAGCCGGGCATTAAAAGAGAGAGCGGCTGACTGAGCCAGCGGGGATCAGCGGCCAATAAAGACGGGCAGCAGCAGCAGATCGTTGCCAAGGCCTGGACGCCAGTGAGGGAATGCACAAACCCTCCGTGTGTGTGTGAGTGTCGGTAGACTACATCTGGTATATGGGTGGGCTGCCTGCCTTCCGTATAGTGAGTCAAATTCTGCTGCACTGTACTGAAAGACTTCAGCTGACCTGCAGATTCAGGGAAGCTGCAGCGACATGTGAGACTATTGCAGCCTTTTTAAAAGGAATAGTTCGACATTTTGGGGAATTTGCTTTCTTGCCAAGAGTCAGATAAAAGGATTGATGCCACTCTCATGTCTGTACGGTAAATATAAAGCTACAGCCAGTTAGCTTAGCTTAGCATAACGATTGGAAACATTGGACACAGCTGGCCTGTCTCGGTCCAAATGTAAAAAAAATCCACCTAGAGCCCATATAAAATCACAACCTGCTGCTTTTACACAGTTTTTGTACAGATTAAACAAGATGATGTTAATTAGTGAAGTTTTATAGGTGCTGTTTGGCAGATTTTGTAGTTTGGACAGAGCAAGGCTAGCTGTTTCCAGTCTCGCCACGGCTGATGTTGTTTGTTTTCTTCCAGAAAAGTGTCACGAATCAGGGAAGGACACGTCGCGACTGATGAGACCCAATCGAGAAGCGAATGTGGGTGTCTACGTCATCGTTTTCAAAGGTCTCCGTTTCCGCCCGTTGAGACTAAAACGCAACGCCGGAGTTTTAAACCTTTTCAAACGTCTGTTTTAGGGGTTCTAAAACGCCGGAGTAGTGTGGTCGCTAGGCATAAACGTGGCAAAAGTTATGCGTTTTAAAACAAAAAACGTATTAGTGTGGATGTAGCCTTACTGATTCTGGTAATGATTCTAATCTGCCTCTTTAAACAGGCACAATGAGAAGGATTTTCCCTCTCAATGATCCCTTCTGACTCACTAAAAGTGTCTGTATCTGCAGAGACCCTGCAACCCTCTGCCTGGATTTTATCATTTTGCTGTTTGTGACGTTTCTGGGCGTCAACCTCTATAAAAACGTAGCGACCAGGTGCCAGATCATAAGCACGCATCCAAGAGAAAGCTACAGGAATGGCAGACAGAAAGAGACAGAATAAGAAAAAGTACGTAAACAAAGTCAAGCCTCAAAATGTAGTTAGTTTAAAACTTGTCTCTGTCTTTTTCAGGGACTGCAGGTATCTATTATGTATGATCACACCTACATAGAAGGGAAACACATGTAGGATAACGTATAAAGTTGTAAAAACAACAGACGAAGGCATACTGTATGAAGCTGAGAGAGAGAGAGAGACCAGGTCAAGTCTCTGTTGCTATGTTACAGTCAGACAAAACCAGCTTTTGAGTTTGGGGAGCCACCTGACGCCAGGCAGCCTGCAAATAAACTGCCCTTTCAACAAGAAAACACACACACACACGCACACACACACACACACATACACAGTGACTGGCTCAATTGTTTCTGGAGAGGCTCTGTAACAGAGATAGAGCGGGAACAGAAGAAGGAGATGAACTAATTTGTGGTTGTTGACCCTGACGACTGCGGGGCTTTTCCATTTCCTCTCTGTCACCGAGCCACAAATCCAACAGCAGCCTCCAACACAGCGCTGGTCGGGGAACTCTTTTTATAGGATCCGTCAGACATTTTATGTTCTTTACCCAATCTGGGCATTACGGTTAGATTAATTATATTAAAAGGTAGTTGTGTGCAAACCCGGTACAACATTTACTGTACACCAGGTGCAGGACAGCAGATTCAGTAGTGGAAGAAGTGAACATTCTGTGCCTAGAACTCTAGATTAAAAGAAAAGTTTAGGAGATATAATCCAGTGTTTTTCCTCCACTAATATATAGGGTGGGGTATTATTTTCATTGTCAATTAATCTATCGATCATTTTCTCGATTAATCAATGAGTTGTTTGGTCTATAAGATGTCAGAAAATGGTGAAAAATGTTGAAGACGTCCTCACATGTCTTGTTTTGTCCACAACTCAAAGATATTCAGTTTACTGTCATAGAGGAGTAAAGAAACCAGAAAATATTCACATTTAAGAAGCTGGAATCAGAGAATTTAGACTTTCTTTTCTTTAAAAAAATAGTTGGTAATTAATTAAATAGCTGACAACTAATCGATAATTCATTGCAACTCTAGTGGATTTGTTAATTAGTTGATCAAATCAAACTTTGGAGTTGTTTATTAAGCAAAAAAGCAAAATACTCACTAGTTACGGCTTGTCAAATGTGAAGATTTGCTGCTTTTCTCTCTTAGATACTGTTGTAAATTGCATATATTTGGCTTTTAGACTGTTGGTCAGACAAAATAAAGAATTTAAAGTAAAATATGTGATTAAAAACAATGGTTAGTTGCAGCTGTAGACACACCTAGATTACAGTAATGTGAGTAAAAAGCATCTTGTGATGTCTAGTTGTTGCATTACAGGCTTAAAGTAAGAAATCTGTAGCTGTAGTTAACTATTCTTAGCAGGGTGCAAATGTGCCTCACAGTCACTGGGTCTCTAAAATGCCACACAGTGTATAAAAGCCAGCAGGAGGTCGAGTGTAAAAAGGTCAGGTGCTGACAATGTTGAACTGGCAGCAGGGTGGCGTGAAGACTGGCCAGATCTTTAACCTCAAAATGCTGCAGCAGCGAGCTTTTATCCCGCTGAAAAAGGTACAGCGGTAGGTCAGTTCAGGACAAACGCTCTTGTAGTGTAAGGCCTAGAATAATTCATATTTTACTCCCGGATTCTGGTCTCAAACGGACAGTTTTTCCAATGTTCGCTTCAACAAAATTCTATAGGCTACAGAAACAATAGGTTTTGCACAATGTAAGTGTACATATAAGTAGGTGTTGGGAATCTTGTGTGTGAATTGATTTTATTAATTTATTTATATTTCTCTATCGTTATTATATTTTGTTTGTTTAATTTTTATATTTTTTGTATTTATATATATATATATATACATATATATATATATATTTTATTAGTAGTAGTATTAGTACCATTATTTCTCCTACCTTGTTTATGAACACTTTATTTTTCACTTCAGTTACTATCTGTTATTATACGTACATATTACTTTATTTGTCATGGTTTAGGTTGTTGCAGTCATTTTTTTTAAACAATAAAAAGCACGATTCACAATGTAAATGTACATATAAGTAGGTGTTTGGAACCTGGTGTGAGAATTGATTATTTATTTATTTTTATTTATTTTTATTTTTGTATTATTATTATTATTTATTTTTATATTTTAATTTATTATTATTATTATTATTATTATTATTATTTATAATTCTTTCTTTTTTTTTATAGTACAGCAACAAAGTTAATGGAGAAGAAACACAAAGATTAGAGGAGGCATATTACTTCCAACACAAAGTTTGCTTGGAGCCACCACATGTGACAAAATGGCAATTTGTCAGTCTTAATCTGAATTGGAGGCTTATATTTGTTGTTTACATTATTACTATATTGGTATTCTACAGCCATGAATTGCAGCAGTAGTAGTAGTACTGGTAGTTGGACAGGTCTTGCCTTATCTAGGAATGTTGCTTCGCTTTATATCTCTATTTTGCATCAGAGCTGGGAAAGGGCTGATCCCAGAAATGCAACTCAGCAGCAGCACAGCAGCAGCAGTAGTGACACAATGGCTCCACGTAAAAGCTGATAAAGCAAATAGTCTGACCCTGACACATCCTGACATACTGCTCACTTCATTGCAGGCCGACACCGAACACCAGAAACCAACCAAAACTCAGACTTTAGAGCAACTTTTTAAAGATGACAGCAATATGAGGAGGACAAGAGCCTGCAGGAGAAAAAGGATGATTTTTCTGTTGTTTTTTTATCAGTTTATGGTTGTTTTGTTTGATACTGGAGGTAAAACATTACCCACCACTTAATTTAACACTCTAGTCATGCAGGTGGACCACATATTGCAAGGTTTAGACTACATATTACAAGGTTTAGGGCCTTGAAACCATCTTTCAGTCACACAGTGGCACATACTACTACAAAACGCCTTGTGTTTTCAAACTGTAAAGCCCCTGACTGAGATAAGCCGCATTATCCTGAAGCGGGATAGGAAGGATTGAAAGACACTATTGTCAATACCACAACATTAAAACACACCATTTCCTACCAGAATTTTCAAAATAAAATCACAATTTTCTATAAAAAGCCCTATAATCCTACAATGAATTGATACTGACTTAAATATATTTTTCATAACAGTCAGTTGATTTAATAGCTATATAGAAATTATCACACATACTCTGTTTTCAAGCCTTAAGAGACACTAATTAGGACATCAACCTTGTTTTGATATATAAGCATACTATATGGTATTTAATCAGTATTTACAATGTATGTTTGTACTCAGAGCTCAATATAACGTTTCACTATGTACACTATTATTACAACAAGGTGGTTCCATACATTAAATGGCTTACACATGACTTTTATCCCTATAGCTGACACGTTTCACGCTTTTATTTTGAAATAAATGTGCCTCACATCCGTTAGTTCTATTCAACTTCACGCACCTTGCTCCAAAAGGTAACTATCGCCTCTCGTGAGGCAGGAAATAACACACTAATGCTCAACTTTAATTAACAAACAACTCGCAACCGTGCGACACTGTTTATATCTACATATTTTCTTATTTTAACACTATAAACTGAGCTTTTCCGATTCATTTTGAACGCTACAAATGCAGCAGCTTGCAGATCCGAGCTCATCAAAGTGAGTGACAGGCCGTCGCAGCCAATCAGGAGCCTCGGAACGCGGGGCTAGAGCCAATGGGAGGCTGTGATTGGTTCTCGGGTCGCATTGATTCCGTTGCGGGAGGCTACCTCAGGGGTTTCGGCTATGTTAAGTTCCACACATTCAGCCATTGTACAACCGGAACTAAAGCGAGATGACTTTCAGAATAAAACTTACATACATACACTACAATAAAAAGTTAATACAAATATTTTTTTGAGCTTTACTGCACACCTCAAATTACCAAAAACGTCTTCAAATATTTACAATTGTGCTGCTAATAATATTAGTATAACTACCAATAATAATGAGAGGAAAAAGAAAAAATAAACTAAAGTATAAGCCATGAATAGGACATATTTGGGGGGATGAATTGATCTTGATTGGCTACAAATATGTACATATTGCTGATCACTCTGTGCAATAATTATATAATTATCTAAGGGACATTTTGGGCAATAATCTGGCAAAACTGTAATCTGGAAAAACTGTCATCTCATCAATATACATATTGTATTCTTATATTTTATATTGTATTATCTTTTATATTTATATTGCACTATCTCTTTTTTTATTGTATTATATTTTCATTAGCACCCATGGGATTGTCACAATCTAATTTTGTTGTACTACACATTGACAATAAAAGGCTTGAATCTTGAATATATTATCTTTTTAATTTCTGCCAAGTTTCTTTTAGTGTCCAACACTAAGTAAATTCCCACAAATCTCATAAAAATAGTAATACTTGTGCTGCCAATATTATTAGTACAACTATAAATAATATGGGAGGAAAAATAAAAAAAATAAACTAAAGTATAAGCCATGAATAGGACATAATTTAGGGGATGAATTGATCTTGATTGGCTACAAATATATACATATATTGCATGCTCTATACTGGAAATGCTAAAGGTAAGCTTGTAAATAAGTATTATTTTGTAAGGCGATACAAAATAAAAGAAGGTTGTTTGAATTACTTTATTTTTAAAGTGTGTTTTGGGTGTTTTTCATTTCTGCTAACCTTTGAAATTCACTTAAATTCCCACAAATCTCATAAAAATAGTAATACTTGTGATGCCAATATTATTAATATAACTACCAATTATATAATGAAAGGAAAAAGAAAAAATAAGTATAAGCCATGAATAGGACATACTTTGGGGGTTGAATTGATATTGATTGGCTACAAATATGTACATATAATGCATGCTTTATACCGAAATTATTATTATTATTTTGTAAGTAAATACAAAATAAAAGAAGGTTGTTTGAATTACTTTATTTTTAAAGTGTGTTTTGGGTGTTTTTCATTTCTGCTAACCTTTGAAATTCACTTAAATTCCCACAAATCTCATAAAAATAGTATCACTTGTGCTGCCAATATTATTAGTATAACTACCAATTATATAATGAAAAGTATATAATACTTTAGTTTATATATATATATATAATAAAAATAGTAATACTTGTGCTGCCAATATCACTAGTATAACTATCAATAATATAATAAGAAAAACATTTAAAAATAAACTAAAGTATAAGCCATGAATAGGACATAATTTGGGGGATGAATTGATCTTGATTGGCTACAAATATGTACATATATTGTATTCTTTATACCGGAAATGCTATAATGGTAAAGCTATACTAGTAAACAAGACTTTTATTTTGTAGGACGAAACCGGAAGCGTCGTTGTTGTGCTATGCTAGCTGAACGCTGGTGGGTTTGGCTAGGTGTAGGCCTTCGGTGAATACAAATAAGCACACAAAGTTTAACAAGAATAAAACACAACGCAGCGTCTTAATCGTAAAGGTAAAAATAATTTCACAAAGACGTTCAACAAAGTTTACAAAAAAGCCCGTTGCTTTTTCACTTTGAAAAAAAAAAAAGCAACCGTTAATGAGGCTAACCGTCATTCAAGCTCCCGCAGTAACCAACAGCCACTAACTGACAGTAACCGTCACTAACTGACAGATGCATTTCCATGGAGCTCGAACAAGTTCCTCCATCTAACACTACTACTAACTACACGAAGAAGGCTCACCTTTCCTCTTCAACTCGACGGGGTCCTCCTCCTCCTCGGCTCACATCGCTGCAGGTAGTTCCCTGGACAAACTGGAGCACAAACCGTCCACCATGGTCCCGTAACCAGGAAGTCCAGCAGCACTTCTCAAACTCCGTGTGGGAGAGAGGAGGATATCAGGCAGCCAGGTAGCAGCAATGCGCCGCCCGCCGGGCTGATCTGACCTCACCGGCTGGAGGCACGAGGCTGGATGATGCTGCTACTGCTGGTGCTGCTGCAGCTCCGTCCAGCCTGCGACAGTCATCACACACACACAATATCCCATAATTACCCCTGGACACTGCTGTTATTAATCTATTTTACTGTCTGTGTTGTTGTGGTCAATAATAAATAAAATATAGGTCATCTCTGAGTCAGTTTTTAATAGTTATTCCACCTTCAAAAACTATAAAACTTTTATTTTACATATATATTACATTATTATTTATTATATATTATTATTTTTTATTTATTATTTATCCCAAAGTATATTAATATAGGTAGTCTGTTATTAATTAATATTAATATAGGTAGCCTAAGTCATTTTCAACCAGTTTTTTAATAGTAATTCCACCTTCAAAAACTTATTTTACATGTTTTTATTTATCCCAAAGTATATTAATATAGGCAGCCAGTTGTGTACATGCAAATACAAAAGTATTAGCATCAGAAATATATATATATATATGTGTGTGTGTGTATATCTATATCTATATCTATATCTATATATATATATTATATATATAGTATATATGTACATATATATGTACATATATATATATATATATATATGTACATGTATGTATATACATATATATGTGTGTATATGTATATGTGTATATATATACATACACAGTGGTATACATATAAATACACACAATATAAAAAATGAACATGTAAACTGTGATTTAGCAGTATGCTACTATCATGATATTAATTTATGGCAGAACAATAATCTATCGGATGTAAACTAAAACTTCCAATGACATACATTATTTTTCCACAGTTTCATGCTGGCCTGCTGTGTGTGTAGATGAACTCATTAACTCCTTCATCACACACCGAACCTGTTTCTTCATTTGCATTCTTATCTTGACATCATCAAGTGTTTCAACTGTCCACACACATTTCACACGGTGGGTTTGGAAACAGTCCTCTCATGTTACCTTCACTGTTGTTTACACAACAACAACAACAACAACACATCCAGATGTCTTTTTTAACACATCTGCTCTCCAGTAACATAAACATGTAGTATAGTGTGTCATGTGACCGCAGCTTAACTTTGTAAATGACATAATAATGACATCACTGCAACGTGTACATCTGTCAGCGGGACCTGATTCTTTATGTTCATACTGACCTCTATAGGTAGAACAGCGGAGCCACTGGGCCTCATCATCACAGTATACTGGATGGCTGCTGGAAAAGAGAAGGAAAGGAAAGATTTATGTATAAAACATGTAGATCTTGTCGATTTTTGGCATTTTGTTTTAGTTTTTAGAATAAAAGCAAGTTGGGCATGATGGGAAAAGGAATACAAAAGGAAAGAAGCTGTGGGATTATCACAATAAAGCTCTTACTGGCAGTTTTAAATTGGTGGTGAGCATATACTACTGTTATTAATTTCAACGTTAGGTGGGTTCCTTTTAAGTCCTCAGGGTTTGTTTTTTTCCAACTCACCTGTGCATTTTCTTATGTTATTGCACATCTCTTTTGTTTTATTTTATTATAAAGACAAATAACGAACTAAAATTAGCCGCAGCCTCGACATTAAATGCAAGTTATGAAGGAAATGGAAAGGAAAAGCTGTATTACAAATTACAAAATCCTCCAGATGACCTACAAGTCGGGCTTGACAGAAAGGAAATGTTTTTCTTGTTTCTATTTATCTAAAAAGTCTGATAGTACTAGAACAAGATGTAATTCATGTTGGACACAAAAAGAAAGAAAAGGACAAGAAAGGAAAAGCAAAAAAGAGTTGTGATGATCATGAAAGGGCCGTTAGTGTCACTTTCTGTGTAAAAGGGACTTTAAAAACGTCTGAATTTTAGCTTTCTACAACCTAGATTATGTGCAACCTAGAAATAATGAGAGGGGTAAAGGAAAGGCGGTATGATCATGATGGGGCGCTTACTTGCATTTTGCTTTCATATGCAGAGTTCATGTAACTATAGGACATGAGAGGTGGGGTGATTACGCACAGGCTCTTATTGACCAATTTATTTTTCAAACATCTTATAAGTTTAATAGATAGTTTAATAGATTTCATGCAACTTAGACATTTATTTAACCAGTAAGGTCCCACTGAGATACAATATCTCTTCTGCCAGGGAGTACAAACGAGGACTGTTAACATTACAATGAAAAACATACCAAAACACATTAACAGACACGAAACATACAGGAATCAGAGGCTCAAATGGTCTAGCCAAATAATGGCACTTGTTAAAAGCTACTACATTGTTCTGTAAAAACTGATTTTGAGATATGACAAGATTTAAGAGATAATGAGAAAGGAAAGGCAGCACGAGCACGACAGGGCTGCCGATTTTTGTTTAAAAAGTTCTGTCAAAAGTCTGAAATCTGACTTTCTGTAATCTGCAAGTCATCTTGCATGAAAGGGATGACGTAAAAGAAGAGTTGGGACTCTCACGACATGGCTGTCACTGGCAGATTTCTATTTAAAAATGTCTTTTAAAAGTCTTAAAAGTGTCTGCTGTGTACATCCCGCAGGTTTCCTCCTCCAACACAAAGCTGCAGAGAGTGTGATCAGCCGAGTTGAGCCGGGCTCAGTCTGCTGTGTTGTGTTTCTCTCTTCTGTTAGAGGGAGTGGAGGCCCTGCAGGAGCCTTAAACACACAGCCACAGAGCATAATGAGGGCTGGGTACAGGAGCTGCTCTGTTTACTGTAGAGAGAGCACTCTGTTTATAGAGAGACAGGAGCTGCTACTGGAGCCCCCCTGGTACACCACATTATGGACTGCACAGCTGCACTGGCTGGGACTGACTTACACCTGATGCTGTCATCATGACAGATAGAAGAGGGTCAACTGTGACCTCTAGTCTGGGGTCATATCTTCATTTACATGTGGAGCCATTTGACCTGTGCTGACCTGCAGCTCGTTGCAGTGCACTTTAAGGAGTTTTCTTGTAAACAAAGTCATAACTGTAAATTGTGTGTTACTCACCAGACTGCATTATGCATCCATGAGGCCTGACAATGCATTTCTTTTCCTCTTAAAACATCTGCAAAGTTGACTTTTTAATATTTTAAAACCTGCATTTGTTTGCATCTACATGTGCTGGCTTGCAATCTTCTTCTTTTTTACTTTTGTTGGCACATAACCAAGTTCCTTTGCACATTACCACCACCTACTGTCAATCAGCAGAACAGCACAAAACCTGTAACCAGTAATGTGGATGGCATTGTCTGCATGCTCGACACAAATCGAGACATTAAAACTAGAGCTGCAACAATTAATCGATTAGTTGTCGACTATTAAATTGATCGCCAACTATTTTGATGATCGATTAATTGGTTTGAGTAATTTTCTAATTAAAAAAAGTCAAAATTCTCTCAAATTGCAGCTTCTTAAATGTGAATATTTTCTGGTTTCTTTACTCCTCTGTGACAGTAAACTGAATATTTTTGAGTTGAGGACAAAACAAGACATTTGAGGACGTCATCTTGGGCTTTGGGAAACACTGATCCACATTTTATAGAACAAACAACTAATCGATTAATCTAGAGAATATTCAACAGGTTAGTTGACAATGAAAAACACACACATCTGTGTTAACTGTCATAGATGCATACACTACTACTACTACTACTACTATTGAGAAGAAATAATGTGTTTCTTGCCCTAACAATCCTCATATTGGTATGCATTGCTCCCGGGTTGTGACCCAGGTCGTATCTGAATTGTCATGACCAGGAATTAACCCGTGTTGACTGGCTAGGTTTGAATTGACAAAAGAAGGGTTGAACATGGGTCAGATAACCCTGGTCCGACCCTGGTCATTGATGCGAAAGAGGTAAAAGACTCAATAAGATGTGCAGAAATCAAGAGAACAAACGTGACTAACAGACCTCTAAAAAAAGCTCATAAATTGAGTTAAGTTTGGTGTAGCAACCTAAGCTTCTGTAATGACTTAGTATTGACTTCCTCCACCAATGTCAGACTCAACAAGTCAGCGATCGATTTATTCATTTGCTGCATGTTGTGTTCATTTATTGGACGTGTCCGTCAGCTGTCAAGGACTCACGTTCTGCTGAATCTGAGGAAGAGCAAACAGTGGAACAACAACCAATGTGAATGAATGTGTGGTCTGATCAATCAATAGAGTGTGTTTACAGCTCGGTGGCAGGAAGCAGCATCAGTGTTTTATAGTCCAGTATGTGACGGTGCTGCAGCCCTGCACCGCTTACCTTGTTAGTGCCGGGCGTTACGGCCTATTTGTTATCCTAATGTGTCACGTGGCCATGTTAAGGGGGCAATGAGAGGGACACGACTCATGGCTTCGCCCTGCTGCGAGTGTTGATTTCACGGTCTATTAGGCCGCTGATTGTGGCGCTGCTCTCTGCAACAAATTCTACATCAGTTCCACCTACAAGTGCTCAACGCTACACTGCCGCACGCTGTGGTGACATTTAGAGGAAACACACAAAGAGAAAGGTGATGAAGAGGTGTGTTATACGAGGTCAGGCATCTCGGCCACTTTGCAGATGATGTAGTGGATGAAAGGAGGTATAAACAATGCAGAAAGTCATATGTGTGACTTACTGGTACGTACATTTCAAAGGTCTTTCTGGTCACCTGTGGTGTAGGTATAAAAAAAGCCACAGTTGCTATAATGATGCCAAGATTTTTAAGCCTTTTCTGTGCAAGTACATGCATATTATATAACATAGAGAATAAGAAATGAAGCACTGGTTGAACCCACCAAAAGTAGCACACATTTTACAGTATGTTTTACTTGACTCTGCATATGTGATGCTGTGATGAGAGTCTCCTTCATCTCGTGGTGTTGTACTTTTAGGCCATGTGTGTAGTAATGTTAGCGCTTGTGCAACCAGCCCGTTCTCATTCCCAGGGCGTCAAATACCGACGCTTTGTCACGGCCGTCTGCGTCTCATACCGACGCTTAATGCACCATTTAGTGTCGGTATGAGACGCGCCAGGCTTTCCATTAACTACAATGTAAACCCATCCGCGGCAACAGTAGACGCTCCGGGAGTGTGGTGGCGGAAGGGGAGGTGGATGGGTCCAACAAGAGAGGAACAAAATAAAACCCTTAACTAGGAAAAACATGGACATGACAGGTACCTATGGTGTGTTAGCAAATGATGTAATTTAAAACTCACCTGGAAGAAAACATTAATGCTTTTAGTCCTATTTAGAACCAGCGCATGACCTCTGCCTCTTGTTCCCCCCCTGTTTCACAGATGGGAACAATTCAGCAAATCCTACAAAGATGTGACATTATTTCAGAAAGTTATTCACTATTTGCATAAAACTTTGTAGAAAAAGCTGGTAATGAAGAAAGAAAGAACTTTCACACCAACCAGGTGACATTTACCATCACACTGAATTAATAAGGAGATGCAAGCACTCTATTATTAGTCCAGTCAAACAACGTGGGAGCGTTAACACGTACAGTTCTGCCAGATGTTCTATGAATTGGTGCAGACACTGAAGAAGTATACTGTAGCTGACATGGAAGTGTGATAACAGGTCTGGATCACCTTTCAAAACCTCTCTGCAGGTGCAACAGGTGGTGACTGAACTGTCCCGGTGCTCAGGAATAAAAAATGTCCCTTTGAAAGTCTAAAGGGTGTTGGCACATCTAGGAGCGAGATCAAAGATCCAACGACTGATCTGAGATCCGGCACGCCCAAATAACAGGCCTAATGAAGGGCATAATATAATCTCATCAAAGAGCATGCTATTTAAACACACATACAGGCATTAACCTAAGATATATGACATCCTCTTTAATGTAATATCAGCAGAGCATCACCTTGGTTTTAGTATGAAACGCTCTCTGCATCCAGGTTTACTTTCCTCCGTCAGCACAAGATGGCAGCATCGTATCATCCAACTGTGGCACCTCTGAGCTTCATGCATTAAGTCCTTCAGTAACTGTGTTTTATATATTTCCTCCGTGTACTGCCAACAAGCTTAAGCATTGCATAAGCATAACAATTCAGTGAATATTTTGTCTAACAAAGAGGAATGAGTCACTTCAGTTCTTCAAAGGAATGCATAAGGAATGGTGGGAAAATGTAAAAAAAAAGAAGAAGAAGACAAAAAGAAAAACCCCTCTCCCAGGCCTTCCTTTGATCAACACTATAATTTAATTACCTGCATACCAAAGAGAGCCTTTATTTAGCATTTCAGTCTCAGTCGTCTTATTTGCTCCACGGCGCACTGAATTCAAAGAGAAGTCTCAAAAGTGAAGCAAAAAAATATATAATAATTCTGGGTGTGCTCCTTGAAAGTTGAAAAAGATGATAATGATAACGTTTGATCTGTGATAATGATAGAGTAGCTCAATGCAAAAATAATCATAGCAAATGACGTGGCTCTACAATTCTTGAATTGGTGATTTAAAATGTGCAAATTATGTTATTTTTATAAACATTTGCTTTCAAAAAATGAATGGGTGATCTATTGTGGACAGCAATAACATAGCAATATTCATTTAATTGAGATAAATTGAGATATATTTTTTTATCTTTGTTGATATAAAATGGTGCAAATTATATGTAAATGTTTTGTAAGATGTAAACATGATTCATTAAATTGATTTTTGGTCGTCACCGTCTTGTTTCTTTGCAACCAAAAGTGACACGACAGGTTGGAGCTAAGTACAACCAAACGCTGAATAAGACATTTTTAGGCGACCAAAAAGGTTATAATTAACTTTCATGAACTGTAAACACATTGTGAAAGGGTTAAAGATCTAAGACGAAAACACGGACAACTCCCAGACCGGACCACGCCGTGGTAGCGACCTGTCAATCACAAGGTAGCCCCGCCCTAAAGCATCCCCTGCTTTATGGTCTATTTGACTCTAAATGGGACCATAATTTACTAAATGAACATCATGCTGTATTGAAGAAGACTTGAAACTAGAGATTGAGACCATAAACTCATGTTTACAATGTTTACTGAGGTAATAAATCAAGTGAGACGTCGGCTCATTTTCTCATAGACTTCTATACAATCAGACTTCTTTTAGCAACCAGAGGAGTCGCCCCCTGCTGGCTGTTAGAAAGAATGCAGGTTTAAGGCACTTCAGCATTGACTTCACTTTACAGACCCGGAGGTAGCCCACTGGTTATACTACGTCAGTTGCTCTGACCATCTAATAATGCCGCAGATGGGTTCACATTGGAGTAGGTTGAAAGCCCTGTGTGTCTCATACAGACACTAAAATGTGCATTGTGCGTCGGTTAAAAGACGGCGAGGGCCACTGAAAATGTAAAAACATCCGTTTGTCATTTCTTCCTCCCCTGAATGAACTGTGTCCTTGTGTGAAAAGATGTGAAAAACACACGTCTCGGTGTCCTCGGTTGTATTTACGGCCCTGATGTTGTTGTGAACAGAAGAAATTGCTCCTTTCCTACAAAGAAAATACAGTTCTGAAACTCTAATATGTGAGTCCGACCTTTGACCCCTCTCTGAGGTAACTCCATCAGGGATGGATCTGGTTTCCTGCTCGCTGCTCTGGCAGAGCATCAGTTCATCTTCATCAGCTCAAATCAAACACTTCCTCTCATCCTCTCTCTCTCTCTTTCTACGATCTGACCAATTTCCTGCTCGCCATTCATCCCTCAGCTTCTCCGTGGCGTCGGCGCGGCGCAGAGCCCCCCGCTGAGTTCCTCGCAGGAAGGAAGCCTCCGCGTTTCCGTCGGGAACGTGACGGATTGAAGACCGATGTGTGTGTTCTCAGCCCCTGCGGCATGTCTTGTTTCTACCTCTTGTGAAGGCGTGAATAATAGACTAGCTGTGTGGTTTGATGCATTAAGAGCTTCTTGTATCTTCAAACAACATTCAGAGGGTGGTAACAAATAGCCCGCTGATCAGCTGCATAATGCATTAACATACTATACTATACTATATTTTACCTGCATCCAAATATGACCTGAATTACTTACAGTGCTGCTAAAAGAAATACACCATTGTTCTGATGTTTCATTGAGCGTGACTCCTCTATTCTCATCAGCAAACAATGTCTTTGTGTTTGGTCTATTGATCCAGTATCACTGCCATCTATACTCACTATAAATAGGCTCCTATTGATTGTGGGATTTATTCATGTGTTATTTATTCTACGCAGCAGAGAGGCTTCACGTTGAAGGTTTTTCAGCTCCAAAAAGAACAACTTTGTGGTGTCTGTCAAGGTTTAACTAATTATATGTAATTATCAATCAGGCGATAGTGTCCATCGTGACTGAAAACATGTTTCTTAAACCTTCAATTTGTTTTTCTATGCATAATTGTCTTTTGTCGTGTTTTTTTTTTAATCAAATCTTCTTTTAAAAAAGCAGCATTCTGCTGTTGCATGGCCTAAATGAAGGCTTTTCAACTCTGAGAAGAATTACTGCATCCTTGAATTCTTACGGACTTAAAAAATTGTCAAATTGAAAGAAATTGAGCGCCGCCTGTAGCAACGTCGACCGGCCTTCAAAACATCCACACTTCCTCAAATCTGTTTATTTAGAATATTGTGTCTGACTGTGCGGATCTTACCTTGAATCTCAGAGCATCCCCGACGACAGCTGATGTTGTGGTCATCTTGCAGACACTCACCTTGTCCCTCCAGTTTGACCACCAAATCACCAAATGTATACTGAATGCGTGTACAACACATAGCCTCAGACATCCCCTTCCTGGCTGCTTTTAAAAGTGATTCTATAACAGGGAATAAACACCAAAAAAGTAAAGAGGAAAAACATCTAGGAGAAAAATCCTGAGCTGCAGAGATGTTCTTGAATTACAGGCCACATGTCGACAATAATAGAGGTGTAATATTATCTATCCATGGGTAGGATGGATCCACAGACTGAGGGCAGTTTATTGTATGCCTTGCCTGAACCTCACAATCAATATTTAATAACAGACTTGGTGGACTGGTGCAGTGATGAAAGGAAAAGATGCCCTAATGTGCCAGAGAGCATATAATGTACAGCAACATGGATATTTGTAGCTGTGAAGTTATAAAGATAAAATATTTAGAGCGTTGCAGGTTGCAGCTTCGGTTTAAAGCGAGGGTATCTGCAGGTTGTCTAGACTCGCATTGAATGTCTGGTTTTATGCTTTCAAAAAGCAGCCAGAAGACTTTTTCTTTTAGTGCTACAATCATTCATCTGAGCAAAAGAACCACGTCTTATTCAAACCTTCTTCCGATATCCGTGAATGAAAGGTGATTACTTTGACCTTTGACTTCTCTTTCCTCTCTCTCTCTCTCTACTGGGGATGCAGTTGTGACGGTGAGACAGTACGGGAGTGGATCGGACACAAAGTGGACATACAGTGGACAGGCCTCGCCCAGGACAGCGGACAGCACAGCGGAGAGGACGGCGTGGGCCGATCCCCTGATGAGGGAACGTTGAAACAGATTCCCTGATCAGAGTCGGCCCTCGTATCGAAAGCGTCGGCCAATTCCAGAGTGAGCTGAGCTTTTATCACAACAGCTGGGAGAGCGAAAAAAATAACTGTTCGACATTTTGGGAAATATTCTCTTTGTAAATATCAGTAAGTTAGAATCTATGGCCCCGACCATGGCTCTGAAATATCAGTAAGTTAGAATCTATGGCCCCGACCACGGCTCTGAAATATCAGTAAGTTAGAATCTATGGCCCCGACCATGGCTCTGAAATATCAGTAAGTTAGAATCTATGGCCCCGACCACGGCTCTGAAATATCAGTAAGTTAGAATCTATGGCCCATGGTCGAGATACTTACTGATATTTCAGAGCCGTGGTCGGGGCCATAGATTCTAACTTACTGATATTTCAGAGCCATGGTCGGGGCCATAGATTCTAACTCACTGACATTTCAGAGCCATGGTCGGGGCCATAAATTCTAACTTACTGATATTTCAGAGCCGTGGTCGGGGCCATAGATTCTAACTTAGTGATATTTCAGAGCCGTTTTTGGGACCATAGATTCTAACTTAGTGATATTTCAGAGCCGTGGTCGGGGCCATATTCTAACTTACTGATTTTTGAGAGCCATGGTCGGGGCCATCTAACTTACTGATATTTCAGAGCCATGGTCGGGGCCATAGATTCTAACTTACTGATATTTCAGAGCCGTAGTCGGGGCCATAGATTCTAACTTACTGATATTTCAGAGCCGTGGTCGGGGCCATAGATTCTAACTTACTGATATTTCAGAGCCTTGGTCGGGGCCATAGATTCTAACATACTGATGTTTCAGAGCCATGGTCGGGGCCATAGATTCTAACATACTGATATTTCAGAGCCGTGGTCGGGGCCATAGATTCTAACTTACTGATATTTCAGAGCCGTGGTCGGGGCCATAGATTCTAACTTACTGATATTTCAGAGCCTTGGTCGGGGCCATAGATTCTAACATACTGATGTTTCAGAGCCATGGTCGGGGCCATAGATTCTAACATACTGATGTTTCAGAGCCATGGTCGGGCCCATAGATTCTAACTCACTGATATTTCAGAGCCGTGGTCGGGGCCATAGATTCTAACTTACTGATGTTTCAGAGCCATGGTCGGGGCCGTTGATTCTAACTTACTGATATTTCAGAGCTGTGGTCGGGCCATAGATTCTTACTAGCCATGTTAAGGATATAACTAAGCATATTTCCCAAAATGAATCCGTTAAAACTAATCCGTTAAGCTAATAAAACCGCATTCAGCTCGTCTACAACAAGCTAATGTGTTTCTTTTTACTGGTTAAACTTTGGTTGAGATTAAATATAGAGTAGGCAGGATCCCGTCCGGACGTTTTTTTGGGGCGACGACTTATTTCTTCACTGTCACGCGGCGACTTGGGCTACACAGTAATATACATACAAAACAACTTCGATGTATATTTACTATGTTTAGTGAGAACAGCATAGTGAGTTGTCACTTGGGATGGAGTCAACTTTACTATGTGGTAAAAAACAAAAACGTGAACACGTGGGGGGAAAAGATAGAGATGAGAGAGAGAGACTATGAAAGAAAGAGAAAGAGAGGTAAAAGGAGAGAATGGCAGGGAGAGGTTGTGAAACAGTACAACATCAGACAGCCACTGGAACATAACAACACAGAGAGAGACAAGTATTAGGAAAAATGGTTTAATATAGGAGACAGAAGCAAAAAACTGCATCACACAAGAACATACGTTTACAAAAATAATTCTGACTGCTTCAGCTACACAGTTAGTTCACAGAGAAGGACAGAGAAACCGGAAAAATCTAAACAGCTAAAAGCAAAAAAGTTCTAATTAGTTGATCTCTTTATTAAACTAATACATTAATCCACTGAAGGTGACTAAATATTTCTATTCCTTCTTTTTCTATAATTGTCTTATCGTGTAGACGGCACAATACAGAAGTCAAATGAAACTTACCGCTGTTGTATAGACAAACTTGCTAGAACTATTTAAAAAGCAAAAATGAACACTCACCTACCCTCTGTTTTCGGAAAAAAATAAACTAAAGAAAGAACGTAAAAAGGAAGGCAGAAAGAAAGAACAACGCTCAAGTGAGGAAAAAGAAGTGAAAGAAATAAAGCCAAAGATCTTCTAGAAAATCTTATATCAAAAGCCAACTTCCTTGATGCCAGCTAGAAATCATACTCGGGGACCAGTCAGGGTCAGGCCACACCACCAGGCCAGACAGCTTTTTTTCTAAGATTTTTTTGTTGTATCCTTTAATCTCCAGTATAAAAAATTCCACTGGTACAAAATGCATAAGTACAATCAGTTGTAGAAATAGGAAAGCCTGCATTTTTTGTACTTTTTAAATCCCATCCAGTGACAGATTTCGAAGTGTTGTCAAACAAACATACATCACGCTTACAGGATCCACTGAAATGCATTGACTTTGGCTTCTCTCAAGACAATAACTACTTTTTTGAGAATTAAAAGAAACAAAAACAAAAAATAAAAAATTTGGATAATTTTCTACAGACAACAAGCTCTTTTTTTTTTTTACGGCACGGAAAGAGAGAACACACAAAACATTTTTTTTCCTCAAAAAACTTGACATAAGCCATAATGCAAAGAAACGACAAGTTTTTTTTTTTTGTTCCTTTCAGATTTCATTGTTTGATAAATAGCACTTAAGATAATTAAGAAAGAAGGAGAACAGAGAAGTGAACAGTGACAAGATAGAAAGATTACAACGAGCATCGGCGATGACAGCCCCTGAGGTGAGCCGCTCTGCAGGAACCCTGGTTTCTACGACCCTCTTGTGCTTCGACATTGAAAACGATAGACGAGATGCTTTTCGCACGAGACCGTGCACGACGTCGGGCTGTGTGACATTTGGCAACGTAGTTTTTGGGGGACACACACACAGCCGCGTAAAAGAGCCGGACTTGAAACGGTTTATGTAGCCTCCACACGTAACGAATAAAAGTTGTGCGAGAGAGTGAGGTGACGATGTGCAATTCTCGGATGCAGCGGCGTGAAAAAAACCTGCACATACGCTGGTCAGAAAAAGTGGTCCATTAACATTAACTGTCCAGCTCTCATACAGGTAGTTATGGCTGTTTTGTGGCACTGCTCATGTTGTGTACTGCATTTAGGAAAAAAAGTCTGCTCGCCTCCCTCCATGAGATAAAAGTTTGGTCTTTGAGAGGATAATGAAAGCTGCATCGCCTTCATCTCGGCTGTTGTTTTGCCTGTGCGGACCTGCGGACGTGACCCTTCCTCTCCAACTCCAACCACTTTATTTCCCCTGTTGCTATTCCAATAAGATGTCTCTCCACATAGCCCTGTTTCTAATAACCCCGGTTAGCCTGGGAGACAACAGCCAGACGGAGGAGCGGCATCCTTCCAACAGGCTTCCTCTCCTCCTCCTTCGCCGCCGCGAGGACAAAACGGCCATTTCAGCCTTTCTGCTGGACGAAATGGCGGACTTTTGACACGTGGGAGGTACACAAACCTAGACTTGGCACACATCACTGACTGACAACATCTTCTAGTCTTATAATACTGGTACAACGCTCCCTGGTTAAGGCGACTGGTGAGCTTCTGTAGAAAATAATGCTGCCTTTTTTTTTTTTTTTTTGCAGACCGTAAACTAGGCTTTCAGGGAGGGGTATCGGGGGCAGTTGAATCGACTGACAACACTGTGCCATGTAAACGGCTCGACTATGAGAATGTCAATAACACACTTTGGCATCTAAACATGATTTTGGCCCACGACACTCACACATGGAGAACCACTTAAAAAAGAAAGTTGAGAAAATCTCGCTCCGGACCGTCCCGCCTCTCTGTACCCGACGACGGAGGTGTGTGCTTTTATTCTTCCTCGTCTTGCCCTGTGCTTACATCATGAAAGCAAATGCTCGTCTGAGGTGATACGAAAAAGTAATGATCCTCGCCGTCTGAGACAAACGGCGCCGGCTACAACTCAGAAATGTTTTTTTGAACCCGACAATAAGAGGATTTGGAGAAATAAGGCTTCGCGTATGACTCTCACCTCAATTTTTGTCTGAGGAGGCGGACAGCGAGAAAACAATCAAAACAATACATGCTGAAGCCTGATGTCTGTGTGCGAGAGATATACTAATAGAGAGAGAACAGGAGTGCAAAGATCTGTGGTAAGGCTTTGATGAATAAAACGGCTGTACAATGGCTAAAAATATCAGTGCGCGTTTTTTTGTGTGCACGCCGGCGGGGCGGTAGCGGTCGCTGCGGAGGCGGGTTCACGCTCAGGGGCTCTCATGCACAACAAGAAAGTAAACTGTGAGGTCTGCACGAGAATGTGTGTGTGCGTGTCCGTGTGTGCGTGTATATAGATATATATATGACACATGGGCACTTTTTTTGTTCTTTTTTTTTGTTTTACATCTTTACAAAGAAAAAAAGCAAACATGACATTTTCAGGCAACAAGACCACAGAATAGCAAGTTAACAAACTCTTTTTTAAATCTATATTTTAAATATGAGGGATCCATACAAAACACTTATAATAAAATACCCATGTTATCAAATAATTTCACAAGAAATACACTGACGCGCTAGGCAGGAAGTACCTTCAGAATTTGGCACTAAACTCCACTGATCTTGTCTTTTTTTCTTTATAAGACATTTTTGCTGAACAACAAAACACATCTAAATATTGTTTCCCACGAGAGAAATAAAATAATAATGACATTGATGCTTCACAAGCTGACATTATATATATATAGATATATTTATATTTATATATATTTTTAGGAATTTTATATAGCTAATTAACCAACAAGAAATTTAGCAAATAGGGACTCCTTAAAAAAAAAAGAAGAAATAAAAAGAAAAGAAACAACAAAGTATTATAGTAATATGAAAGGCTTTGTCTATTGTTCAAGTAAACTGATTTTTTAGTCTTCTCTTGAAAAACATGAGACATTTAAGACCGTTAGACTTGTGATGAAACCACAACTAAACTCACGAGAAGCACCGACGTTAACGCAGGTTACAGGTATCTTAGTATTTTTTTTTTTCCTCTATACATTTAAACAGTAGAAAATATAGGTCATTTCATCATGTGCATTTAAACCACGGATTGTCTATCTGTGAGTCAGTTCAGCAAAAGGTGACACAAGTAGGTAGCATTTCTCCCACCCAAACAGGGCAAATGTCTTTTTTTATTTTTACCTTTAAACTACTCTAGAAAAAAGTGGTTCTATATATAGACTTTGAATGAGAAACAGAGCCACTTAAAATGGCCTTATCAAAAAACTTTACACTGCCTGAAAAATGTAAAAACCATTGGAGAGCTCTGAGAGAGTCTAATATTGATCAGACAGTTTTTATTTCAAAACTGTTTGGAAGTAGTCTTATTTTTCAGAGAAACTGGCGCGGACTGCTTCTGGCCCGTTTTTGTCGTCGGCGCCAGAAGCAAGATGACGCGCCAATTCCTGTAGTGAACTTTCAAGTTTACTTTAAATGAAGAAAAAAAAAAACTGACATAAAGAAGAAGAAAAAACAAAGAAAAATGCAGGAAAACATACTGAATGGAAATCACTTTGCCACAGGTTTGTTTTTTCTCCAAAAAAGAAAACATTTGTTTTTCCATAAAAATCTCATTTTTTTTTTTTATATATATGAATGCAGCTTTATATCTTTTTCACATTGATTCATTTTTCTTGCCCGCCCCCTCCCTTTGTCGCCTCCCTGAAATACCCTCCCGGAAAACCAAATGAGGTCACATGCAAAAAAATCAACACAAAAATTAAAAATAAAAAATAATAATAATAAAAATCCAAAAAAGTTCAAAAGGTCAGTAGGCGGCGGCGGAGGAGGAGGAGGAGGAGAACCAGGTTATGATCAGGTGAGCTCGGAAAAGACATCAGAAAAAACAATGACGGGGAGAGGAGGAGGAGGACGATGACACTTTTTTTTTTTTTGGTGGGGATTTTTTTTTGTTTGTTTTTGTTTAAAAGTTTTTTTTGGACGCCACGGAGACATGCTAGGCAAACGATGAGCTAACAGGCATGGAGATGGGTTGTTCTAAAAGGGGGAAAGAAAAAACAGGGGAGAGGAGAGAGTTACACACAGAGAGCCAGAGCACCACACCACTACAGCATTTTTTTTTGTGTAAAATCAACAACAAACAACAACAAACAAACAACAATGCAAACCGGCAGAACAGCAACACCACTCACTGATTTCAATTTTTTATAGCTTTGATTTTTTTCTTTTTTACTTTAAATGATATAATGTTTATAGGTCTATTACTAACAGGCAACACTCATTCACACGTACACAAAAAACAGAGAACACCCAAAGCTTTATCCATCAGATCCCAGATGGATGTTATTTTTGGGAGATTTTTTGGGGAGTCTTTCTTTTTTTTTTTTAAATGTTCAAAATCTTTGGGAAGGTTTAGGGTAAAAGGGGGGCTACGAACAAACGGAAAACACTGAAAAAAATAAGTAAAAACGCGAGGAAGTGAAGAAGTAGTCCCACTACGGATGGATGGAGAGAGGGAGAGAGCGGTAAAAAGAGAGAGAGATGAATGGATGAACAGAGTGAATGGATAAATGACACAGGGAGGGCGGAGAGGGGGGGGTTTGCGGTTCGAATGGCGGCGTGTGATTGTGGTTTCTGCACTGAAAAAACATGAAAAACACCGGAGAACCCAATTCCACGAGACTTCTCCACAAGGGTCTACTTTAATGATGCTGTATACTTTATAGGAGTCCAATAACTTAACGATAGGCAATAAATAAAATCCTTTTTTTTTCATCTGAGGCAGTAAAAATGTTGTATAAAAATAGAACTGCTTTTTTTACAAATAAAATTTACAGGCCTGTGGCTTTCTGTACTTTGAATTATTTTTTAAATCTTTCAACAAACATCAAGTATTTTCAGTTACCACCGTAAACCCATAAACTGTTTTTTTTTTATTATTAGAATTATCATTATAGCCTTCATCAAATTCTGGATTTTTGAAAATGTTCTGCATGCTGTAATATCCCGTTCACAACAAAGACCAATGTGATCTGACCCAGAAAAGTAGTTACTAATTATTTTTTTTTTCACCATTCTGAGAAATAAAAAACTCTGTTTTTATTTTCACATAAATAATAAGACGTAGATTTGTTTTTTTTTCTTCTTGTGGTGGTGGTGGTGGAGTGTAACTGTACGGACTATAATGTAAAGAGGCCACTAACGTTTTGCAGCCTTTGCTCCCGGGTTGCCAGCAGGCATAGAGGGGTTTCGGAGAAGCAGCGGCGGCCTGCAACCAACACCGCGGAGGTCAAAGGTCGAAATGTGCATATCGGCGTGCGCGTCAAAAAAAAGGAAATGAACCCGTCGCCAGGCCTCAGGTTCACAACGAGAGAGAGAGAGAGGAAAAAATATTTAAAAATCATCATGGCTCCTTTTGTCTTTACCTCGGTTCTGACTGTAACTAGTCCTCAAAAATGTATAAATAATCTCTGAGAAATAAAAAATAAAAAAAGCTACCCAAGATAGCTACTTCCTTCCATTGTAAAAAAAAAAGAAAAAGAAAAAATAATTGCACAAAGTAATGGCGGTAATGGAAGCGTTCATGTGTGTAAAAAAAAAAAAAAATTGTAATAAATAATAATACTTGAAAGCTAACATAAAAATCTTCAAAAAAGCAAGAAAAACAAGAAAAAAAAAACAAGGCGTGTGTGTCTCCCTCAGGGTGGTTGTAGGTCGTCTCCCCCTCCCTCCCACATCCCTCCCTTCCCTCCCCCACCCCCCCCCAGTCCCTGTGTAGAGAGGTCGTGGCTCGGTTTGCTGTTTTTTTTTTTTTTCATTTTCACCTTTTGGTGGGGGGACTTACCCTAGCAGTGCTAACATGGGGAGCAGATAGACCCTAGTGCTAAGATCAGTACGGTTTGCTGTCGTTCTTGGAGCGCTTCAGCTGCACCTTCAGCCGCTTCATGCCGATCTGGAAGCCGTTCATGGCCTGGATGGCTGCCTGGGCCGACACTGGATTGTCGTAGCTGACGAAGCCTGCGGGGGGGCACCAGAGAACAGAACAGTGGAGAGTTGGTGAAAAACAAAGAGATGAAGAATGTGACAACATGGCTTACTTGTCCTTTTTTCCACTTGGCATTAAACTCAAGGAGCGTTTTAAAACATTAAATTATTGTTAAATTAATAAAAGATTGGTTGGTGTAATTTTAGAGTTGCATAAGTAAAAGGTAAGCTAAGCCCAGCTAGTATGCGATCCAGTTTGCAAGCTACATTAGCTATCGTTGGGTGGTGCCATGCCATTGTTCCGAGATCGTGTCTAGAAGGTAACCCGCAAGTTGAGAAAACTCTCGCAAGACTTGTTGCCCGACGACCTATCCTAACCTTATCCATTCAAGGTCAATGCCTAACCTTAACCATCTTGCGAGGGTTTTGCAATTTGCGTGTTACCGTCTAGCCACAACCTTGTTCCAACGGCCCATTATTTCGAAACCCCAATAGTCCGACAGCCCATTATCCCCAAAACAAACGTCCATTGTTCCGAAATTATTATGCACAATGACATCTTCGGACCTTCCCGGGTGCCATATTTTTCCTACTACGCCGAAGATATGACCTGCCCTGCTCTGCCTCTGATTGGCTTACCCAAACCAATCATACTCCTCATGCCTAATCCTAACCCTAACCCAACCAACGAAGGCAACGATTACTAGCCAATCAGAGGCAGAGTAAGACGGCACATGCTTTCAGGAAGGTCCGATGATGTCATTCTGCATAATAATTAGCTACGTGCTTCAGTTTGTTGAAGGGAGAGTTTGTGTTTTCGGAACAAGCGGCAACCTACGGCAACGTGGAAGTGCCAAAAACTGCCTCAAATGGCCACTTGAGGCTGGCACAAAAAGCGAGTCAATCCCCATAGACCCCCATGTTAAAATGGGCGGTTCCAGTGTTAAAACCATTTTGTACTGCTAGTTATTCAGCATTAATGTAAACTAGTCAGAGATATCAGGAATTTCTGACAGTTACGGCTAAATGAGCGACTTAACTGTCAACAAACATGTTTCATTTCTATTTGAAGGCCTGGAAACAAGCTAGTGAACCAGACCTGGATAAGCAGCCAAAAAAAGGATGGATTGGAGGTCTATAATGGGACCATGGTTGAGATGATTGGTCGCCTCTATCTCGCCAGTTGGTATTGTTTATGTTAGCAATGAAGACCAAATTTTCCCATAATCCTCATTGTTTCCTGTCTCACATAATCATTTTCTGCTCTGCAATCAATCTGTTTCCATGCTTTTTCTCTTCGCAGCAGATTTTTTCTCGGAGACCAACGAGCCTCTGCGTTCGTGATGGGTCTTGTTTACTTACATCTATATTTATAAACTACACTCATCATAAAATTAATGTGTAATAATAAACCGATGTTAAAATACTACGAGAGGCACCCTCACCATGTTTCTGTGTCTCGGGAGCAGATTTATCTGGTTACATTAAAATACACCCCTGGTACACAATAAGAAAAATATTAAAATGTAATGACTCCCGAAGGGGAACTGGGTTGTTGCATCAATAATAATGGAATATACATACTAGTAAAGCAAATAGGGAGGGTGTACTGTAGTGACACTTCCAATGTGAAGCATCATGAGTCTGCAAAATACGGGCAGCAAAACCTATGAATTTAAAAAGAAAACATCACAAATATCACAGTTTCTGCTCCATAAATATCATATAAACATTTCGACCAAGGACTTGACGAAAGCCACTGTTGGTCAGCATGTCAAAATAAAGGTTTTGGAGCAGACAGTGAAGATTTGTTGTGTTTTATTCTTTCGCTGTCTCTCACGGAGTCATCTTTGTGCACACTTGGCTTCCTCTCGTAATATCTGCAAGCTCTAAAACTGACAGTAAACTCCTCGTCTCGCTTGTCTCACATCCATCCTCACGATCTGACAACAAGTATCACTGCTGTCTGTTTGTGTGCTGCTGTTCCTTCCTCGGATCCATGCTTGATTTATTTCTGTTTGCCTGAGTGGCTACATGGAGGAATGGAGATGCATTATATTTAGGGTTTGTTGTCAACATGCTCTACAGTATACTTAAATGCATCTCCCACTGGATTTGAAGCTTTTTTTTTTTACATGCCAATCAGGTAGGATTTTAATACCAGGTGGAAAGGAGTCACTTGTTGTCCAAGTTCAGGAGTGGATCCCCTTTTAGTCCCATTTTAATGGTGTCCGAGATGGTTAGATATCTCACAACCCATTTTGAGTCTGTCATTTGTTCCCTGGAGCATTCAGATGATCCGTATCGACTCGTTAAAGGGATAGTTTGGGTGTTTTGAAGTGGGGTTGTGTTAGTTACTTATTCATAGTCAGCACGGGAGCAAAGCAATGTACTGCTGTGGACTAAAAATATCATTATCAGTTTAAGTGTACGCTATATTTAGAATATTTTCACCTCTTTACCTTGCCGTCAGACAGCTCTTTCCAACCGGAAACTGAAGCCATTATATCCATCTATGCTTTCACCAAAGCCACCAGACTCCATTGAAAAAAAACAGTAATTTTACCACACAGAACACGGGAGTTACTGGTCTACTGCTGCCTCAGCTGGTTAGTTTGTTTGTGTTTATGTGTGATTTTGGTGAATCCAAACTAACCCTTTAAAACACCAAAGACACATAATAACACAAACTAACTAACTGATCGATGCAGCGGTAGACCAGCAACACTCCTGTATTCTGCGTTGTAAAATTACTGTTCCTTTCAATGGAGTCTGGTGGCTTTGAAGAGAGCATAGATAACAGTATAATAGTTTCGCTAGATTTCCTTGCTATGAGACAGCTATACAGTCCATGTTTCCAATGGGGAGCTGAAGCCGTTATCAATGCTCTCGCCAAAGCCACCAGACTCCATTGAAAAAAACAGTAATTTTACCTCTCAGAACACGGGAGCTGCTGGTCTACCGCTGCCTCGATCGGTTAGTTTGCTTGTGTCACTGTGTGACTTTGGCATTTTAAAGGGTTAGTTCAGATTCACCAAAGTCACACAATAACACAAACAAACCAACCGATCGAGGCAGCGGTAGACCAGCAACTGCTAGGTAAAATTACAGTTTTTTTCAATGGAGTCTGGTGGCTTTGGCGAGAGCATAGATGGATACAACAGCTTCAGTTCCCCATTGGAAAAGGCTGTCTGACGGCAAGGTAAAGCGATGAAAATATATGTTTTGCTGCAGGCACCGAAACGGAGTATGGATAAGTACCTCATACAACCCCACTTCAAAACACCCCAACTATCCCTTTAAGTCTGGAAATATCAAAGGGAATTGCAGGAATTTTGATTAATGTGACTGACTGCACTTTCCAACAAAGTTTCCTGGAAATGATTGTGTAATGTGATACTAATTAGAGAGACAATGGTCTGACACAGCAATCTGAGTTTAGTTAGTTGTTTTGAGTTCATACGGAGGAGTTTCTTTGAAAGAACTGATAAAATATTAATACAAGTATTCAGAGGATCCAGACTGAACTGGGACACAGCGAGTAAAGAAAAAAGACAGATAACCGGCTGTATCAGCCGCCATACCGAAGCACTTGCTAAGGTTTGTCTGTTTGTCGATGAAGACTTTGGCAGAGACCACGTTTCCGAAAGGCATGAACATCTGCAGTATGTCCTGGTCTCCAAACTCCTGGGGCAGGTGGTAGATGAACAGGTTGGCGCCCTCGGGACCTGGCGGGGACGAGATGCAGAGCGAAGGTGTGAGGTCACGGCGGCTTTTCATTTAAGCAAAACCTGCAGGAGAGGCGAGCGCTGCATGCGTCGTGGCAAACTGCTGTGCTGTCGTCATAGGAACGGGGCTGAAGCAGACGTCGCTTAGCACAATATTGCACGACCTTGAGTTTGTTATTGCTTTTAAAACAACATTAAACAAAGATGAATGCTTTTCATTTTCATTTAATAGTAATATTTTCGCTCTCCACTAACAAAAGTAGTTCTCTATTCTCTTGCTTTTCATTCATTCTTTCAGCCGCACGTCGTCTCTCTTAAGAGGGGTCGTCCTCATCCTAAGAGGTCAGATCTCTCACAATCATTAAATCTGTTCTCCACTGCTAAATGAAGCCCGATATCGGTCACATCTTTGTCTCCCTGGAGGCTCTGAACTCCTGGATGGACTGTCAAAGAAAGAAAAGCATCTTTACAAATGGATCTTTGTTGGTAGCAGAGATGAGAAGTGGACAAACAAACATGTTTTACTACACATTTCATCATCTGCTTTGTATTCAACGCTGTTGTTGAAAGCTTTTGGGAATTTTTCTACTTTAACCACCAGGTTCTGTATGAAGGTGGCACTTTGCGACAGCACAGATATGTAGACTGATCAAATTCACATTTTCTCTTCTACAATATAATATATTAACTGTAAAATCGCCAACAACATTTTTTAGAGGTCTGATTAAACAGAAATATATCAGAATGATTCCTAATTAATTCATACTTAAGGCCTTTACGTACCGGGGGCTTGGAAGTGGCGTTACTTAAGTACGGAAGTTAAGTGACAAATAAATCAACGTTGACTTGTGATGGGCGAAAGTCCGGTATTTTCTGACTATTTCCTAGTCCACGATTACGTTAATTACACACAAATTGATTTTGTGGGATATATATGACTTACAGTGCTTTACTTTTCGTAAGTACAGCTACGAACGGTGTATGAGATGATTAAATTGCACCAAAAAAACGCCCTGGGTATGTAAAGGGTTTTAGAGTAAATTTTACATTTTGTGCTATTCAAGTAACGTCAAGTTCCTTCAAAATAAGACTAAAAGTAATTGTGAATTAGTGTATTTTTCTTTTGGTAAATGTTTGGTTGATAATTGGAATAATAGGTGTGATTGAAGAGGGAACTCCTTAAAATTATTCCTACTAACTTTACTTAAAAAATAGATACATTCTGGTCAGTAAAGGACATTTTGTATAATTACAAGGCTGATTATTTGTGAAATTATTGTTATTCTAAAGAAGTATATTGTGGTATTATTTTGTTAGTAGAGTCTGGTGTGAAGGATTTATATCCTGTACCAGAAAAGATTTCAATAAATGTCAATAAATTGATTTTATAGCTGAAAAACTGACATAAAAATGGTTTTGATCCAGGTATTAATAAAAAAATGTTGATCTTTGGTAAAAACGTTTTAAAGTGGAGGTTATACAGATTTTCAAATAAATTTGAGAAATAAATACAGTATGTTTTTCAGATATGTAGAGCTTGTTAGTTTTGGAAGAAAAATCTGTTTATCAAATGATGTGTTTATTTTGAATATTTAAAAAAATAGGATAAGATTGGATAAAAAACAATACACAAATGTCCCCAATTTCAACAACAGCAGTTTTTTTTCTACTTAATTAAAAGTTAATTATTGTTTTTTTTCTCATCATTTCCTATTACAATAATATTTTTTTTAGCTCTTCCTGTTGAAAAAAACATTATTTCCAATAAAAATGCTTGTCTAAAACACAGTAAAACGTTTTTCTGCATGTGGCAATAAAAAATCCAGGTCATTTGGGGTCGTGCTCCATTTAAAAAGGCGTTTGTTTACATATTTATAGTGTAAAATAATCCTGCCACTTGACTTGAATGGATTAATTTGTGACATTTTACCTAGATATTCCACTACTATGATTCATATTTTTATCAAAAAGATCATTCTAGTTTTCCGCTGAGAGTTTAAATGTCTCTACAGAGTAAATCCTCCGGCTGTAAACACTCTGAATCTAACTCCCGTGGAGCCGGACTGATGTGCAGACGGTCGACCCCCAGGCTACTGACCCTCTTTCTGGCTGCCGGCGGCCCCTTGCTGTTGCAGCAGGGACTGGCTGTAGAGGGTGGGCAGCGCTGCGGCGGCGTACTGCTGGATCCCTGAGTAAGCCTGCGTCAGCGCGTCCATGGTGCCTGCCGTCCCGTTGGTGAGCCCTGCGCCGCCCAAGCCTCCGTTGAGAGCTGCCATACCTGAGAGCATTTGAGCAACTTTACATAAAACCCAACAATGAAGAAAGAAGAGTGCACTTACTCATTAGCGCTCCCATTGAAGGTTGTGTTTTTACCACACATACATAAAACGTCACACACACATTCACACAGACTACACACACGTCACACACAAAAGAAACATCAATACGTCTACACAAGAAACACAACAGTTAACACGGGACACACAAAGTACAACTTTAAACACAGTAAAGTACAGTATGGGCGTAGCTGATGACAGCCAGAGCTGCACACAGGTGTACTTCAAGTCAAAAGCGACAAACGCACGCACACAAAAACACACTAAGAATAGAGAAGTGTCGACAAAACACTAAAACAAAATGTAAAACACCAGAATGATGACGTAAAAAACACACTTTAGCAGGAGGGTGGCTTTAATGCAGGGCCACATACTGTATATGGAGGACGGAACCTGCTAAAATAAAAAATAAATAAATAAATTCAAAGGGAAAATTGTGCATAAATAAATAAATAAATAAATATATAAATAAATACATACATTTAAAATAAATATAAAATAAAAATAGTGCAAAAATTAATAGATAAAAAAAATGAATGAATGAATAAAAAATAAATGCAAAAATAATTTAGAAATTTAAAAATAAAGAAAAATAAATCCATAAATAAATAAAAGGGAAAATTAAACCGAAGAGTAGGGAATCAATACAAACTAAAAACTAAAACAAAAATATCAAAATATGTTACATTTTATCAATTAATTAATGGCTATATTTATTTATAATATAATTTTTGCTACATTTAATTACATTTATTTATCGAGTCATTTATTCATTTATTTTTTATTTTGGTAGGTTCCGTCCTCCATACACATAAAGGGACACATTTAGTCTGTAAAATAGTCCCAAAGACGCTATCCATTTGGATTATGGTTAGTGTAATAGCCTGCGTTTCAATAATAAAAGGGATCTAAAGTGATAATTGTTTATTTTAGGATAACTATGGTCAGATTGAATTTTTTTTGCATGAAAAGTGACATATTATATATTTTTTTAATACGGAATTAATCACAATTAGTATTTTTGTCCACGTAATCTGTATTGATATTGATATGTGAAATCCCATCATGGTCCATCTTCAATGATCTGCCATTTCAACACTTCTAGCTGCTCTAAATGTGGAGAATTATGTTGCCAGAACAGCTAAACATCAACAGCGAGGTGTGATGTGTTTTTCCAGCCCGTGACGTCTCTCTTTAGGGGTGAAGACTGGCACGAGGAGCGCCGTGGAGGGAGGCCTGGTGAGCGGGGGGGCTGGTTTGAAAAGTGAAGGAACGCAGCAGTAACACTCATTAGCTGCTTGTAACGGCTTAATATCACGGCGGAGGGCAACTTGTCTGAGGGGGTCTGACATTGGCTCGGCGTCCTGTCGCCTCACCGTCAGACACAGAGAAATAAATTATCACCGCAGAGCTCCGGATTATAGGTCACTCATTTATTCAGGAATAATTGCACCGGTGACCTTTGCAATTCAATTAAGGCCTAGATGTGTTTAAATGAGGGCGGATGGCGGGCGGAGGAGGGGGTGGATGGATGAGGAGGGGTTCACGATGCGGAGAGAAAGGATGCAAAACGAAAGCGACCTATTCTGTTTGAAAGTGTGTGTGTGTGTGTGTGTGTGTGTGTGTGTCCTGTGTTTCTGTACCTGTGTGCGCTCGAGTAGACGCGTGTATGATTTACACAGCGGATACAGCTACTCCAGCCGAGGAGCGGTAAAGGTCAGAGGAGAATAATGTGGTGGAAGAGGCCGGTAGTACAGGATCTCTGCTGTAATAACAGCTCTGATTAAGATCCCAGCTCCGTCTCCCCAGAGGTCAGAGGCAGGACACACAGCGCGCAGCTCGCCAGACGCCGCTACACCACACGGGCTGTGTAGTCGATACAACTCACGTGTGGATAGAAACGTCTATCTGCTCTGGATCAAACCGTCAACATACAGTCACTTATTTAAACTAAATGCACTTGATGCTAATCCAGCTGCCCTGCAAATTACTTGTATCTTAAAACCAAGACTAGTTTGCCCATATTTTCTTCTTCGTATCTTCCTTACAAGAACAATCTTTTGTGGCATTAAAATTATCCAATTTTTTCAAAAAAGATTTCATGGAAAAAGCAATTCCATTTGAAAATGGAAAGGCTTATATATACTGGGCATGAAAATGTTTTTTTTGTGATGAAAATTGGCACCTATTTATCTATACTTATAAATCTAGATTTTGGTGCATTTTACTAAAAGAATGGCCATTTTTTTTCTATTTGTTGTACATGAAAAATAACATATTTTGTATTATTTTTGGCATGAAAATGGACAAATTTTGTATTTATTTGGTAGTAAAGATTTAGCTTTTTTTGTGCATGAAAATGATCAAATTTAGTATAAATTGGGCATGAATATCGTCATCCAATGTTTTTTAGTGTTGAAAATTGGCACCTATTTATCTTTATTTATTTTGAGCAAATTTTGGTTTATTTTAGAATAAAAAATGCAAAATTTTTCTGTTCATCAAAATCAACATATTTTTGCTACATATATAGCCAAATTGTGCATTTCTTGGCATTAAAATGGACAACATTTAATATGTATTGGGCAGGACATTTATCAAATTTTGTATTTTCTGGCATGTGCATGTTCAAATTATGTTATTTTGGCATAAAGTTGTAACATTTGGTATTTCTTTGCAGGAAAATTTTAAAATTTGGACATTTTGGGCAAGAGAATGATACAATTTTGGCAAATAAAATAATCAAACTGAAATTTTTAAGGACATGAAAATTGTCATATATAGTAAATGGGTAAGAAATTGTCAAAGTTAGAGTTTTGCCACCCATTGAACCTGCTATTATTCTCTTGTAGAGTTGACAGAAAACACAACAATGACTCAACAGAACAACCCGAAGTGAAACAACTACAACACGGTCCGACACACAGAGAAAGAGAGAGAGAGAGAGAGAGAGAGAGAGAGACAATCGCGTGATGTGGCAGCAGCACGCCAACTCTGCCGGGGCGGCACACCAGCACTCTGACAGCAAGCGTAACCCCGGAGACACAACCAGGAAGCGGATGGAGAGATGGAGAAATGGAGGAATGGATGGGTGAATATATCTGCTGCCAGATGAAGGAATGAGGTAGCCGCCATTGAGAGAGCGAAAACAATTTACTGTCGAGTGAAACTGAGACGCAGAGAGACGACGGGAGGAACCAAACTCAGTGTAGTTTCCTCTTGTTATCTGTGATCTTTTCTTCTGTTTTATCTTTCTCTTATTCAATCTTTAATGTCTGAAATGAAGTAAATGATTGATTTAACATCTAAAACAATGAATATATGATCATGTTTTACCCTACGGGCTAAATCTAAACTATGTACTAAAAGTATAAATAATTTCTGTACAGACATTTGCATTAGAGTTTGGAGTTTCTGCATGGGTTTTTGATATACTTAATGATATTAAACACAGCTAATTGGCATGTATTTTTGTCTTTTTAGTACAAATTCTGCAGGATCTGTTAAAAAAATAAATTTTAACTGGTTTTAATTAATAGTTTAAGTAACAAATCTTTATTTTTTCTGAGATTAAATATGATAAATTGTCAGCTTTAATAAAAAATCATATGCAATAGCCTCCAAAAACCCATATCAGCCAAACTCTAGTGTGCTGTAACGCTGCGTCTCTCTGCATCGGCTCACAGGTTGTAGTATAGCGATGTTGCCGTTGGGCGTGGATGGTTCGGAGGTGTAGGTGAAGGTGGAGGTGGAGTCGCTGATGGCAAAGTGAATACTCACTGTTGACGCTACCTGCTAGTGCATTAATGTTGTTCAGGCCCACAGTTGCGCCTGCCAGGCCCTGCAGGGTGCCCAGAGAGGTCAGAGAGTTCATGGCGCTGGCGTTGGAGCTTGCTGTTGTGCCCGCCGCTGCGGAAAAAGCAGGGGTAGAACGGGGGGAAGGGGAAGGGAGGGGGAGGAGGTGAAGATGAAGAGAGTGAAAAGAGAAAGGAGGGATGAGGATGGAGGTGAAGAGGGAGAGTAGGAGACAAAGAGGCAGCCTTGTTATACAAGCTTCAACAAGGCTTTCTTATTATAATAAGAGCTATTTCGTTCAGCTCAGCCTTTGTAGAGTTTATACAGAAGGCGCTATGTGAACAATTTAACATCATTTTGAAATATTCATGTTATAACTGCAAACAGCTGAAACCACTGCTGAGAAGACTGGCTGCCTTCGCTTCACCTCAACGAAGGAGTTCATGTTATTAATGCTCCGTTTGTTTGTTTGTAAGTTTGTTGGATCTCAAAAAAAATAAAATATTTTAATGCAAATTGGTGGAAAGTAGATGAGTGATTAGGTTTGTGACCATGTGACCACTTATACCAAATTTTAGAAGTCCTACTTATGCTGCATTCACAGGGAATCAGGTAGGTGGTTAACCGGATAACATGTCAGTCAGGCTGTTCTCATACAACGTTCGTAGCTAAACCTACGAAAAGTAATGTACTGTAATTCCTCTATATCCCACAAAATCCATTCGTATGTAATCCACGTTATCGCCACATAACTTCCATACTAATGTAACACCACTTCTGTGGTTATTTCAACCCAAACCACAATCTTTTCCTAAACTAAGTAGATTTGTTGCCTAAACCTAACCAAGATGTTTCCTACGAAGACGGAAGTTTATTTTGAAAAGACTACATGCATATAACGAGCATAAATTGACACTTGTTGCTGGACATTTGTTGGAAAACGCACCAAAAATGAGGAATAACTTTTAGTAAGATATCATACGAAGTGTTGGGGATATGTTGTTTCAGTGGACGATAGCAGGACGGTAAAATTAGGTGAGGCGGCGGAGAAAATCAGCAACGGTAAAGGCAGACGGTTTTGCCGTCCTCAGCGACAAAATTTACAGTTCGCATTACGTAGCTCCTTCACACAAGGAGAACGTTGTTTAAGTTTGCAATAGAATATTAAGAGAACTGCATTTTATAGCTACATGCATTGCTGTTTGTAAACAATACAGCATCACCATAGCAACATATCGTCATGTGTGTTTCCTTTTGCGGTCCTGCCATTTCATCGGACTGTTAGTTTGTTTTTCCTGTGCCGTCCAGAATCTGTTGTCCGCCATCTACCATCTGCCTGACACCTCTTCCTAATTGAACGCGGTGTGAAAGAGCAAACGAGCGAACAGCAGATTGTTTCAGTTTTTCCCGATGAAGATGTCCTAACCTGCTCCGTACGTTAGTGAACAAGCTAAACAACGTGCCACAAAAAAGCGGAGTTTCGTGCACCTGCCCAACCTCCAATCTATTTTCATTGCTCAAAATTTGACAGCAACTGACAGTTAATCAATGACATCGCTCAGAGGATATCTGGAAATGTTTCCGTGCTCCATTCGCTAGAGTTCGCTTACTCGCTGTATGTTATGAAGAGGTGTGATTCCGTGTGAATGCAGCATAACGGCACGGTCACACATGCGCGAATGCAGGCGAGTGACCATCGACTACTGAGGCAATATTCACCTGAAAGTTCACCAAAGTTGAACTCCATGCTAATTTGAAGATGCACATTTGCCTCGCGACTTTGCTTGAAAAGAATGAAAGTGAATGTTTATTCCGTGCATGTGTGACCGCGCCTTAACTCTGAAACAGTGAGACGAAGAAGCACATTTTTCTCGGATTTTTGGATTGAAGATATTAATATAATCCAAAGCCATTTCAGCCTAAACAGATTTTCCAACATTTATTTTGGAGAACTTCTCCTCCAAATTTCATCCAATATTGACCAAATTTTGGACCATAGTATGTTCAATTATTCCAAAAAGATTAATTTTGGATTTGATTCTTTTAATTAGTTTTCTAAATTGTTGAAAGCCATGATTCTGCAACTAAATTTAGAAGACACGTGAGTGACTGGATGGCGTTGCTTCTTTATGTAGTCCAACAGCAGATTGATAAAAGTTAATATCCATAATAACTCAGAGGTCATGAGTTTGACTCACTCTCTGAATACAGGTGCAGATTAAAAACTTACATTTCCGTTATTAAAACGCAACAATGCAGAACTAAACCGCAGCCTTGGCCGAGGTTATGCAATGTTTTCTAGTTCCTAGTGAGATTCGTCTGGTCAGATTAGCGAGGACAGATTTGCTGGGAACTTTTATTCCAGAGCAAGCAGAGCCTTTTGATGATGAAGATGAATGCTGAGAGGCCAGTAGAGAAATCACTTCACAACACGTTTATCATTTAAATAGAACCAGTCTGAATGGAGAAAATCTTGAAACATCTCCCTAACGCTGTGATCTCGAGGCAACCAATTGTCTCCACAGTGATCTCATTCTTTCACGGATCTATAATAACGTGTCTCAGATTAATTAAAGGTGCCACTTGTAATATTTTTAAACATCAGTGTACCATTATAATCAGCAGCACCTTGAACCTTCATATAAAAAAACACCATGTACAGAATTATGTGGAGATGAAAACACGTCTTTAAAAGAAGACAGCTGTATGGTTTGTTTTGATCAAGAGATATTTCACAAAAGCAGGTAAATCGGAGGATTGCTGCATTCAAAGTGATGCTGTAATTGCATTAAAGGGGACATATCATGCTCGTTTTCAGGTTGTATTTTCATGTTGACATGCTTTAATGTTCAAAAAACACATTATTTTTCTCATACTGTCTGTCTGAATATACCTGTATTCACCTTCTGTCTGAAACGCTCCGTTTTAGTGCCTGGAGAAAAATATGGTTCACCTTTGCAAAGGTAGTTCTCAAGCTGTGGGTGGTTTATTCTAATGAGCCTGCATGTGACATAGGAAGGGGAGCCAAATCTGAACGGCTTGTTGAATCAGATGTTTTATTTTTTTGGCAAATTTTCATTTAATTTAGCATAAGAACGGACAAATTTTGATTTTTTTTTGTACAGGAAAAGTGACATTTTGCATTTTTGGCTTATAGGACAGGTTTTGTATTTATTAGGTATTAAAATTGACAGATTAGCATTACCTTGGATGAAAGTTGTCCAATTTTATATATTTTTATATATCATTTATATATTTTTTTGTCACGGAAAAGCAAAATTTAATGTTTTTTTTTGTGATGAAAATTATATAAATATTTATTTATTTATTATTATTTAATTTTTTGCAAATTTTAGTTTAATTTAGCAGTATGGCCAAATTTTATATTTTTTTCTACCTATAATTTTGTAATTACTGACACGGAATTAGTCATAATTTGTATTTTGGCCGTGAAAATAGACAGGTTTTGTATTTATTGGGCTGTACAGTAAAAACAGATTAGCATTTTCTCGCATGAAAGTTGTCCAATTTTGCATTTCTGGCATGAAAAGCGCAACATTTAGTATGTTTTGAGCAGGACATTTTGTATTTTCTGGCATGTACATATTCAAATTATGTTGTTTTGGCATTAAATTGTACCATTTTGTGCTTTTTTGCAGGAAAATTGTCAAATTTGGACATGTTTTCTGTCTTGGCAGCCCACAAAAAACTGACTGGGTTGTCTTATTTCACACTTTTCACAGATACCCAAATGTATGAGCACAAGCACTGAAAAAGTTTTTCATGATATGTCCTCTTTAAAAAAACAAAACACAAGGACCATCCAAAAAAAGCAGACATATGTACAGAAAAGGCAAGAGCACAATCAGAGGAGACATTTTTACGCTTATAAATAACCTTTCGGTTTCTAATTATGAACCTTTTCTCTCTCATATTTAGGATAAATTCCTCGAGCACAGCTGGTTTTAAATCAGTTGTCACTGACACAAAAAACACACACAATTCAACACAGTGGACACAAACTCACACACACATACACCTGGGACACACACCGATGTGAAATGTGTGCCATACATGAGCTGCTATGTCAGTGGTGGGTGGCGGTGGTGGTGGTGGGTGAGATGGCGAGGAAGGTATGGTGCACAAAGCTCGCAACCTTGTTCTGTTTCCTGACAAAAGAATCCATTTACCCTCGATCTCATCAAAGCGATGCCAACAAAGCAGGATTGCCGCTGAACATTACCAAGAAATGGCGTGACAATAGGGGGAGCATTATGTCGGCAAAACAAAAAAACAAAAAATGCTGGCCTGTCTCCATGCAGAACTGTCTATATTTATCAAACTGGCGTGATGCTTTCAGTTTCATTGACACATGCAGTATAGCGCCACTCATTCACACTCAACCTGAGTGTGTACTATTCAAGGTTGGACTGACATTCAGAGTCAGAAAAGAGAGAGAATAAAAGAGAGGAAAGCATGGAGAGAGGAAAAAGGAAGACAAGAGCGGGCATTCACGCCAGTTGCGAAGCGGCTCGGTGGAGGCAGGAAGTGGGATGGAAGCGGCGCAACGTGAAGGAGGAAGGGGGTAAGAAGGTGGTGGTGGTGGTGGAGGAAGGGGGGGGGGAGCTTTTCATATTCATGCTCTGTTGGGAGTGCGCTCCAAAAGAGACAGCAAAACCACGGCTGCTGGAGCGAGGCCGAGCCGACATAAAAGGGGAGAATGATGGAGCAGAAACAGGGAGCTTGTCAAAAGGAGGGCAGCAGCAAAAGACGAGGGCAACGAGGAGGAACACAAGGAGGAGGAGGAGGAGGAGGAGAATGAGGAGGAAAAAAAAGAGGAAACTGAAGGTGGCGATATTTAACCTGAGTCCAGACATCAACCTGCTACACCCCCCCGACCATGAGCAGAGACAAAACACCAACACATACAGGTGCAAAACAAACCCCGACCGCCGTGTCTACATGGTCTCTAGAGCTGGTGAGGTTAGGCACAAACACTCAAAGACGGAAACGTTTAAGCACACAAACACACAGACATGCACACGCACGCACACGTATACAAGTGCGTTCACGGGATGGCGTGGTTGTTGGTGGGGGGAAGTGAGAGGAGGACGCAGCAGCGCATCAACAACACAGCATGGTTTCTCTGGTTAAGATGGAGAGGTCTGAGAGGCGGAGACACACACCATGGGAATGTGCCGGAAACAACACTGACGGGGAGATCTGAACAATGGTGATGGTTTCAGTGATGGCGGTGGAGTGCCGGGGTCATGGGGGCGACAACAATGGTAACGGTGGAGAGCGGAGGACGTAGGCCGGCGTCGGACCCCCCAACCTGAGTGGCTGCGGTGTTACCTGGGCTGGTCAACGCTCCCAGGGAGGCGGCGTTGGCGGACAGGGCGTTTGCGGTGGAGGGACTGGCTGAGTTTTGGGCCGCCGCCGCCGCCGCTGCTAAAGTGGCCAGGTTCTGCAACTGCAGAGCACTCATACCTGGAGAGAGGAGCCAGAGAGGTGGGGTGTCAAACCTGGGGAGGCTGAGGCGGTGGCCGGAGCTGCCTGGCCAGACCGGACCGGGACAGTGCACCAGAGGACAGGACTGAACACGAGTTAGCTGCCTGGCGTCCGGAGGCGAACAAGAATAACAAGAGTCGTGTGTGTGTTTATGTGCCTGCAAATAATCCCTACATTGTTTTTCTGCTTTATCTTGTAGCGTATCTGTGAAGAGTCTGTAGTGTGTGAAGACAAACCACAGCAGCTGATTTTGCTAATAAGTCCCAAATGTGTTTGAATCAGTAAAAGCAGCTGTTGGTGCATTTCTCTGAGGCAGAAATCACTGATTTAGTTAAACTTTTATTTTTCTGTCGAAGGAAAGCTCAGCGGAGAAGGATCCAAAAATAAAGGAGGAAACTAACCTCCCTAGTCTAGTTATCCAGGATTTTTTTTTTGCCAATTATATCACTTGAGATTCAACTAGAGCTCCTTCTTTGCTCAGCTATAATTAAAATAACAGTCTAAATGGCCGTTCAGATCTACATATTTACAGTACTGAGTCATGATTAGAGCCTGACTGATGAGGGGCTTTTGAGGCTGATATTGGAATTTGTATTATAAAAGGTGCCTTTTCAACATCTGTCTGGGGATAACAGATGAAAATTAGCCTTTTTTTTAGGCTAACTGGCTAATTTACAGCTCTTTCTTTCCTGTTCACCAATGAACACAATCCTTGTCAAATAAATAAAATAATAAAATATAACTTTTCATTTCCTCCCTTCCAAATTCCCCTTTTGGTTGTGACAACGGTAAGATATTTTACCGTTTAACAATAAACTTTGCTCTCAAAAATAGCAAGATGAAAGTACATTTTGAACAGTAAACATGACTCTGTGGCCCTATGTGTTAAACTATGACGCTCTACTGGCTGTAGTCACGGTAGGAGTTCAGGAGGAAGTCAGGTGTCGTAGTATTAAGAGCGCTAAAGTCTGCGTAGGGAGGAGGTTGGGGTGGATGGATGGGTCTAAAAACTCAGGACTTTCACACAGGAGACTGCTGTCTTTGTGTCCCGTGTGCAACCAAAAGTCAATGCTGACTTATTTTAAGTTACGTAACGTTACTACGTCGCTTACGTAATGTAGCCTTTTTAACTACGTAACGTTACACAACGTTACTATGTCGTGTACATAATGAAGCCTACTTAACTACATAATGTTACTATGTTGCTTACATAACGTAGCGTACTTAACAATGTCATGTTGCACAACGTTACTATGTTGCATGCGTAATGTAGCCTACTTGAATACGTAACATTACGTAACATTATTACGTCGCTAACGTAATGTAGCCTACTTAACTACGTAAAGTTACGTAACATTACGACATCGTTTACGTAATGTAACAAACTTAACTACTTAAATATGACACGTAACGTCACGTACGTATTGTAGCCTACTTGACTACTTAAGTACATCACGTAATGTTACATATGTATCGTAGTCTACTTAACTATGAAACGTTACGTAACGTTACTACGTCGCTTACGTAATGTAGCCTACTTAACTAGGTAATGTTACCTAACGTCGCGTATGTATCGTAGCCTACTTAACTACGTAACAAACTTACTTATTTTTCCTAAACCTAACCAAGTAGTTTCCTGTGAAAATGGAAGTTTATTTTGAAAAGACAGTATATGCATGTAACGAGCGGAAATGACGGTTACCCAGAGTGTCATAGTTTGAAGCGTAGGGCCACTGACCAAGCGGCTATATTTAACGAGTTGGGAGTGAGAATGTGTTGAATATAACAACAAAGATGTTGTATTTTATACTTGAATTACGGAGGATAAGGTATAGATATATCTGTAATAAGCAGTCAGGCTCTAGTCATAGTGGCACATGATTGAAGCTTTAAAAATCAAACTCAAACAGTGCCCCATTCAGCCGTAGTTCGCTGCAGTTGAGGACACCTGCAGGCTGAACTCTCACAGGCATTAGCATACAGGCCTGTACTTAAGCATAATTAATGACTACAAGCCCACACCCAAATGATGGGGAAGCAAAGGCTATAAAACACCTTCTGTGAGTACAACTACACCTTTCACCTTACTCTGTGAATGTGTGTGTTTATGCAAATGTGTGTGTGTGAACATTATATGAGGCAAAACCCTCATAAAGCAAACAGAATCAGTCACCAGAGCAGTTCTTACCACAGAGACGCTTCCTCTGACTCATGAGCTTGTTAAGAGGTAGAGTTAAAGGGAGGACACTGTCAATGTGAGGTGTATGTGTCGTATATACAGTCTGGGTGTATATACAGTACCATGGGAATACGCACACACTCACACACGCACGCACACACACATACAAATAGACACACACAAACAAGACACCATGAAGAAGATCCATCTTGTTTGACGCCGTGTTGAATGGTTTTGTAACATCCAAACAGAGATATCCTTCACCCAGACAACCAAACTGAACGCAGCAGCCAATGACAACAGATGGCTGGATTCATCACTGAGATTCACACTTCTGATTGGTTCATTAAATATAAGTATATATATAAAAGAAAAGGCCAGTTTCTAAACACTCTTTTTTTCATTGTCGTGACGAGCAGCAGCAGGAAGTGTGTTAAAACAACGTGTGTGTGTTCCTGTGGTAATGAGCATGTACCCTTTAAGTGTGCATGACTTTTTTTTTTTACTCATCTGTGCTTAACTTACGAGCGCATCGAAGCCAAAACCAATCTTGTTTTTCAGAGTGATTTTCCCCAATTTTCTGTGATACATCAGCGAGCGAGAATGGATTTCTATTTCTACGCGAATAATCGTTCTTTCTGTGAAACGCACGCTCAAATCTCGACCCTAATTCAGACCGTGTATTTCTTCTTTAAAAAATGCACCACGGGAGCAAAACAGCTGGCTCGTTCTCGACACTACAGAGAGCAGCAGAAGGCTGTTTATAAGAGCTCTCCTTCATGCCTCTTTATTATGATGTACTGTACAAGACATTTTTTTATTTCTCTGCCCTTTATCCCCTCGCTGGGTTTGACCACAGAGGCTCAGATCTACCCACACAATCGATTTCAGGGTAATACCACTTCAGTATGTTTACAATGTAAACAAATACTGTAGAGCTTCATAATCTGTTTCTTTTATCTGTTCCTTCCTGTCTTGTTCCTCCTCTTTTTCTGTTTCCTTTCCTTTCCCCTCTTTCTTGCCAAGTAACGTAACCTAAACCTAAACCCTAAACCTAACCAAGTTGTTTTGTTGCCTAAACCCAAAGTTGTTTTGTTTGAACTCACAACGTTAAGGTTCACTTTCATAACGTACGGATAGGTGCTGTTTGGCCCATCTGAAGCATTAGAATGGGAGCGATAATAACCACTGATAACACCCATTCAATCGGCTGATGACATTCAAAATGACTGCCTATTTCCTCTTTCCTTTCGTCACCTGTCCTGCCTTTTGAATCACCTTTCTCTCTTTCATTTGCTCTGCTCTTTATTGTCTTCCTTTCCTGTCCTTTTCTACCATTTTCCCTGTCTTTTGTGCTTTCATTTTCTTCATTCTTCTCTCTAATCTTTTAAGTTTCTTTTCCCCTTTCTGTAATTTTTCCTTTTCTCTTTTAATTTCCTTTTTCTCCCCCCTGTTCTTTCCCCTTCTTTTTCTTCTCTTTTCCATTTCCTTTCCTTTGCTTCTGGGGCCATTTTCATCCTCTTCCTTTCCTTCCCTTTGTTTCCTTCCCCTCACTTCCTTTTTCTTCATTTAATTCCCCCCCCCTTCCTTTGTACACATCTTTCATGCCTAATTCCTCCTTATTTTGTTCTCATTATCCATTTCCTTCTTTTTGCCTCCCTGCATTTTTTGATCCGTTATCCTCTTTTCCAATTTCCCATATCTTAATAACTGCCTTTCCCTCCTTCTTTCCCTTCATTTCTTCCATGGCCTTTTTCCTTTCATTTCTTTTCCTCTTCTTCCTTTCCTCCCTTTGCCATTTCCCTCGTCTTTTCCATTTTTTTCCTCACCTCTCTTTCTTCCCGGCCTTTCCCTGACGACAAAGACGACTATACTCCTCTCTCCATGCTACCTCTTTTTCCCCCCTTTTCTCAAAGCAACTCTACCGCACAGCTCTTACTTGCATTTGTCAAAGGTTACCTCCCTCATTGAACTTACATTTCCAAGACAGTCGTAAGGAGACAAGGAGCAGGCGGGATATAAAAATAACCGGGTTAGAGGGGAATAAAGTCGAGATGGAGCCGTACAGAGAGAAAAAGAGAGACAGTCGGAGACAAATACAATCTACTCCCCACATCAGAGCCGGAGTATCCGGGCTGTGCAGATGGTACGGGAGTGTGTAGAGCGACTGTGAGCACATATGTGTGCGAGGATGCATGTGTGTGTGTGTGTGTGCGCGCTCCATGCAGCCTGTATGGCAGCGCTGGGCTGCACCAGGCTGGCGTTGGCTGCGTCTAATTGAATGCTCATTGGTGTAATTGAAGCCTCTCAGCTCTGCAGCTCCTCGTGTTAAAGACTGGGACCAGATGTCATTCAGCTGTGTCACATCTCCTGCCAATCACTAATGCTCACTCGCTCGCTCTCTCTCCCGCGCAGATGGAGGACCAACAGATCTCCAGATTCAGACACCGCCACTCGCCCTCGCTTCCAAATCCCACAGCCTATTTATCCGTGTGAGGAAATGTGTGTGTTTGGGCTTCAACAGCAGAGTGAGCAAAAAAAAAATTTAAATCAGCCACAGGGAAATTGCAAGGCGTTGTAACTCAAGAGAACACGACAGAAAAACTGGAGGATACAAGACGGGACTTTAAAAACACACTTCAGATAGTGTTATTGTGTCTTGGCAATTTCCTCATCCTGTTTTCCCCGCGTCAAACCGACTAAACAGCGTAGAATTAAGAGCTGACACCTCGCTAAGAAACTCACAGACGGAGAGAAGAAGAAGAGTGCGAAGGCTGGAGGGAGGCGTAAAGGTGAGATGAAGAAACTGTGATTGAAGAGGGTGGGAGGTGCAAGCTGCGAAAAAGAGGCTTAAAATAAATAGAGTTTAATGGAAAGAGAGAAGAAGTCAGAGATGATGAGAGCGAGTATCCACGGGTCCCCTGGAAGTCTTAAATAACCCAAATTTAAAGCCCTAAAAATTATATTTCTTAAAGACAGAGATTTTATCTTGTTCAACATTTAATAGGAGGCTTCTTGGCACGCTCAAGGCTGAGATTAATACAGAACTGGGTTAATACAATATGCATTTTTTATTGCAACAGCTTCACTTAAGAGAATTGGACTGTCCCTCACCACTTTACATTTCCTATTTCTTTGTGTCCTTTTTTCTCGTTCAACCCATTTAGAGTTTGAAATGTTTCCACGTTCGTTGCAAAATAGGCTGATTTTATTAGCTTTACGTCTTAATTTCCTTCTTTAAATTGGCTTTAAACTAGGGCTGTCAAAGTTAACGCGTAAGAGCAGGCTCGGAGTGAAGATACTGATTTCATATTAAACTAGAAAACCTAAGAAATCCATTGGTACCAACCATGTCATACTAGCTTTTCGGGAAAAATGATAAATAACGCTACGAATTTACGCTAAATTTTGGCGAGGAAAAACTGGCATGGCCATTTTCAAAGGGGTCCCTTGACCTCTGACCTCAAGATATGTGAATGTAAATGGGTTCTATGGGTACCCACGAGTCTCCTCTTTACAGACATGCCCACTTTATGATAATCACATGCCGTTATTTGAATGCAGTATAAATGTGTTATTTTCTCCTATTCAAAAAATGGTGAATCTGAATATTTCTGCATACTGGGGTCCCTAAACAGTATTGAATTACATAAATTGCATATCACTGTAAAGCTGAGACTCCTGTGGATCCAATGATCCCAACTGTTTTCCTGTGTGATGATGTTAGTCCCCATAGTAGCCATTTCATTGTAGTGAGACCATTTTTTGAAACGTGACCTCACTGTATAAAATGACCTGTGGTGACCTCTAGGATAATCACAGCCTCATGAAACTTTACAGCCACAAACTAGAGACCTAGAGCATTCAGAGGATGGGTGGTTCTCCTAGCTAGATTGACAATAAAGGGGATTCTGAGCAGTTTACACAACAGAAGTGCTCGCAATCTAATCACCGAAAAATGCAATTCTTGCAGAAATCTCCAAAATGTCAAAAGTTTTTGATACCAAAACACAGCATGGCTTTTTTTCTATGGTGTTCCTCAAGGTCTTGGTGTCTTAATGTTGCATTTTGGAGGGATAATTGATCATTTTTATCAATTCTCCAGTGGTAAAAAAAGGTTAAATTTATCACCAGATCTGTGTAACAAATGGTATCAACCCAAAAACTGCTGCAATAACTCATGAGACCTAATAGAGCATGGGGATGACCATCATATACTTCTATCATACTTAAATTTCTTATTAACGACTAGAAGAACTTGACACACAGTGCTGAGCTGCATCTCAAATTACTCTTCAGGTTCCCAGCTTTCAGATGATGTACACCACTTCGATGTGACATCTGCTGCTGACATCCCCGGTCCCCCACCTCTACCCTTCAGTTCTCGTAGCGTTAAAAATATCTATAAAAGGCTTTGACCCTGCAGATACTCTTGAAAGGAAATATGGAAGCGCAGATGACAGATCACAGAGAGAGAGCAGTAGATGGCGCCAACCTGCAGAGCAAAGATATCCACCAAAAAGCCACCCACTTTTAACCGTTTTCTCCACTCCCTTTTCTTCCCCGGTGCTATACCGTTAACCCGCCGTGGGCACAGCTCTCGTCTGGCCTCATTAAAAGATCAAGACAATTCTTAAGCTACTGTTAACAAATCTTCAGGGCAAAAGATCTCGCGAGTTCATCTGTTATGCTCTTTGGTCCTCTTTTAGAAGCCTGTGAACAATAAAAAAGAAAAACAATCGCCGTCGTGGATCGCGGTTACGGGTAAAAACTGATTCTGTGACTCACCGGCCATCTGCTGGATCCCGCTGAAGGCTCCGAGGTTACTGGAGGAGGTTGCCTGCTGGAGCAACTGATGGCAAGAAGAGAAAGAAAGAGAGAAACAAAGTGAGCAGTGTGGATACAGAAGGCTTAATACAACGCTACGCTGAGAAGCTACACTCGTGATTTGGCAATGTGGTTTTTGCCTCAGTGCTCGAGGAGTAAATGAGCTGCTAATATAGTTTGATCTCTCCTCTAAGCAAACACTGTTTGTATTCCGCCATGATTCTTCCAGACAAGTTGAGCATGAAAGCTCCAATCCAGCCGACTAATTAGATTCAGAAACAAAAGTGGAATACTGATGCTGTCAAAAACTCATCCTTCAAAGACTTGAATTAACAGCAAATTAACATCTTGTTACTATTGTTTGAGTGTTTTTTTTTTCTTCCCCTCCAGAATAGAGCTTTCAAAAGAGTGAAAAACAGGATTGAAGGAGAAGCAGAAAAAATCTGGGGGGCTCAATTCACAAAACACTTTTTTATCTCTCCCCAAAAATAAATCAATAACAAGTAAAGGTGGGAGCTCTGGTTTACCTCGTAATTGCACTTAGAGTCAAACAAATTGAGATGTGTGTTTTAGGGGAGTTTGAGAGTCAAGAGTAAGTATGAAGCTCTGAAAAGGACTGCAGAGAGACAGGGAGAGAATGAGGTTTCTGAACTTTAAAACAAAAAACCCTACAAATCCCCCCAATCAAACAAATGAAGCGATGAAGGTCTGGGACACGGTGCAGCCGAGCCTCCACTGCAGGATCCCTCAAATTGGGGATCAGTGGACTCCCAGGGGGTCCCACATTGTCCCCAGATGCGTCTTTTCTTTGTTTAATCCCACAAAAGTCCTGAGATTTTACCACAATTAGTGAATATACTGGAACAATTACAAAAAATAAGCCTCGCTTTCAACTATTTTTTCCATTTGTTTTATCTCCAAATTTCCACGAGCTAAGAAAAACAGCCCTGTTTTTAGCTTTGCGACACTTTTTTCAGTTAATCTAAAGGGTTTTAATGGTTTATTTAGTTTAAAAGTAGGAGAACTTTGTCAACCAATACAAAAAAGTAGGGCTGTCAATCGATTAAAATATTTAATCGCGATTAATCACATGATTGTCCAGGATTCAAGGGAGATTTGTCAAGTATTTAATACTCTTATCAACATGGGAGTGGGCAAATATGCTGCTTTATATACAAATATTGTACAGAAACCCTCACAGGTACTGTATTTTGCCCAAAATTGAATGTAATTATCATAAAGTGTGCATGTCTGTAAAGGTGAGACTCGTGGGTACCCGTAGAACCCATTTTCATTCACATATCTTGAGGTCAGAGGTCAAGGGACCCCTTTGAAAATGGCCATGCCAGTTTTTCCTCGCCAAAATTTAACGTACTTTTGTAGCGTTATTTAGTGATCTTCCCGACAAGCTAGTATGACATTGGTACCAATGGATTCCTTAGGTTTTCTAGTTTTATATGATGCTAGTATCTTCACTCTAGCTTCAAAACTACAACCTAAAAATCGCAAGTTGCATTAATGCATTAAAGGAATTAGCGGCGTCATTGTCACGTTAACTTTGACAGCCCTAATACTACTAAATGGTTTTGCTAAGTATATATTTGGAGTAAACACTGATTGGACAGGATTTTGACAACAGAGACTGGAGTTCACATCCATCATGTTGTTAGGTTTAGGCCACAAAACCACTCTGGCTACGGTTAGGGAAAGATTGTAGGTTTGGGTAAATAATCACCGTTGAAGACCACAATCTTTCCCAAACTTTAACCTACTGCTTTGAGTTGCCTATAAATAATAATAAGTACGTTGATGATGCTTTAGATGACAGGAGAATATATTTCAGGTTAAAATCAACGGAAAAATGCTGTCAGGACACATTTGCAAATAAGCTCCGTCTGAACTTTTTACAACTTTGGAGTTATTTTAAATGAAAAATACTTCTTTCAAAACATATTTTTGTAACACTTCAAGAACTTTTCTAGTAGCCAGAGTTAGGTGAGGTGTGATCTTGACATAAGAAGCCAAAAAAACGGATTATCACTTGAAATCCCGATAAAAAAATATTCCTAAATGTGTCCTTGCGTTGAGAATTTGATAGAGAATTTTCCGTTGGTCTAAATAAGAGTGAAATACAGGAAAAAGAAGCTATGTCTGTGTATATGTTTTCTGGTTGTTGAGATATTGAACATGTATTATTGGCTTCTGGCGGCCTCAAACTGTTCAGAGACCTCATTTCCTCCCAGCTACAGTCCCAAGAGGAGGATGGAAGAGAGGAGTAACAGAACAAGAGGAAGGAGGGCAGTGAGTGTTTGGAGGTTTTCAGGGTTTTGATTGGGGCACTGACTGCGGCGGCGTTGGCCATGGGGCTGTAGTAAGGGGTGACGGAGGAGGAGGTGATGGTGGGCGACGCGGCGGCTCTCCTTACAGCCAGATACTGCGGAGTGAGGCCCCCCAGGCCCGTCAGGCTCCCCCAGGTGGTCGCACTGTTGAGCTGCTGCATCTGCTGCGCCAGCTGCTGCTGCAGACGCCGCTGCTCCTTGTCCTTCTGCGTGTCGGCGAACTTCACCACGATGGGAGACGAGCAGCCCTGCACGGGAGGAAGAGGAGGAGGAGGAGAGGAGAGAAGAGAGGAGAAGAGAGAGGAGAGGAAAAAGAATGAAGAGAGGAGAAGGATAAAAGAGGAGACAAGAGAGGGCAGGGTAGGAAGGAGGGAGAGGAGAAAGGAGAGGAGACAAGAAGAAAAGAGGGGAGAGGACAGAGAAGGACAAAGGAAGAGAAGAGCAGAGGAGAAAAGAAGAAGACAAAACAGAAAAGGAAGGGTAGAGGAGGAGAAAGCAGAAGATACAAGATAGGAGAGAAGAAATGAGGAGGGGGGGACAGAAAAGGAAAATAAAGAAAGGAGAGGAGCAAAGATGAAAAGAGAGAGGGAGAGAAGAGATGAGCAGAGGAGAAACAAGAGGAGATAAAACAGGAGAGAAGAGGAAGATAATGGGAAGAGGAGAAGAAAAAGAAAGAAGAAGAGGGGAGACGGATAAAAGAGGAGACAAGAGAGAGGACAGGGGAGGAAAGGAGAGAAGAGAAAAGGAGACATGAGGGGTAAAAGAAAGAAGAGAGCAGATGAAAGATGAGAGGAAGGGGACAAGATGGAGGAGAGGACAAAAGAGGACACAAGAGAGGAGAGGAGAAAGGAGGGATGTGAAAAGAGGAAAAGGGAGAAAGAAGATAAGATGGAGGAAAAAGAGGAGAGGAGAAGAGAAAGGAGAGATGAGAGTAGAAGAAAGAAGATGAGAGGTGAGAAAGGAGAGAAGAGGAAGAAGAAAGCAGAAGTTGAGGATGAAAAGTGAGGAGAGACAAAGCGGAAAAAGGAGGAGAAGAAGAGACAAAAGATAATTAGTGAAGGAGGTCTTTATACGATGATATCAGGTAGAAAACACACCTGAACATAAACATGATTAATAAACTGTATATAAATATATAATAATAACGGCAGGAGAATTAAAGTTTTTATGATCACGGGGACGAGGACACAAACACACCGGGAGGACTCACTAAAGTTTATATTAAACTTTACATCAGCAACGAAAAAAAACACTATTCTCAATTAAAAACTGAGACACACACACACACACACACACACACACACACACACACACACACACACACAGAATCAGAGTCACACAGGAAACTTGAGTCTAAAGCCGGTGGGCTTTCTTCTTTTCCCCACAAGGGCTCAGTTATCTCTGAGTCCAGAACGGTTTCACCAGAAACAGATTTCCTGAGTTCTCCAACTATTTCATCAGCTCATATGAACAGACACTTGATGTGTGTATGTGTGTGTGTTAACGTGTGTGTTAGTGTGTGTAAAAAGACAGAGAGATGGGTTGTGATGACCAGAGAGAGAGAGATGTTGGGAGGGCACGAGGGAGATTTGGAGATTTGGACAATCAGAAGTGAATCTAATTGTCCGAGTTTCTCTCCCCTCGGAGCAACCCGACGATTGTCACACACGCGGAGAGAGAGAGAGCGGAAAAAAACACTGATGAAAGTTGCAGCGACGGCTGAAACACGGCGAAGCTGAAACGTCAAGTCATAATCTATCACACCACACCATTGCTCACACACTGCAATCAAAGCCTAACTGGGGGCAAATCCGTCGGAAACAAAGGCAATCTGCCACGGGAGAATAAAAAGCTTTTCATTGAAACATTTAGTTTGAGGCACGATCCGCAACTCGGCAGGGGGGGGTGGGGGGGATTCGGCTACTCTGCAGATAACGCAGCGGCACGCAGTCAGAGCTCAGATATGTGACATGAGTGGAACTGGGTGTCTCTGCAGGTATGTGTATGATGTAAAGAGTCTCTAACTGAACTTTTAGCATTAAATCAATGCAGTCATACAACTTCAAACACCTTTCCAGAACTTATAGTGATGAGCACAAACTTTGTTAATAATAATGATTACACAGCTTTGTTGAATTCTTGATTCTGATTGGTCAATAACGGTGTTTAACGGTCTGTTATTTCTTTATAACAGACCGTTGCTTTGTATAAAAGACCGTTACTATGTATAACAGACCGTTGCTATGTATAACAGACCGTTGCTATATATAAAAGACCGTTACTATGTATAACAGACCGTTGCTATGTATAACAGACCGTTGCTATATATAAAAGACCGTTACTATGTATAACAGACCGTTGCTATGTATAACAGACCGTTGCTATGTATAACAGACCGTTACTATGTATAACAGACTGTTGCTATGTATAACAGACCGTTATCATGTATAACAGACCGTTGCTATGTATAACAGACTGTTGCTATGTATAACAGACCGCTACTATGTATAACAGACCGTTACTATGTATAACAGACCGTTACTATGCATAACAGACTGATACCTTGTATAACAGACCGTTACTATGTATAACAGACCGTTACTATGTATAACAGACCGTTACTATGTCTAAATGTTGACAAGCAGTAACTTGATGTTTTACAGTATACCTGTCTGCTTGTATGTGTGTGACCAGACAACCCCTCCTCTGTGGGCCGAGGCTCGACTTTATCAGCTGAATGAGCATGTCTCCTGTCTGACGGCGGCTCTCGGCCATATTTACGGCGTCTCTCCCTCTCCACCACTCATTTTCCCTCTTTATTCTGACCGCCGACAGATAAAGCAGAGGAGACGACGGGAGAATTGCATTCGGAGGGAGGGTGTCAGTCTGGGGCCTCGCCGCCGCAGCCGATTCCCCATGAGACAGGAGCTCCCTATACCTCTCTGCTAAATATCTCATTACTCCAGCTGACACCCAGCGAGCGGGGGGAAACGCGGCCCAGAATGAGAGTCCTGCCCTGGGAGAGGGGCCGAGGGCCAGGGGCCTCTACGCTGGCTGCCTGCCGCCTCTCCCTGATGGCGGGGCTGCACTTTAAAGTTTTACAGCCGATTGGCCGGCTGGTCAACTTTGCCCTTCGGTGATGAAAACACGCAGAGGGAAAGTGGCAGCTTATGCCATCTGTTGAGAAACAAATCATCATTGATTTTACCGTTGGGGCATTTTTTAATAATTCATCATAGATTAGTAACAGCTTGAACTTTCATATATCAAACACTGTGTGACTACAGTGCTAATCAGCCATGAGCGGGGTGAAACAGCATCGCTGTTCAGGGAAAACCATGTATTTGCAAATTATGTGATTAAAAAAAAATAATCATGAAATAAAACCCTATTTTTTAGACTGTTTATGTCATTATGTTTCTGCATTTCTGCAAACCACGAATACGTTGAATGTGGACGGTTTTGCATTCGCTCAGAGCAAGTGACGTAGTATATCGAGCGACGGTTACTGAAAGTTACGTGGTATAATAATGAGTATAACAAGCGAGAAAGTCCACTAAGGGTTAGCGGGAGGGTTGGTGGTCGGGTCAAACAAACATCGCCGTTTGTGTCCCGTGTGAAAAACAAAATTAAACATCGACTTTATGCTTGTTGCGTAACTATGTAACGTTACATAAGAAAGTCAGCTAAGAGTAGTTTTTATTTACTTATGCAAGTTACGTTGTTACGGTTGTGTTGTTACGGTTGTGTTGTGACGTTGCGTTGGGACGTTGCGACGTTGCGTTGCGACGTTGCGTTGCGACGTTGCGTTGCGACGTTGCGTTGCGACGTTGCGTTGCGACGTTGCATAGTGACGTTGCGTTGTGACGTTGCATTGTTACATTGTTGCGTTACTTTGTTGCGTTACATTGTTGCGTTACTTTGTTGCGTTACATTGTTGCGTTACTTTGTGCATTACTTTGTTGCGTTACTTTGTTGCGTTACATTGTTGCGTTACTTTGTTGCGTTACTTTGTTGCGTTACTTTGTTGCGTTACTTTGTTGCGTTTTCGAGATAGAGGTGGATGGGTAAGTGAAAAACACCGGACTTCGTAACTTAATTTACGCCACTTTCGTAGTTATTTTAACCCAAACCACGAACAAAGTTCTTTCCTGTCAAGACAGAAGTTTATTCTTAAAAGACTGAATGCATGTAATGAGCAGAAATTGACACGTGTTGCTGGACGTTCGTAAGAAAATGCACAAAAAATTAGGAATAACGTTTCATAAGCTATCATACGAGCCGTTGTATGAAGACACGTTGCAGGTAGTATTATAACTTTAATAGGCAAGAGAAAAAGAATTTGAGACTAATCTCCTATGCATGCTTAAAAATCCATTTTAATAGCTTAAACAAGGACTGTGTTTTCTGAGTTCCTGAAAAGTTTTATTTTTTGATAACTCTTTATGCAAAAAACAGGATATTGAGACTTTCTAAAATAAACTATTAGAGTTATTCCCTAAAGCAGGGAAAGCAGTAAGCATCCTGACTTTCGCCACACTTGAAGCTTTTTTTAGTCCGTTTCAGAATATTTACGAGCCAGTAATGATGTTTATAGGTATTTGTTGCTGATGGGCGTCTGTGAAAACGCTGCCGCTGGGTGCAATTACACCTCATGTTGCGTGTTGCTAAATTTTGTAAACCATCTGATTTGTTTTGAATTGGTCACTTTTGAACACAAACAGCAGGGGGCAACATGATGACTCTACCTCTCTACGGGCACCAAAATAACTCATGAGTCCCCTAATACACGGAATTTATTAAAAAAAAGGGCAACTAATGCAATCCAAAATACTCAGTAGTCATAAAAAGTTGTAACTGTTTTGTCTTAAATGCTCTCTGGGTTCAGATATTTAGAAAATAACATGTCATTAAGTCAGTGTTGGCGGTGGAGCATCGATTTATTGTTGGTACTATTTCAGGAAGAGACATTTTTCAGCTGCACACTGTCTCCCATGTTGCACAACTTTCACATCTTAAGAAAATAAAGCGCTCCGAGTCTCACAGGAACCGTTCTCCCCGGGAGACGTTTCTACAGGGAAAACACTGCTTTCTGAAATGCTATTTTTGTCGTTTCCTACAACTTTTGACAAATCTTCTACACAAAAACGCCATACTTGGATACATATCTTTATAGCATATATCAATAAGCTTCAAAGGCACTGAAATATGGATGTCAGTGACTACGTTTCTATGCACACTAATATTCCACTATTAATCAGAATATGACAAAATGTGTGATGTGCTGATATTATTCAGGTTTTAGGAGCATTCTTTGGACATGGAAATTTGGAAATACATGTCTCAATTGGGGTTTTTATGGCAGTTTGCGACACACGGTTGACCCGGGCTCACTCCCAACTCGTCAAATACAGCCTATTGGGCAGTGACTCTCGGCATCGGAAACCAACGCATGGAGTCATAGCGACAGTATGTGACGATCCGGGCTTTCAACTAACTCCTATGTAAACCCACCCGCTGCGTTATTCGATGGTCGAAGCAAGTGACGTAGTATTATTTCCTGTGAATATTGCATCAGTGATGAGTTTTCCTGTTATTTTCAGGAACTTTTAATAAAATTCTTTGTATTATTATTCATAATATTAAATTATTCATACTCAATAGGCTTCTTTTTTTCTTCACCGTGATGCTTGGCGATTGTTCTATCAACTCTTTGGTTGTTTTACATGCACGCTTTTCTAATCTTTAAGTTTATATGTTGAATAATAATCCACATTTTTAAATAAATATAAATGCTCAGGTAGGTAACCAGTGCTTTATCACATTGATTGTCCCTCATAAATCTGTCTTTTACACCTGTGATTGACGGATGGGTCAGTGTAGGCTGACAACATGACAACCTGTAGTCTCAAATTGATACTGCGAAACGTAGCAATAAGCACCTGGCACATTTATGATGTCCATATATATAATTAGAGCACACGTGGATAACTTTTCAGTCCGCTTTGACCTCATCTCACTGCCCACACGCTAAAAAAGTCAAACTTTTGTCTGTGACAGAAGTTACAGACTTGTGATCGACTTAACCAGGAAGTTCACTCGGCTAATAAACCCGACCGCGCTCCCTGAAGCCAACTGTGTGAGACAGCCGTGAAGAGAGCATTACACATCACTTCCCCATCTCTCCCAAAATGCTTCGCCGCGCACACGCGAACTGAACTTATAAGCTCCGGTCCGTTTACCTTGAAAATCAATCTCTCATAGCTTTCAAGAGAGTTTAGTGCTCTGAACCTTCTCCATCTCATTTATTTACCGCTCACAGAGCCTTTAAATGTCAAACCTATGTGATCTAAAGCGACTAAAAAGGGAAGCGGGAGGCTCTGTTAACTACAGTCGGACTTCTTTGTGAACACTTATTGTCCCCGAAACATACAAAAAGCTTGCACACTGAGTCAGACGCGAGCGTCAAAAGCATCTCAAAGTGATCAATTATATACTTGGAACAACTACCCAGTCCGGCTGTATTTAAATCTAAACTTTTAACCGTCTTCTTTTGTCTCCACATTTAAATTTAATTTAGTTTCAATTTGTTGTGACTTTCAAAAATAATAACAGGTTTCCTCAACTGTTTTTCTTCTTTGTCTTATTTTAATAATCGTATGCAAATTGTTCAGCATTTTGAATTTGCTACTGTGTATTTAATGTACTGCATAAGCAAATTGCTTTGCCTTAATAGTTGAGCCCTGCAGTATAAACTACTGAAAATGATTAATGTTAACTCAGAAATACAAAGCTCACCTCATTTAAAACCAACACATTCTCACTCGTCAAATACAGACGCTTGGTCAGTGGCGCTGTGCTTCAAACTATGACGCTCTAGGTACCTCTAGCGTTAGTTTTGGGACGTATCAGGGACGGCGTGTCAGTTTCCGCTCGTTACATGCGTAGTGTCTTTTCAAAATAAACTTCCAACGTAGGTTTAGTTCATTTTTAGGTTCAGGAAACAAAACTACTTGGTTAGTTTTAGGAAATAGATCGTGGTTTGGGTTAAAATAAGTATGTTTGGTACGTAAATGAAGCAAGTTACGGAACAAAACTACGGCAAAATAACTCAACGTTGACTTTTGGTTTCACGTGAGACATGAAAAGCGGTCTACTGGGTGAAAGTCCGTAATTGTTTGACCCATCCAACCTCCACATCTACCCTATGCGGACTCTCTCACTCTTTATACTACTACTACTACTACTGATAATAATAATAATATTAATAATAATGAATTTAATTTATATAGCACACTTTAAAATACATCAAAATCTCAAGTTGCTTCACACAAGGGTAAAACAATCATAATACAGTATAGTACTGGCGCTTAGGGGAACCTTGTGCGGTGGTAATGAGGGTAGACAAAATAATAGAAATACCTGTCAGTATAACAAATCAACTTATATCCTTCATGAGTGGAGCATTTATTACAGGACTGTTTAGCTGAGTGTTACCTGAGTGTATATATCAGTATATGAGTCCTTTCTGAGACCATTCATGACAGAAAAACAACTGCCTTGGTGTGCAGAGATTTTAAGTGAGACTGACTGACGTACGGGATCATCCAGCTTTACATGGTGTCTCCTACAACATCAGCCCTGATTAATCTAATCTAATATTTTCTTTCCTCTCGTCACTACCGTTGACAGATGTGTTTGTTCGCCATTTAAACAGACACCGCTCCGTTGTCTCTCATGCTCTACTTAAGCTCTCGTCTGCATGCGCTTGAACGCTCGTGCGTCGACGTGCGAGGGGGTAAATGTGTGAGTGGGTCTCTAGTGTCATGTGGGGTAAAAAAACAGAAAGGTGGGAACAGAAAGGAGTGTTGATGGAGCGCTGTACGGAGGGAGCTGAGCGCTAAATGAGTATTTATAAAAGGGAAGGGAATAATGTAAAGCACAAATGCAACAACACTTCTCTCCTTGTGTGTCTTTAGAGGTTCGACAGTGATTTACCTGTCTCGCTCATATCCACTTTCATTACGGCCTGACATTCAGCGAGTGTGTACCTGAATGTCACGGCGTAATGAGAATGGATATGACAGTGACAGGGCCATCAGCGAATGGCGAGCCCGGGCCGCCTCTCTCTTTTTTTTTTCTTCTTCCTGACATGTACGCACGATCTCGCTCTATCTAAGACAGTGGGGTGCAATAGAGCCAAGACAATAACCAAACTCTATTTACCAGACCTCATTCCCTCATACGGACCCAAAGTAATTACTTTTAAATTGCAAAACTGAGGAACATTAACAAACGGTTGCGGCAATTTGGGTCCGCCTGGGGCTAGACAGCTTGTTTTCAAATGGAAATGAAGGTATTTCTTGCTATTGTCCACTGCAATATCGTGTTATGGTTTGAGGCTTTTTTTCTGATAAAAGCGAAAGGACAGTGGCGGTGTTTACCAGACGACTGCTCAGAGTGAGGATAATTCTAGCTTAATGCTGACGCCGTCGCTGAAAGACAGACACGCCGCTGCTGCTCGGCCACATAAATCAACACAGAGTCAGACGCTTAACAACATAAACATAAAATCCCCACCGACACACACACCGTACGCAAACAGACTCATGCGTTTTCCCCATGGCAGGGTCACAGCACATCAATAGCAGCCATGATTATCATGATCAGCTCTAATGAGGGGGCCACGGGGGTGAACGCCACTCGTCTCTTTTCTTCACCACGGCCTGTTATTACCACTCTTTGTCTCTCTCTCTCTCTGACTCACACACTCGTCTTACACCGTGTAATTCTCTCCCAATCACGGCCATGTCATCCTGCCCTGTCACCGGCCTGACAATGTTGACAAAGGCGCCCCCAAAACCGGGGGAAGCACAAAGGAGCTGCGGCCCCGGGTCCCCATTATGGCACCGCCGGGGTCGCCGTGCAGCTGATGAGGTCTGTAACACCACCTGCACATTGTGGCTGTTGGGTCGAAGGTGATGCTTTTTTTCGTCACAGTTTTGAGCCGCTGCCAAAGTTTGTTCTAGTTGGGAAATATGTGACCAAAAACATAACAGAGAGAGAAGCCCTTTCAGAAACTGTCGTCTTTAGCATAGCTGGCTTCTGCTTAAGCAATTTATGGGCCTAAAACTAAGGCCCTTCTTGTATGCACTTTTAAGAAATTTAAGAGAATCTGACCTGATATTTGGGAGTTTTGTTTTGCTTTTTTATTTATTGGAAATGTTAAATCTGAAAAGGTGTCCCACAGGGCTCAATCCTTGGGCCTCGTCTGTTCACTCTTTATGTAGATGATATTGCTTTTTCTGTAGTTGGGTGTAATATACATTTTTTTGTTAGTTAATATTGTTTAATTCGTATTTGATGACATGCTGGAGGAAAATTATTTTGCAAAAAGCCCATGGTGTTGAAGTTACAACCTCTAATATCTCCGTTTCGTTCTCTTTGGTAAATACAAAAAAAGAAAAACTGACATTACAGGTGATTTCAAGTTTATAGCTCTAGATTGAAATATTAAAGGGGAACCAAAAAAAATATTATTCTGGAGACTTAATAACATGATGGAAAACATACTGCAATCTGTACCATAGACTGTATATTATATAAGAAGTGACATTGGTTTGTGAAGTGCCGTTTCGAAGCCTCGAGTTTGGCATTCTGGCTGTGGCCATCTTGGTTTTTTGCAACCAGAAGTGAAACAAGAGGGCGGAGCTAAGTACTACCAAACACTGAAAAAAATGTTTTAGGCGTCCAAAATGTTACAATTAACTGTCCAGACCGGACAACGCCGTGGTAGCCACCTGTAAATCACAAGGTAGCCCCGCCCTAAAGCATCCCCTGCTTTATGGTCTATTTGACTCTAAATGGGACCATAATTTACTAAATGAACATCATGCTGTATTGAAGAAGACTTGAAACTAGCGATTGAGGCCATAAACTCATGTTTACAATGTTTACTGAGGTAATAAATCAAGTGAGAAGTAGCCTCATTTTCTCATAGACTTCTATACAATCGGACTTCTTTTTGCAACCAGAGGAGTCGCCCCCTGCTGGCTGTTAGAAAGAATGCAAGTTTAAGGCACTTCAGCATTGGCTTCACTTCTCAGACTGCTCTTTACAATGAAAAGCAAGACATTTAGTGCTGCGGGAGCCTTTACATTAATGTGACAGCATTCAGACTCGAGCCAAGCTGCACATTGCCAGCACATTAACAGAGTGAAGTGTTTGAAGAGACAGAAAGAGAAAGAGAGAGTTGAAGGAAGGGCAAGAGTACAGTACCTCCATAGTCTGAGACTGGTGCATGGCTTTGATTGCATTCTGTGCCATAGCTCTGGTGGAAAACGTGACAAACGCACATCCTGTAGGGAGGGGAGGAGAGGGGAGGGATGGAGGGACAGTGGAAAGGAGGGGGGCAGAAGGGCAGGAGGAGGAGGAGGAGGAAGAGGAGGAGGAGGTGGGAAGACAAGAAAGAACAAAAACAAGACAAAAGGGTTGGACACGTCGTTGTTATAAAAAAAAACAGAGATTGATACAGAGAACAGCTCACAGGCAGACAACGGTGTTGTCAGTCGCTGTGGAAACAACAGCCGAAAAACGAGCACAGTGTCATGACAACCACATCCCCCCCCCCCCCCCCCCCCCCCCGTCCCGACCCCGTCCCACCATCCACAGGACATCTGACACAATCACCAGCGGGGCTTTGGATTGGCTGTCGACGCCGTCCCCGCCTCCCTCCTCCTCCTCCTCCTCTTCCTGTCACTGTTTTCTCCTCTCGCTCCTACACACTGACAGAATTAGTCATACCTGAATTCAAAACGCTCGCGACAATTCAACAATGTAAATCAAATTTGAATGAATTTGAATTAATTTGCGGCCGTATTGTGCGTCTGATTGGGCTCTCTCTTTGTGAAACAGGAAAGAGATGCGGCGGCGGCGGCGGCGAGCGAACGGGACAAAATATCTGCAGGGGCTTCGAGAAGACGGGGATCAGATAGGAAATTAATTCAATCCACAGAGAGACGAGGAAAGACGAGAGGAGGTGTGGTCGACCTCCTCCGTGACTGACACTGATTTTAGCCAATCAAGATGGGCCGCAGCCAGAGGGGGTTCGTTATTGGCTGTTTGCGGGCAGGGGGGCTGATGGGAGGTTGTGTTTGTCTGGCTGGTTAGGGAGTGATTAGAGGAGATAATGTGAGAAGTGCTTCAACAACCCCCCGGACTAATAATATGCTAACAAACTCACCAAGCCATGTTAGCGCAGCCAGGCCTGAACTGATTATACACATGCTCACACACACACACACACACACACGCACACACACACACATGTTCAGGTTGGGCTGGCTGACTCGTGGTTTGGCAATAGAGGGAAAAACTAATAGGCTGGGTCATCAGATAGACTCTCCCTGGCTGTGTGGATGGGATGAAAGGGCAGAGAGGGGAAAAGAGAGGAGAGGATGGATAATGCAACGGAGAGAGAGACAGATGTGTGGAGGAAATAGATGCGATCATTGTCCTCTTCCACCTCTATCAAAAGCCGGCTGTTGCCGTGATAGAACGAGGCTGAGAGTGACGGATGGTCAGCTACATCCGCTGCACACATTTCATACAGAGGCTTTTCCCTCGGAACAGAGAGATGTGTCTTTGTGGCATCGCTACGATAATAATCATGGTCTTTTGTAGCAAAAATCTTTTCCGATAACCTCCCTGTGTGCAGCGATGTGCCAGATGCAAGACAGATGTGCTTCTTTAGAGTGAATTAAGTGCCCTCTGTGGCCTCTTACGGCTGCACGAATAAGGGATGTGCACGATCGGTCGACTAGTCGAAACGTTGCTGCCCTCGCTAGTCTGTTAAACTTATTATTAGGGCTGTGTTCATGTAAAGTCGTTTTAACGCCACTAAGATCTTTAACGCATTAATGCAACTTGTGATTTTTTGGTTGCAGCGGGCATCATATGAAACTAGAAAACCTAATGAGTCCATTGGTACCAACCATGTCATTCTAGCTTGTCGCAAAATTTTAGCGGGGAAAAACTGGCATGGTCATTGGCTCACAATGTTATGTAGTGTTTTCTTAATTTTAGACTAGTCAACTAGTCTAAGTTTAGTCGAACATCCCTAGAATAAATAATGACTGTTATCTGTCAGAAGCAAGCACGACATTATTTTAGCGCCTCAAAACCTGAGTAGAATGGTTGCATGGTGAAAGCCACCAACGTTGGTTCCCATCCCATCTCTTACCAAAAATGGTTTCTTTTGACCATCACCACAATCTTTATCTAATCTTAAGTAGTTTTAGCTTCCCTAATGTAGCCAAACCAAAGTGTCACACTTGGAAAACCAGAGTTGGACAGCAGCGACTGTGGTTACCTTAATGTTTTATGTCATTCAATATGGTCTAGATTTAATGTCAGTGATCACTATCTTTCCCTACCCTTAATAGAGTTGTTTTAGTTTCTTAATCTAGCACTTATAAAACGAGTTGTCAAGTCAGACAAGCACTTATGAACTGCTTTTCTAAGAGCGATTTGTAATGGTTTTGGAAAGCATCATCATGCAGCTGATAGAAACTCTCCTATGGTTCATTTTGGATGCGTTTTTGTGAGTAATACTTAAGGAAAACATACTGTTTGTTTGTTTATAAGGAAACTGTCCAGGGCATTTTGAACATTACAAATAACATTTCGTATTCAAATAATAAAAGAAGTTTCTTTATCACCACCTTTGAACGGGTCTTTAACCTTTGCTGAGGCTGTTAAACCACAGAATACAACCTCGGAATGATTTCTACTTTCAGCAGTATGGACCTGCTTTTCATCTGGTATGAAACATATCTGACCTCCTTTTTTCAATGCGTATGTTTGTCATTGCCAACTGGAAGCTATAGTTTTCTCACCTTTTATATAAAACTGCCTTGCTGACTTAACATTAGAGAGGTAAGAAGGTAATAAAAAGACATTGAAGGTTATCAGATTCTGCAGCGCTGACCTAGTAAACATTGTGATGTGTCCGTTACAGAGCCGGGCTGCAGTGCTAGCTGGTGTTACCATAGATAGGACATTCAGAGAAAGGGGGTCATTTTTTCAACTGATTCAGGGGACTGTCTATTTTAGACGGGCCACAATCTGTCATTTAACTGCTTAGTCTCCAGCAGGTTGCCCCCGTCCTCTGCAGAGAGGCGCTGCCCCAGAACTGGACCAGTTCTGGAGGGGGCTTCCATTTGGGTTAGCCCTCCAGACTGATGGGTCCCGGCTCTATTTATAAAACTGGTCAGCAACAGCATCATTGGTTGTTAATGGAAACTCTCGTCTCCAATGGGCAGACGTTTCCTCCCCAAAAAAACATTTCTATGTTTAGCCGTTTTTTTTTTTTCTGCAGCTTGTCGGAGCTTCTAAATAAAGAATTCCTCCGCACCTGGACATTTATTCATTAATGTCAAAGCTGTTAATAAAAGAAAAAACCTTTAAAAGCTTTCCTGGCTGGTTGGTGCGTGTCTTATTTTTCACGGCAGAGAGATGGGACGTGGCTTGAGCGCTAAAAATACCTCACGGGCCGCATTCTGTCGTCAGAGGAGAACCAAACAGTCCTTTAATGAAAGTAGGGTAGCTCCCAAGGCCCAGCCATCCACTGGTGGTGTGATCCATATTTTATTAATAGTGGGATGGCGGAGCTCTCTTCTGATTGATACCGCGCTTTAACAGGAGCTCCGCAGCGCAGCTAGGTGGGACTGAGGGCCTCTGGGACTTACAGGAATCCTTAAAGACCTATTTATTTCCAACCTGGTTAGGGTTGTTTATCTACTACCCAGACCCACGCTGGACTAGCAGTATTTCCTCTCTGACGTGCGCTAAGTGGTTTATATCAGATCTACAGAAACATGAATTTGGCCATCACATCTGAAATATTCATGAGGACAAAAGAGAGGGCTGGAAAGAAGGAAACGGGGAAGGAGATGGAAGGAGGCCGATGTGGGATGTCTGGGAAAAAAAGAGGACAAATTGATGCAGGGGGAGGATTCTAGGACAGCGAGGGTGAATAGATAGAAACGGGGGGGAGTGCTGTTTGAAGAAGCAAAGGAGCATGGGAGTTTGAGTAGTTTAGTTTGGTTCTACATAGAGACAACCTTGAGGAGAAGGAGAGAGAAGAACATTGAGAAAATAAGACTCAAGTCAACGATAAAACATCCATAACGTCCAACAACCACAGAAAAAAATGACCGACAGATTCACATGGAAGCGTTGTGACGTTGACAGTGACAGCTCGAGTGACAGGAGGAGGAGGAGGAGGAGGAGGAGGAGGAGGAGGAATAGGAGGAGAGAGAGTTTCAAAAGCCCCTCCATCTCCTCAGCACATAGAAACCACAAAGGGGAGAGGGTTGGGGGAGGTAGGGAGTATTGGGTAGATAGTAGAAATGAGGAAGGGTGGACTGGTTCGGGGTTTGTGGGGCAGGATGGTTGATGAAGGAAGGGGTCCCTGTGTTACTACGAGACCTATTTCTAGAGGTACAATAGCTGACATTGGATTGATAGATGAGACGGTCGGAAGTACTTGGTCATACGTCGACCTTATGATCCACGGAAATTACCATTTTCAGAGTGGCTATTTTAAACTCCGGTACCCCAGTTTGTCGGAGAACTCAGGAGTCGACGAATCCAATTGGTTTGAGAGCTTGTTAATGGGCTTGTTTCTGGGTTTTAAAGCAGCCCTGGAGCTCTTTGTTTAGAGTGCATTATGTCGCCTCAACGTGCGCCAATTACAGGAAGCAAACGTGAATTCAACAGGTAGTGAAGCGACTTACTTTTTGAGATGTTGCCACATTGGGTGTCAATGGGCATTATCAGTGGTTATCAGCCTCACAGATGTGGGTCAGAAGGGGCCTGCTACACCCACGAGTAGCACTAGTAATACTCAGAATTTTACTTAACTAAAAGTACAAAAGTATTAGCATCAAAATATACTTCAAGTACCGAAAGTAAAAGTACTCAGAATGACCCATTTATAATAATGGATTATAATTATTGACGCATTAATCATATCATCACTAATGTTGTAGCTGTTAAAGGTGGAGCTGGTTTTACTTTACTGCCAGGTAACGTAATCTATAATAATACATAATAATGTATTAGTTGATCGCTGTTGTATATTTGTTATACTTTGTATTAACCTGAAAAAAGTAATCAGTAACTAAAGCTGATGTCACATAAATGTAGTGGAGTAAAAAGTACAATATTTGCATATTAGAACGTGTTGCTTTTAAGTTTCGCTTTCACTTTTACACTTTTTTTTGTAGTAGGTGTAGCAGGCCCCTACTGACCCACATCTATGAGGCTTATAAAGACTGATAATGACCATTTAATGATCTGATAACAGCTGAATCGGGTGATTTACTCTTGTGGTGACAAATTATTTGGAACAGCCTCTTGCCAAAGTCTCAAAGTGCTTATTTCTTCTCCAATTAAGAAAAGGAAAGAGCTGCTATTGCATGGATTTCCTGTGTTTTTTTTTAGTAATCATCAAGATTTGCTTGAAATTCTGCTTTCTGGGGCTGAAATTCAAACCACAATATTATTTTATTACCAATTAATTTGTGTCTGTAACGCCAACACGGTCTAGTCAGATTCTTCTTTACTTATTAAAATTAAAAAATGTTGCCAATTTAGACTTTATTTAAGCTTGCTGGTTGCATTTAACATTTGAGATTTGGGCGTCTTTGGTTAAATCAGGTATTGTATTGGCTTCTGTATAGAAGATTTTCAAATCCAGTCCTGCTTTCTTTGTCATTCTCCTAATGTAATAACTTTATAGTTTGTATGTTTACTTGCTTAATTTACTGACTCTCTATGTGACCTGAAGAATGAGTGATTAAACAATAAATGCTTCATGTTTGTTTAGTCTTTTCCTGACCAATTAAGGAAAGGGAAAATGTCTGCTACAACGTGGCTTTGAAATTGAAATTCTGCAATGTAAAATACAACCAACCCAATGCATACTGTAAATGCAACCAGCAGCAACATGTCTCCTGATTTGGACCGCCGGGTTGAAACTGCCCTCAGCCTCGCTGTGGAGGTATCAAAGAGCTTAGGACTGGCTTATGGTGAGGCTAAACTTGAACGGCAGGGGAGGTGAAGGATGTGAATGGAGGTTAGGAGGTCTGAGGAGGGGGGTGAGGCTGAGAGAGCAAGAGGGGGAGAGAAAAAGAGAAAGAGAGAGGGGAAATATAGAGATATATAAAGCGAAAAAGGAGAAGCATGTATTCACAGTAGCCACAACAGCCTCAAGATGTTGCTCAGGTTCATTTGTATTTACTTCTTAAAGGGACAATTCACCACTTTTTATGGAGGTCCAATCAGTGCTGATGCTAAATGTAATCGATTGAAGCAATAAATTCCATCAGTGCTGCTGTAATGACCCAGAAAGCTGAGTTCTCCTGCTTGTGGAGCCGTGCCGGCAGTGCCTACATGTACCAGGATGCATTGCGCGCAAGCTTCTGACGTCCGGAGGGTACCCGCTGGCCAAATGGTCTTGCACGACACAGATTTTCATCGAAAAATTCACATGTTAATTTATAAAAAAATGATTTTGTGGGTTCTTATGAATGCTTGCATGCGGAAAATTCGTGCAGGGGAAAAAAATATTCGGACGGGCAATTTATTGGCACATCTTAGATGACGATGATTAAAAGATGTGCCAATAAATTGCGCTAAAGGGAGCTACAGTGTGCGGACCTTCTGCCATTTTCGCCGTTGGAAACATAGCTAGTTTGCAATACAAGCGAAGAGAATAAAGAAGTAGCCTTTAGTTCTTCCTTGCATCCAGCTACGTCAGTGTCACATCAAATGACGGCGCTGGATGCAGGAAGAAAAACTGATTTTGCAGCTGTGAATTCATCTTTCTGGATCAATACAGCACACACAGATGGATTAAATTGCTTCAATTGACTACATTTACCAACAACACTCATTGGGCATCCTCATAAAAGGTGGTGAACTTTCCCTTTAATGTGACTCTCTCAAAACCTTGGAGGAAATCTGGACCATTTTTTCCAAAAAGCAGCTGGTTGAAAAACAGGATCTGATACGATGTCAACATTTAGTCAACACAGCATGAAATATAAATGATAAAATTCACCGTCGAGGTCAACCTAGAACTTCTGACTCACTGAGAAAACATGAGTCAGGATATTTGGTTTGCTTGGTTCGTACAATTTTAAGCAATTTTGAGCAACATGCAGGAAAGAAGAGTATATGGACACCGACGCTTGTCCAGATAAACTGACGGAACTTGGACACCATTTTTTGAGAGGTTTGCTCCGACTTTAGCTCGACCGTTCTTTATTTTCTTACTGCATTAAAATAATTTCTGTGATTTATTGGAGCAAATAAAGACATCACTTGTGCCTCTCTCTTGCTACGAGCAGTGAAGCAAAAGAGGACTGATGTTTGATTTCATTTCAGCGAACCATTTGACTATCACTCTTGGTTCAGGAGCATTAAATTACTCACACCTGAGGGTTGCGTTTGCTTTTCACTCTCTGCACACACATACACTATATATACGCCGCTCACTGACAAACTCTTTCTATCGACTGGGAAGGAAGAAGACGGAGCTCAGCTTCACTGCCTGGGCGACCATGAACAGTTCAAGGTTGACTTTGATTCAGAAAAACTGTGTTTACAGGATGTAAATGTTTGTTGTCAGGTAGGACAGTGAAGTCGGTCACTGGCACCACTTGAAAAAGCTATGATTGGTCAGCGCCCAACGTGAATTCTGCCAAGTTTCTTGGCCAACGTATGGTGAGATTTTATTCTGATCGCAACATTTAAAGACTATGGGACTTTCTTGAAAGGCAGCAGAACAGTTTAAACCAACTGTCTCCTGAAGTTTATGTCTCCAAAAGTTTTATTTTGTTCATATTCCCTGCTGCAGGAAAGACACTAATCACCAAAGTTTACCGTAAACAACGTCTTCTTGTGACATTGACAGCTCAGGAAAAACTTCCGGTGAAAGACAGTGAACGGTTGGAAAACATGCAAATGAGCTGCTGATTATGCTGCAAAAAATACTTCTAAGTAAGTAAAAGATGGAATAAATGGTTAAACTAGAAAGTGGTTGGACACATAAACGCTAAAATAATGAGCCCGTCCTATTTGTTATCAGTTACTTTCATGTAAAAAGTTGTTTATACTCTGAGACAAAGCACAGAAACCATCTTCAACCAGCCAACTCTTGTCACAGATAGTAAAAGAACTTTCCTGCAGGACTTTTGAGTTTGAGAGTCACGACACCAGTCGACACAATGAAGAGCAACAGCCGCTGGAGGCCGTTCTGGTAATAATATTCACATGAGGAGCATTACGTGTGGATGGAAGTGAGTCGGAGCGACACACACCTCTGCTCAGTCCGTCGGGCCCCCTCAGGATCCGGCACTCCTCGATCTGCCCGAACGCAGAGAACATGACCCGGATGTCGTTCTCGTTGCACTTCTTCGACACCATGCCGATGAACAACTTCCTGTCTTCCACCGCTGCAGAGCCAAGAAGGAGGAAAGAGAAACAGAGAGAATAGAGAGGATGACTTCACAGAACTTTTACAGCTTTAATATACAGAGCTGTTGCAGTATATTTATCTCTCAGTGGAGATCATGCGTTCGGTCGTGCATGTGTGCATCTGTCTGTCTGTCCACAGCTAATCTAGCATACTACTGGACCCATCAGCCTGATATTTTATCTGCTTATTTATGACTGTACGCTCTTGTGGTTACACTTTTTATCGACTGTTTTATAGCGTCATTGACCGCTGACTTCTCACTCCCCTCAACCGGCCGGTAGGGGCAGCACGCCCAGGAGACCGCTGTTTGTGTCCTGTGTGAAACCAGAAGTCAACGTTGATTTATTTGTCACGTAACGTACGTACTTACCACTTCTGTAGTTATTTTAACCCAAACCACGATCTCTTCCTAAACCTAAACAAGACATTTTGTTGCCTCAACCTAAGAAAGTTGTTTCCTGTGTAGAGCGAAGTTTATTTTGAAAAGACTGTTCGCATGTAACGAGCGGAAATTGTCGTAGGAAAACAAACGAAAAAAGAGGAATGACTTTTTCGTAAGATATCATACAAACCGTTGTATGAGGATACGTTGCCCTACACGGACTATATGTGCGGATATATGTGGTACGTCGTAAACAAACTTAAAAGTAAACTGAGAGAAATAAGTTTCCCTCGAAATGCAGCTTCTTTGTATGTGAACGTCATTTTTAGTGAGACCGGGCTGCACAATGACAATTAAATGAAGAAATAGGGAGAAAGAAAGCTTGGCAAGAACAAAGAGAAAAAGAAAAAGAAATATCATTCAACACAAAGACAAAGAATATTTAAAAAAAAAAGAAAATAAATGGACAGAACAAGAGACCGAACAAAACACCAAATCAAAAGAAACAGTCAAAGAAAGAGAGGAAGAGAGAAGAAGAAGACAGTGGGAGAGAGATGAAGACAGACAGAGTTCATGTATTTCATCATGCCATCTGCGAGGCTCTGATCAATGTCTCATTATCACTTCAACACCGACGGCTTGCTGAGACTCTTCCAGCGTGTCCTCTCTCACCCTCTTCCTCTCCTCCTCTTCCTCCCCTATCCTCCTCCCTCATGGATTCCTCCTCTCTTTCTCCCTTCGCTGACACAATCCCTCCTTCTGCGCTGCAATCTCCAGGAATGTGTCCAGGTAGCGGTGAGAAACTTGTGTCTTGAGTGCACGTGAGAGTGACAGTGAACTGGGCTGAAATCCTCATCGCTCGCGGAAAGAAACACGCACGGCCGTGTGTGTTTATGTGCTCCCACCACATTCAATGTAATGCTAATCCAATTCATTTTTAATGAGGAAACTGTCAGCTCTTACCGCGAGGCGAAAGAGATAAGCGGTCTGTTGCACTCTGGGAAATCAATAGCGCACTTGTTTATTTTGCTGTTTGAATTGTTTGTGTGTTTAAAAAACAAACCGTCGGGATACGCTGCCAAGATAAGTGTTGTTTCAAAAAGCTTTAACTCCTTTGTACACAGCGTGTGTGAGTTGTGTGTGTGTGTGCACATCACTCCAGAGGAAGATTACCACAAGTCTAACAGCAATGTAATTAATTTACTCTGTGTCGATAGAAAAGAAAGAGAGGAGATATCGTTACAATTGACTGTTTCTGTTTTTTCGGACGAGGCGCGCAGGCAGGGAGGAAGGCGGGAGGGTGATAAGACTCATAAAGCCGGCTCTGGGATGATCTGGAGTCAGCTTTGCATTCTGGGATAAACTGGAGCAGAATTGGCTTCACGCTGAGCTTCAACACATTAGGAGAAATCACAAAAGTTTGGTGAAAAGAAAGAAACGCTTTAAGGTTTGCGTCCATTTGTAGTCGTTTTTACATCTTTGTGCGGTGGTTTTGCATACATTTTTAATCGTTTTGTGACTCTTTGCAGTTGTTTTGCATCTTTTTGTGGTAGTTTTGCATCTATTTTTGGTCATTTTGCAACTCTTTGGAGTAATTTTGCATCAATTTGCAGTGGTTTTGCATCTACTTTCAGTTGTTTTGTGTCTCTTTGCAGCAATTTTGCATCTTTTTGTGGTGGTTTTGCATCTATATTTAGTCATTTTGCATCTCTTTGTTGTAATGTTTGGTCTATGTGGTTGTTTTATGTCTCTGTAGTCATTTTTATGTCTCTTTTTGATTGTTTTGCATCTATTTATAGTCATTTTACATCTATTTGTGGTCGTTTTATGGTTGTTTTGTATCTATTTGTAGTCCTTTTACATCTATTTGTGGTCGTTTTATAGTTGTTTTGCATCCCTTTGTAGTCGTTTTGCATCTTTTTGTGGTAGTTTTGCATCTATTTTAGTCAGATTTGCCAATAATGTCATCTCTTCTCTGTCTACCTTCCTCTTTTTCCACCTCCTCCTCCACTGACTAAACTAATAAACCTCTGAGCAGCCATTCGTCAGTGTTACAGCGACTCTTACACTGGGTTTATTAAAGGTCATTACCATTAAGTGGATGGATATGTTACGTATGGTCTGCTCCATATTTCACCATTCTGGCTTTGAGTGGTGGCTGCTTTATTAAGTTCCGCCATCGTTACCCCAACGGTTATGTCTTATAAAGTCGTATTTCGCCATATTTCAGCGGAGCGGATGATGGCTTTTATAAGGATTCCTCCCCTGTCGTTTTATTGTATTCCCCCGCAGTGGACAGTGATATAGCAGCTGGCTTATGATCCTACTTCATCGTCCGCGTGTCAGCCAGAAGGACTCCTCTGTGATGTAAAGTTATGGCAAAGCCGCTGCTTTTAATATGCACACACACTGGGTTCCTGTAGAAAAACACCTTTAAAAATTACCTGCAACTGGATTTGAATGGTCACTTCATCCAATCATGGCTGTATCCATTTTCATATTCTGCTCAATTACTCAGCTTTAAGGGTCACTTAACCCAAATTGCAAAAACACACATTTTCTCACTTAGCCATGCAAAAATAATTTCGGTTTTATTTTCCAAAATTTGCAGATATCTTCTCTGCTGCAGAGATTTATTGAGCTCTGCCACCCTGAATGATCCACAAACATGACTGACAACAATTTTAAATGGAAATATTTTTCAAACTGAGGTAAAACTGAAATTACCACCTCGCAGTTGTATGCCTTCGCCAAACAGTCAAGTTGCAGTTTACATCCATGTTTGTCCAAAATGTCATCACTTCATCATTTTATGCTATTAAACATGTGTGAAAGTGTCATAATTAGCATATGAACTCTTGAATTGTGGCCAAAAATGTGTTTTGTGAGGTCATGGTGACCTTTAACCACCAACTAATCAGTTCATCATTGAGTCCAAGTGGACGTTTGTGCCACATTTGAAGAAATTCCCTCAAGGCGTCGTGTAACTGTGCTGATGCATATCTCGGCCAGGACACTCTTGGAAAAGAGATTTTTAATATCAATGAGTTTTTACTCCTGTTTAAATAAAGGTTAAATAAAAAAATAAATAAATGAGGTATCACAAGAATGGGACGGACGTCATGTCAGAGTGACCTTTGACCACCAAAATCTAATCAGTTCATCCTTAAGTCCAAGTGGACGTTTGTGCCAAATTTGAAGAAATTCCCTCAAGGCGTTCCTGAGATATCACGCTCACATGAAGGGTACGGATGTATGAACGGACACCCCGAAAACAGGATGCCTCTGGACACGGCTGTCGCCGGTATGAAGGCATAAAAAACTGTTAGCTGTGAGTACGGCTGGGTATCAGTACTCAATACCGTTAAGATATCAGCCAAAATAGGCGGGGAAGGGGAAGGATTTTAGATGGAGCACAGCACTTTTAAAAAAAAAAAAAGTTGGATCTCCTGCTCCAATTTCAGTCCGGTACCGAGTTTGAAGCGAGCGAGCCCAACCCAGGCTGCGTAGGATTGTTTCAAAGGTGTGATCCAAACATTTCCAATAACTCCAGAGTGTTAGAAAGTCAAGAGTTGTTGAAAAAAGATAAATGTAGTCATTTCCAAAATTGTTTTTATCTAACAAAATACTCTGCTTCAATCCATATTTGTTGCCGTTTAGCCTTTCAAAAACAAGGTCTCCGGATTATAAGCAGGAATTTGACTCTGCTGTCGAACTTTCAAAGGTAGTTTATTACATTTTGGGTATTGCAAACAAAATCCAATTTACCTCCATAACATTTGAGTGGCTGCAAAAGGCTCAGCAGCAAACATCCTAAAATATCATTCAATGAATGAATTACAGAGCGAGCCCGAGAGGTCAAGTCGACCCTGAACGTTTAGGTTTACTTTGATTTTAGTATCATCAGCATGCAATCTGCTGGAAGAGATTAAAAAAAACTGTGGTCACTAAAGATGGGTCAGCTATTAAGACATCATTGTCCAGAGTCTTTTCATAAACCACCATGAACCCTAAACTAGAACCCTTATCTCTGCAGAAGCAAGAGAAACATAACATTATGTTTTTTCACAATTTGGCCGAGTAAACGGGAGTAATGAAGCAGAACCTTAAAATAGAAACCAAATCAGATGTCCACAATGTTTGCTTTCCTCTCCCACTACACTGCAACTTTAATAACATTGTCTTTTAGTTTCCAAATGTAGCTTGACTAAATATCACTGAACATAATGAACCTGACAAATCACACTGTGTGAGTGTTATTGCTGCATCAAAATGAAGCCAATTAAAAACAGATTGGAATAATAGAGCAACAAAACTCAGACCTTGTAAAAGTGTATTTAAAGACACAATGAAATGAAACAACATTTTCTGTATCCCTGCATTAACTGCTTTTCTTTATTTATGAAATATATATATGTCAAAATCTCCTCCTTCCACTTCCTGTGAAATATTAAAATATTTCTAATGACTCATCCTGCACTTGGGGGTGGATTATATAATATATATTATATTAAATATGAAACCTCACATCATATAAACCTACACTTGACTTGTTTAGCTTGTGGGTTGTAGTATATAGCCGTAAGGTGAAGGAGCAAAGTCAATGTTGTTGTTTATATTTCCAGAAGTTATTCATTTCTCCTTCTTGTGATTTAACAATGCAGCTGAGAGAGGTGAGCTCCTGTTGTTCTCCAGAGACTCCGTGATTTAAAAGGTCATTCCCACTTCAAAGCAATCAAATAAAATCAAAATTACCTCCTGAATTTATGCTCTGATCACGCTTTTCGTTTCACTTTACAGACGAGAAAGATGCTCGAGTAACATTTGAGAAATGTTTGCTAAAAACAGTGAAATAATGAAGCGATACACAGTATTTGTGAGACGTTTTTAAAGATTTACGTCCTCAGTAGGAACCGATGGGTTTGTGGCCGAAAGCCTCAGACAGGAAAGGAAAGTCATAAAGTATTTATAGACATGGACGGATTATAAGACAATGGGCCCCAGGACACAGACATGTAAGAGGCCCCCCACCCGGTCTACATAGATACAAAGATACTATACTTTAAGTCATTTTGTGTCCCTTTGTAGTCGTTTTGCATCGTTTTGTAGTTATTTAGCACCTTTTTGGGGTCGTTTTGTGGTCATTTTGCATCTCTTTGGAATAATTTTGCATTATTTTGTGGTGGTTTTGCATCTTTTTTTTAGTTGTTTTGCATTTCTTTGTAGAAATTTTGGGTCATTTGTCATCATTTTGTGCTTTGATTTTGTGACTTCGTGGTTGTTTTGTGTTTTTTTTGCCTCCATTTGTAGTAATTTTGCATCCTTTGTGATGGTTTTGCATCTATTTTAGTCATTTTGTGTCTCTTTGTTGCAATTTTGCATCTTTTTGTGATGGTTTTGCATCTGTTTTTAGTTGTTTTGCGTCTCTGTTGTAATTTTACATATTTTTGTGATGGTTTTGCATCTATTTTTAGTTATTTTCTGGTTCTTTGTAGCCATTTTGCATCTTTTGGTGGTTGTTTTGCATTGATTTTTAGTCGTTTTGCATCTCTTTGTAGTAATTTTGGGTCTCTATGTGGTCATTTTGGGTCGTTTGTAGTCGTCTTGTGTCTCTTTGTGGTTATTTGGCATCTAAATTGCAATCTAATCTAATCTCATTTTGCAACTCCTTGTGGTGATTTTGTGTTTCTTTTTTCATTGATATTTCATGAGTCAGGACCCCTGACCCCCTTGGGACCCTTGGCCGTTGCCCAGTATGTCTATAGTTGGACTAACACATTGTTGGTGTCATCTTTTCATGGGATTTGTTGACAGTAAGAGAAATGAATAACACTAAGCCTTATCCCAGACACCGCTGGTGCTTCCTCTGGTATTAACTGTCCAACAGCTTCCTCCTTAGAATGAGAGGGAACGGAGGAAGAGGCTCAGTATAGGATCTGCAATATGTAGTTTGGAAATGGGGTGATCTGAGGACGGGGTGTGTGAGATTTATGCATAAAAGCGATTGTGTGTGTGTGTGTGTGTGTGTGTGCAGCGAGAGGAGAGTGGATACAGCATGTTTGTATGAGCGAGCAGCCACAGGGGAAAGAGGCTGGTTCACCACGAGGCCAAAACGATTCAACTTTCACTGACCTCCTTCCGAAGCACCTTAATAATTCATCACACATATAAGAATATATTTATATATATCAGCATCCCACCCCCCCCTCTCTTTTCCTCTGTTCCTCTCTGTGTCTCTCACTCAATCTTTTCCCGCCAGTCCCTCGTCCCGTCTGCCAGTCGAGCAGCGAGCAAACACATGGGGGAGATAGCTATTACCAAGCAAATTCAAAAAGGCTATTGATGCATGTGTGTGTGATATTGATGTGTCTGTCTGTGTGTGTGTGTGTGGCCACTCACCGTTAGATTTCTCACTGTCTGCAGGTTTCATCTGAATAGGGTGGTGCATCTGTAGAGACAGAAGAGAAGGACAAAATATATTAAACGCTGCACACATGAACACAATCTGACGTCGCCCGACCTTACACACAACATTTCTGCTGTCTCATATCCAGATTAAACCCAGATAAACATTCATTCATTTATACAGTTTAGGTGTATGCTTCACAATTAGGCCAGATATACAATTTAATTGCACCAGTTTTTTCTGAGCTCAGCCCTGAAACACTTCAGTCCAGAAGGTGTTGGCAACGACACCTAAAGCTGTTTGCCAATTTGTTAAAATCACCAGAAGAAGATGAAGAGCAAGAGCAGGGAAAGAGGAAGAATAAAAACAAGACCAACTAGAGACCATCTTGCGGTTGCGATCACACCAGCCGCAACGCCAAATTGGACGCCAATGGCCCCTTCCCCACTTCCTACCCCCAGACTTCCGGCGCCCTTGCTTGGACCACGCCCTTCTTTTGAACTCAGACCTCCACGCCGCCAGCACCGCTGCCTTTGCCCGGCAACAGCGAGGTACAGAGCTCCAGAGAGCCGGGGAGGAGAGCGAGCGAGTGGGCGGATGTCCAAAAAACACCGACACATGTCCGACAGTATGATGACAATGCACTTTGCGTGTCTAGTCTGATAGTCTGTAGATACTGCATGTAGACTATGTAGACTGTATAAAGCTGTCCATTTGTGATCGGATCACACAGGACGCATGTGATCTGTAGGTTTTTTTATCGTCTTTGAGATAGCAGGAAGACCTTTTAACCTGCTGAGTGCATTATTTTTCTTCATAATGTGACCAAAGTGTACAGATGTCATCTACAACGGACTGAGATGTGCTCACAATGTGATCCAGACCGACTAAAGATGTGGTCTAGCCGATCCAGAGTTTATTCTGATTGCAACGTGTTCTGCATGCATTTACAAATTGCATTTTGTCCTCATTCTGAGATAAGATACGGAGATACAGATTGCATGTTTACGCCAGGTGTGAATGGGGTCTAAATGCTGCATTTACACTCGTCTGTTTAGATACAGGATATCTCTGTGATGTTCCCAAGAAGCACTTTAATGGAGCTGAATGATGGATGTGTTTTTAAGGTGGCGGGTCTTCTTTTATGGAAAACAAGAAAACACTTCACAGATGAGAAGGCTTTGTCACCTCTCTCTCTCTCTCTCTCCCTCTCTCCTTCTCTCTCTCTCCCTCTCCTCCTCTGTCCCTTTCTGATTCCCTCCATCTCTCTTTCCTTTATGGGAGATTATGTGGCTGTTTGATCTGCCGAGAGACGAATGACAGTGATTCTCCAAATCTAGCCCAGTATCAATCACACTCAGAGTCAAATACCAGCAGAGAGTGTGAGAGTGTGTGTGTCCGTACGAGTGTGTGTGTGTGCCCTGTCTTACCCATAATGCCCCTGGGCTCAGTCACGCTGTGACAGAAGGCTTTGATCTTCCAATTCTATCACACACCTTTATCCCAACTCTCTCCCTCTTGCTCTCTTCCTTATCATCCTCACTACGCTCTTTTTCTTTCCTGTCTCCCAGACCTGTCCCAGACACACACACACCCACACACTCACCCACACACACACTCACACCATGTCTGTCCGTTGATTAGTTCCCAAACCTGCCTGAAGGGGGCAGTCAATGGTGGAGGGAGAAGAAACAAAGAGAGACTGAATGTACTCCTGAAGCTGCAGACCATCACGAACTCCCTCCGAAATATAACCAAAAAAAGAACAAAGAGACAAACAACCCCGTCATTGCAGCTACGCAACGAGTCAATCATGAAACAAAACAGAGTCCCGATGGCTGACGTGTGATTTTATGATGCATTTCGGGCAGAAATGTCTGCACAAAGGTAAAGGAAACTGGAAAGACTGAAAGAAGAACTACAGTAGGAAAGAAAACAACAAAGAAAGTAACTACCATTAGAGATAAATAAAACGGGAGAAGGAAGAAAAGTGTGCATCTGTTATAAATGTCTGTACGTAGTAAAAGAGAGAAAAGAAGATTCGTTCAAATAATACAGGAGACAGGTTGATCAACTTCATCTTCCTTTTTACAAAAGGAATCATAGCCGGTACTTCCTCAGATATCATTGAACGCCAAAGTGCACATATCTGTATCAAGAGTTCGGTATCCTTAGAAAACACCGAGCTCTTATATATATATATATATATATATACTGGATATGACCTCTCCTTTGGCATTTCTTATTCTTTTCATCATCATTAGGGGCTGATCACACTGAGACACGTCGCTAGAAACGCACCTCTAGAAACGCATCGCTAGAAAAGCACCGCTAGAGACGCACCGCTAGAGACGCACAACTAGAAAGGCACTGCTAGAAACGAGTTGCAGCAAAACCATTGTAACCGGCGTGCACTTCTCTTTTGCGCCGCACATTATGTTTTTCTAGTGGTCTTTAGTTGCGCATAAAGGCTAAAATATTCTCAACTTTTCAGCACCAGTCGTGGAGTCGCACCGCTCGTCAGTGTCACACTTGACCAGGAAGCCAATCAAATCCAGCAAGAGGCGGGCTTTACTACTTTACCACTTCCTGTCGTTTTGATACCGGTAGATGTGGTAGGGCCAACTAGCTGGTTAGCTGTTGGACTGTGAGAGGGAAAGGGGGGGTTCATATCTGATGTTGTGATAGTTTTGTGTAGGCTTATCAACCCCTTATGCAAATCAAATAAAGTAAAAGAAAGAGAGAGAAAGGAAAAACTACAAAAAAGAAACAGTGAAAGAGTGAGAATTAAATGAGAAAGTAAAAAATGACATTTAAGTGAAATTCAGTGATGGCTGAATGCTTTAAGTTGTACTTTGCTGTGTGCGTCAGTCGCGGATGTCTGCGTGAGGGACAAGAAGGAAAGAAAATGAGGATATAAAGACAAAGAAGCAAGACAGACAGATAGACGTGGTGAGAAAAAAGGCTGTCTGAGGAAGACAAATGATCAGAAGGAGGAAACAAAGGAGAGAGAGACAGAAGGAGGGAAGAGCGTCGTGGACACTGGACAGACAGGAATAGTGGCGAACGCTTCAGGCTGCACTCTCAGTGAAGTATCACTAACACAAGGACAGATGCAGGGACATGGATGAGGTGTGTGTTTGTGTGTGTGTGTGTGTGTGTGTGTGTGTGTGTGTTGACGCCACATCAAAAGAGGGAAAGTCGTGTCACAGCAAACCTGGAAGTCACATCAAGTCACTTCTCGTTAATCCGTTTCAAAGTCTGTCCTCTAAAGGCAAAAAACAAAACAATAACAAAAGCCACGACAGCATCCGCCGTGCTGCCGTCATTCAAAAACACAGCCAAAAGCTGCCACGTGCACGCACACACGCACGCACATGCACACACACAGGTACAAAAACTCTGTCTGCTTTCCAGGCGTCTCCTCCTCCTCAGGTCTGTCTACCCAGAATGCCCGGCGGGTGGCGGCGCTGTCGACATGTTTGATCTCGGAGAGCTCCCGCCGAGACACCACAACGCAAGACTCTCCTCCGCTATCCCACAATTCCACAGTGCTGTTTCTTCTCGCCTGGCAGGCCCCACAGCCGCAGTCTGCCATTCATTATGCGCTCAGCGGGAGCCCGGCAAAACTACTCAGTCCTCGCCGCGCTCAGCCTCATAAAAAAAAGCACAGAGCACCAAAAACGTATACGTAAAGCCATGTGTGCAGCCGGCATGACGCTGCGCCGGCATTTAGCTTTACAAATGTATCTGTCTAGTCAGGAGGCTGCTTAATCTACTTCCTGTTTACCTTCCACATCCTTTCTTCTCTGCTCTGCCAACAACTGACTTTGCTTTAATTGAAACAGTCCTCATGTGTCACTCTAAGCCACCGCATAATAATATTCAATCAGAACATGATTTACAAAATGTGAAATTAAAAAAAAAGAGCTGAATACTTAACATGACAACTGTACAGTTAATGACACAAACTTAAAGTGAATATAATTTCCACCACATTAGGATTTATAATATTTATCTTTAATCTAATTCAGTTAAATGTTTTGAATATATATTTAAAATATTTTTAATTTATTTTTAAGTACATTTCTTAATTATTATTTATATTTTATTATTAAACTGTTTGATAACGGTTATGACCATGTGTCCGGACTTTTGAAATTTATCACATTTTGGTGACCTTACAATATCTTTATGGTGAGATTTGACTTATTTCTTTTTTAATTCAATTAAGTTAACATTTTATTTATTTTTAAAATATATTTATTTTTTATTTTTATTTATTTAGATTTATATAGCCACTGCATAATAATAATTGTTATCACAGATGTATATACATTTTGTGATTTTATAATGTCTATATGGTGAGTTTTTTTTAAACTTATTTGATTTTAAAATTTAACTTAGTCTAAATTTTTAAACATATATTTTTAATTTGTTTTAATTTTTATATTATAAATATTATTATATGTTTAATTGTTATTTTATTTTATTTTACTTATTTTCATTATTTTTTTAATGTATTATTTGTTTATTATTATATTTAGATTTACTTATTTTCATTAATTTGTAATGGATTTATTATTATTATTATTTAGATTTATATAACTTATATATATTATATTCATATAACTTCATTTATTGTGCTTTCTCTTTTTTTGTCAATCTAAAAACTCCTTGGTGTTGTGTACTTCTCCAGTACTGATTGTGGGGCCCTCTTTGCATCAAACATGCATCAATAAAGTGTTGAAACTTAGATTGAATGTTATTTCCTGATGTTTGATTATTATGTTATAGAAGTTTGTCTGAGCTTTAAGGTACTCATTATCTGCTTGCAACGCGTCCTCAGTGCACTTCAAGTAAAGTGCCACCGTTTGTTTTTAATCATACTTGAATTATTACAAACTGCAGAGTTCACTTGTGATTGACTGAGTCACGCTGGGCGCCGCTGTAAAATACATGATAAATATACACCTCTGAAAATCGATTAACATTTAATTTACATATTAATGTGCAAACTCACACCGCCAACAATGAGCTGCTAAGCCACCATGTTGTCCCACTCTTTATTAAGAACTACATTGCTGGGAATAACAACTCCTTTTTGCTGCTCTACAATTACTGCGAAGCAATGTGTTACATTTATTAGGCTGCTATAAAATGCTTTAATTTATCTGGATTTATAGTCTGTTGAGCAGCAGCTACACGGGCACCAGAATCGGCGCCAGTGATTGTTTGCTTATTCGTGTTGAAATCAGATTTAACTTAATGACTTCATTCATCTTACGCTGGGAGAAATTCTCATTTTGTTCAAGTTCTTTAGAGGTTTGAAGTGGAGTTCTTCCTCCCGACTGAGAGCTTCATAATGTCTTCATCACTTCCAGGCCATGTCCTTCATTATTTCATTTGTTTACTCATTATTATTCTTATATCAAATTAGCTTTAGCCATTGGAAAAGCACTACGTAGAGCTTTCACCAGCTGCTAGTGCTATGTAAAGCTATTCAAAGAATATATATAATGTAATAAAGACCTTCAGACCAAATTCATCTTCAGGGGTAAATAATCCAAAATAGTCGATTTGTTTTCATTTAGGAAAAACACCAACACATGACGGGGTTAGGGCTGCGACTAACGATTATTTTCTTGTTTAACTGATTAGTTATTTGGTCTATAAAGGTCAGAAAATGTCTTGTTTTGTCCACAACTCAAAGATATTCAGCTTACTTTCATAGAGGAGTAAAGAAACCAGAAAATATTCACATTTAAGAAGCTGGAATCAGAGAAGTTTGACTTTTTTTTCTTGAAAAAATTACTCAAACCGATAATTGATTATCAAAATAGTCGGCGATTAATTTAATAGTTGATAACTAATTAATTAATCGATTAACTGTTGCAGCTCTGCAGAACCCTACAACCCGTCGGCATGTTTTAAAAGCATTTTATTTTCTTTATTTAAAAAAGAAATCGCCAAAATTACACCGTTTTCTATAACCAGAAACTGTAAAAACAGACATTATCGTCAGATTTTAACCTTTCCGATGGTCCTTGAATGGATCATGTGTGACCAACGCTTCCGTCAGGAAAAAAAAACCAAATCTGAGCTTGAAATAGTGATATTTCATCAAAATCACTTTATTCTATAATGTCTCGTTCAAAATGTTGCCAAAAATTAATTGTATGCACTAATTGGATCCTGTAAAAAACAATAAATTCTGCACTCCTCAGCGCAAGTGGGAAGTCAAGAATGACTCGGATGAGACCAACAGTCACGTGACAAAAATTCAGCGAAGCTTCAAATGAATTGCAGGCTGTTTACAGAGTAAGAGGTTCTAGGCAGAGGTTGTAGAAGTGTAAATAGTTCACTATGTATAACATGTGGAGCCTAAATTTATTTTTACAAAATTTGGTAACACTTGTGGGCACTTGAAAACATGTTATGTATATAAAGACTATGTATTTAAAGAAATTAAAATTGTGTTTTTTCTTTTTTATGATTCATGTTATTATAACTGTGGTATTCTGCACAAAAAAACATGTTTGAGTTCTCTTTACTTCTCGCCATGATTGTGCTGTTTCTATAGAAGGGCAGGACTTATATATGGCTGTGAATACCAAGGCCACAGGGAGTAAAATGTGACAGGGTGCTCATATCTCACTATGCTGTACAGTAGCAGAGACATAATTAGCTTCAAATAGAGGAACATATGGCTAACGTGTTAGCCAACAAACATCGGATAAGCACATAGAAACATTCATTTCTATTGGTTTTCATCCACCTGACAAATGTAAGCCCAATATTCAGCTCTGTGTTTGCTCTCTACTCACTCCGGAGAGAAATATCTGCCTCTTTAAGCTGCTAAATGTTCCACTTTCATCACCAGCTAGTCTCTAACTTTGTCTGTCTGGCTGTTTGGTGCCGAGCAGAGGTTGGACAAAAAGGTTTAACCGGCTTGTTTGCTGAGAAATAACAGGGCTGATAAGAGGATGAATCACACAGTAAATGTGCTGTAAAAAACCAAGGCTATGAGCTAAAGCAGGCTCCATTTGATTCACTGTTAATATGAAAATATTTGAGTAATTGAGCTCCAATTTGTCTGAGAGCATGACAAGTCAAAATTGTCGCTATGCAAGATTAGCTTATCCAATCACCAGAGGATATTTGTGTGAGTAAAAAAGCCAGATGAGTGGAGCCATAAGGTCCGCGTTACAGCGGGCAGCCAGGATGGATTTTATGACCTTCCAGTTATGGGACAGTCTCTTTAATCACCTGTCCTTCCTGGCGGAGGCGAGGTGTCTATCTGACACCCGCCAAGCCCCCCACTCTCTTCCTTTCAACTTCTTAATCTTTATGTCCTCATCACGTACAGAGACTCCTGTCCGGCAATCAGGCCATCTATGTGCTGCTACCTTAAACCCCCCGTTAACCAGCCCCTCCCGGTGCATCGAGTCCAGGAAACTCTACACTTCCTAAATGTTAACTGCTGCTCCCGGGTTAACGCGATCCCCCGCCGCCGCCGTCTCCCAGAAATGCCCCGATGCTTCGAAGGTCAGAGGTCGCCTTCTCCTGGAGCCGGAGGACTAACTTGAGGCTCACGCTGGGAATAGGAGGAGTGTGTGTTGTGTAAGGAGTGTGTGTGTGTGTGTGTGTGTGTGATCTTTGCCAGCAGTTGGCACCTTCAGAGCAACAGCCAAGTTCACATGACCAGAGTGTGTGTGCCAGAAACTGGGGAGTGCACATACTGTATGGCACCAAACACCACCCTGTCTGGGTCTCTCGCTCACACACACACACACACACATACATAGACACACACACACACATAGACACACACACACACTTTCCCCTCCCTCTCCTCTGAAGGTGTGACGGTGAGCTGCTGGGTCAAAGTCAGGCAGATGGCCCTCGCAGTCGGGATTCAATATCAGTGACCGAGACCGTACGACACACACACTCTCAACCAAAAGGCGCCGCTACACACGCATGACCTCTAGACGGTGATCATCACCGATAACACAAAAAACACCTCACCTATGTTTTTAGAAAACACTCATAGATACTTTAATTCCACTAAGGACAACATATTACTTAAAACATTTGCAGACTGGTTAAACTGAACAGTGTTTGGGGTCGTAGTTGTAATGTTGGATTGGTGGTGCATTTGGTTTTCTTTGCGAGCCTCAAAAAACAAATCAAAGAATACAATCAAGACACGGAAACAATATATTTCTACCAATATAATCAATCAATACTGTGAAGCTACACAGTAATTGGCAATGCTTATAGGTGCTACATATGGGATTGGGAGCATTTCTATTGCCTCTCAACGGCTCTCATCATTGGCAACGGAGAGCTGCAGCTCACAGCTCACAGCTCGCAGCTCGCTGCTAACGCTGCGCAAACAATGGCAAAAGTGCTGACAGGGCTAGTGTTTACCTGAGGGGGAACCGGAGGGTGGGTGCTATGCTTCTGCAACGCCACCGTGAGTCAGGATGGCGTTATCAGCTGTAACCGCTGTGTGAGAGCAGTGCAGAGCAGCGAGAAGCTCCGATTACAACACACACAGAAGGGAGAGTGACTTCATTCTCTGCTCAGGTAGACTTTAAGGTCCTGACACACCAAGTCAATGGTCGGTCATCGGACAGTTTGGGGCCGTCGGTGAGCGTCTGTTGGCCTAGTGTCGGCTCTAGTCTGCCCTTGTGGGAGGCTTTTCAGCCGATTCTGCATGTTGAATCAGCGGGAATCACGATTACATGGTTTAAATATGCACTGATTTCATGGGATGTATACAAATTACAGTGCATTACTTTTCATAGGTATAGCTACGAATGATGTATGAGAACAGGCAGAGTTCATCATCATTGGCGTAGGAGCTTTAAACAGCAAACATGCCTCTCATCCTTGCATCCATCTGAATTATCAGTGAAACTCCTGCTTTGTACTGCCTGGTTTCCTTTCACGTAGAGTCTTACATATACATCGGTTAAAAATAAAAAGTAAAGTTCAGGTGGGTTTGACCTCTCTAACATCAACAATACAAACTCTATGTACACACACTTGACACATTACAACCCCCCTCCTCCTCCACTCCTCTACTTCAACACATCACTCTGACAAACACCTTGATACAGATAAAGAGTGACTTTAATTCTCCCTCTCCTCTCTGCAAACAAACCACTATAAATCAAATTGTCCTTTACAATATCCCTCGTCTTAGCAGCGCTTAGCGCACAGTTAGCCTACATTATCCCCACTTCATTTAGCTCGGTAAACAATTAACCCAGCGCTCGCGTGTGTGTGTGTGTGCAGAATGATTGAGGGATTTGGCATTAGCTATGCTGCGTCGCGTCTCCACACTAACTACTCTAAGTGTTTAATATAGTTAGCCTGCGTTTAAAGCTCCCCCCTTTTCTCCCCTCCCCTCCTCTGAATCAATATGCTTAAACGCCGCCGCCAACTTGCAGAGAAAAAGAGGGGTTAGGGAAGTTAATTTGAAACAAGCGATTAATATTTCTTTCGTTAAATAAGAGCACACACACACTCTGAGGGTCGGGCGCATCGATGAGGTTTGCCTTCCTTCAGCCCTGTTTGCGATAGCATTTGGGTTTCACTACAGCAATTACAGCCTTTAATTGAATTGATTTCGATAATGAGCCTCTGTAATGACACCGCTGTGGGAATGGTAGTGTGTACATGTGTGTGTGTGTGTGCAATGACTGAGCTGCTGTTGTTTTTTTCTGGACTTGAATGATGTGTGAGGAGAGGAAAGCGGGATTTAAAGATGAAACAACACACATTTAAAGCAGCTGTCTTGCTGGTCAGCCGTCTCCGCCCGCTTGTCCGAGGTCTAACCTTTCAGCTTGTTGCATAATATCCTCCAGGCTATAACACATGAATGTTTGATGACACACGGCTTAGTACATGATACGTTTAATATCCGACACCGACCGTGTTCCGAGCTTAGCACCACCCACAACTGCTTCCCCTCTCCTCGGGGCGGTTACGGCGGTCAGGTTTCACAGAGTAAATCAGCTGGCGGACCGTTCGGCGGGAGTTACCTCGTCTCTTCTTTGCTGCCAGTCTGCTGCTTTCTTAAGTGCGGCGTGGAGAGCTATTGTGATAGAGCAGCGATATGTGTAATGGGCTCGCATCTGAACAAACAACACACATCGACTGACAAGCTGTTGGACACGGAGCATTCCTCCCCTCGCCGCTTCTGCTATCAAGTACTTTGAAAACACACACTTGTGCTCACTTGAGGGTTTGCCCAGGTATCAGCTAGCTGATAAATGGGGCTGATGCCGCCTGGTTTATTTGTCTTGCTCGCACCGTTTTCTACGATGGATTTGTTTCGATTATGTTCAGATGTTTATTAAGGAATTGATAGATGCTGTTTTGGATAAGATTCCACTCACGCGTCTCGGGTATCAGCTGAGAGCGTTTAAATGCTGGTGGTCTAAATGCTGCTTGAGATGCTTTTCTGCCCCAAACACAGAACAGATTTTTTTCTGCAGAAAATCTTCAGAAATAATTGGCAGGATCTCCACAAAACATCAAGTCTGTGCAGCGCAACACAGTTCACAGCTGATTTAAAGACATAAACTGTGAGTTGGGAGGATATTTTGGGATTTAGGGGGCATTATTTGGCAGTATAGCAAGATCAGGAATCTGGAGTATTGTATTTCATTGAGTACAATCAGCATTTAACACATGAAAACATACATTTATGTCATTGCTTAAAGGAAAAATATGTAATTTATAGAGCTGTCAAAGTTAATGCGTTAACACGTTAGCACAAATTTGTTTTAAGGGCACTAATTCCTTTAAGGCAGTAACCTAACTTGCGATTTTGGATGTTGTAGTGGGCTCAGTTTTAAAGCTAGAGTGAAGAAACTGGTATCATATGAAACTAGAAAACCTGTCAACATGTCATACTAGCTTGTCGCAAATGAGGTCAAATAACGCTCCAAATTTAGACCCGATTAATCGCTAATTAATCACACATTTTTTATGTTCAAAATGTACCTTAAAGGGAGATTTGTCAAGTATTTAATACTCTTATCAACATGGGAGTGGATAAATATGCTGCTTTATGCAAATGTATGTATATATTTATTATTGGAAATCAATTAACAACACAAAACAATGACAAATATTGTCCAGAAACCCTCACAGGTACTGTATTTAGCATAAAACATATGCTCAAATCGTAACATGGCAAACTGCAGCCCAACAGGCAACAACAGCTGTAAGTGTGTCAGTGTGCTGACTTGACTATGACTTGCCCCAAACTGCATGTGATTATCATAAAGTGGGCATGTCTGTAAAGGGGAGACTCGTGGGTACCCATAGAACCCATTTACATTCACATATCTGGAGGTCAGAGGTCAAGGGACCCCTTTGAAAATGGACATGACAGTCATTTGCGACAAGCTAGTATGACATGGTTGGTACCAATGGATTCCTTAGATTTTCTAGCTTTAAAACTGAGCTCGCTACAACCAAAAAATCATAAGTTGCGTTAATGCGTTATTATCATAAAGCATGGTAGACTTATAAAGCAAAGTCAAACCGTTGTTGAAAAGTGTAACGCTACAGAAATAAGACTGAAACTAACATCTAAATGTGCCAATTTTGCTTTTTATCACTAACATTTCAGCACAACGTGAACAAAAACAGATGATCAGATACGGTTTACTTTCAAATATGAATGTCATCAGTCAAATCAAACACGTATCAGAGTTACAGTACACACTATACGGTGAGCAAACCCCCGTATCACAGTCCATTATTTCTCCTGCAAGTTCCCTTCAAAAGGCTGAACAGTCAGCCTCTTAAGACCACGGGGGCTTTTGCATGAAAGAATATGATTTCTCACATCATTGAAAATGATAATACACATTATCACTTACAGTCTGTCCACCGACTTGAAATAATAAATGACCGATTGAATGACTTGTGTCTTTGGATTATAAATTGCTCCTTTTAAACCTTAACCTTGCTCGAGATCACACTCGCTTTGATGAGCCTTTGATGTGCGAGCACTCACACAACCTCAGCGCCTGTATTCTGGCAGCGAAGCGTCACTAATTATCTCGCCAGCAGAAAGGTAAGGGAGGTGGGGACCCGTGTGAGTGTGTGTGTGAGTGTGTGTGTGTGTGTGTGTGGTCTCAGTGCGACGGTAGCTTTTAATGAGCCCCACGCTTCTTATCAAGCTTGGCGCTCGACAAACGCTCTGATCCGCCCACATGGAGGACGGGGCTCGACTGATCGCGTCTGAAGGCGCCCCCCTCCGCACACACCCTGATCACCCTCCCTCTTCTCCCTCGCCGTCGCCATCCTCCCCTCCACGCAGCCTTACTGTCAGAATGAAATATCCTTGAGAGAAACTGTGAATCAAAGGGCTTTTCATGCTTTTTCACAAAGAGAAAGATAGAAAGATGGAAAGCAACCGGACAAAAGAGGAAAGAGGGAGGGAGGGTAGCGATGGAGAGAGGGCAAGAGGTAGAGAGAGAAAGAAAACGAGGATAAAGGAGTGAACTTCTCCAAGCTGGAGGGCACTCCAGAGGACGCGTCCTAGATTAGCTCTCACCCCCTCCCTTCATCCCTGCCACCCTCCTTCCTCCACCCAGCTTCAGACGGAGAACGGCGGCCCCGGGGCCCTCTTGGCGGGCGTCGGGGGGGGAGGGGGAGAAAGAGGGGAGACACCGGGCATTTAGACATCTGTCAGCCTCTAATGAAAGAGTTCAATTTAGTGGAAAATCTCAAACAACCTTGTCTGACAGGCTGGCTGACAGGCTTTAACTCGCCGTGCGTTGTTGTTGTCGGCGTGTGTGTTGTGTTAGCGAGGAGGGTGGGTGTGTCGGAGAGTGGATCAGGAGGGGGAAATTAGAAAAAAGTGGTGAAAGAGAGAAAAAAGCTGTAATGTAATAAACTGTGCACATAAAAGTGTGTGTGTTAAAGAGTCATGCAGAGGTGCGGATCAGTCGGTGCAGCGGGGGTTGGTCTTATGGCTTTAAATCGCTCCGGGGTACGGGGCATGTTTTTCGCCGATAGATGGGTTATGGCGGGGGTTTGGTGTGTGTGGGTGTGTGTGTGTGTGTGTGTGTGTGTGTGTTCAGACCTCACTATAGTGCTATTAGAGTTGGGGAGATGAACACACGGCTCTCCAGGCAACACATGCAGGCAGACAGACACACACACTTTGTCTGAAACCCCCCCAGAGCTTCATTAGCAGGTCATTAGAAACAACTTCAGTGAAAGCTGTTGTTCTTTCACAAACTGTTTTGCTTCATTGAAAAGACTCAGTGTGTGTATGATGCAGATGACTCATTATTTTGTTCTTTTAACTGAAAAACAAAATTGAATTATTTATTTTCTTATGACTTTCTATTAATAAATCCACCTGCTGATTGATGTGTCGTGATCTCTGGCAACACTGCTGTTACCAAGCCCTCCTCACCCAAAAAAACATCCGTAGGCCTGTAGGTCGTCTGTGCACGCAGCTTATTACGACGCATATCTACATTTGTTGTAGTAATTAGTATAAAGTAGTAATAGTAGTAGTAGTAGTAGTAGTAGTAGTAGTAGTAGTAGTAGTATAAAGAGCAATAAAGTCTGCGTAGGGAGGAGGTCGGGGTGATGGATGGGTCAAACAAACATACATAACTACGTTAGTACGTAACTATGGTAGTACGTACATAACTACGTTAGTACAAAACTACGTCAAGTACTACGTCATGTACTTACGTACGTTAGTACGTACATAATTACGTACATAATTACGTTAGTACGTACATAACTATGTTAGTACGTACATAACTACCTTAGTATGTACATAACTACGTTAGTACCTAACTACGTCATCATGTAACTACGTTAGTACATACATAACTATGTTAGTACCTAACTACGTATATAACCATGTTAGTACAAAACCATGACACATACTACATCACGTTAGTACGTAACTACGTTAGTACGCACATAACTATGCTAGTATGTACGTAATTACGTCACTATGTTAGTAAGTACATGACTATGTTAGTACGTAACTACGTAAGTACTGTATGTACGTAACTTACGTTACTATGTTAGTAAGTACATAACTATGTTAGTACGTAACTACGTTAGTACACACAACTGTTAGTACGTAACCATATCATGATCTACATCATGTACTTACGTACGTAACAAATGTACTTATTTGAACCCAAACCATGATCTTTTCCTAAACAATACAAGTAGCTTTTTGCCTGAACATAACCAAGTAATTCCTTTTCACAATGTTAAATATAACGGTCATCTATGTAATTTTGGAAGTCATTGGCAAATGACCTAATCTGTCGTTCAGGTACGAGGACGTGTCGGCTATTACTGAGGAATGATATTCAAACTGAACACAACTTTATTGACCCCGAAAGCATGATTATTTTTTTTTTCGATCTACAAAGGTTGTGAAAATGCTAATTTATGATGGTTTGTCCGAATGTCATCATATGAAACAGAAAAATCTGATTTATATGAAGATTGTACAAGTAGAAGTCTTTCTGGCCAGGAAACATGCCGGGGTTCTGGTTTTAGATCAGCGGTTCATTCCCCCCTTTGGAGGGAGAAAAATGTTCACACCGTGAAAAAGATGTCAAAACATTAGTTCCGCATCACATTTCCCCTCCAGTCACGTGCGCCCCACCTGTCATGCCTCTGATCCCCACTAGGGGGGCGCGCCGCACACTTTGAGAACCTCTGCTGTAGACGGAGCACGAGAGTTTCATAGATATGACATGAAATTAGTTCATGGAGCAGAGGAGGGTCGACGTTGCTTTTCCATTTCTTTTCAAGTTTGTTGCTGGACTAGCTGATAACAGCTCAGCCCAGCGAGTGTGGGGTTTTGGTGATTTGCAGGTTAGAAAATCATGCGGGTATCTCCTAAAATGGGCTAAATAAAAAAAAAATCCAAAGATGTGGAGCTTTATTGTCATACGTGCAGAGAACAAGTTGCCCTGTATACTGAAATTATTATTATTCATTTACTTAAATAACATGTTCAGTGCAGGACTTTTACTTGTAACAGGGTATTTTTTACAGTGTTGTATTAGTACTTTTACTTAAGTAAAGGATCTGAATACTTCCTCCACTGAAACAGCTATTTTGGCTCTGTCCAAAGGTGAGAAAAAACGCCTACCAGCACCTTTAAAGCTCACTCATTAACACGTTATGTCTCGGTTGAACGATCTGCACAAAAGTGTAAAAACAACACAATGTTGACACGTTTTTTTGTGAAATTGGTTAAAGATGTTAAACGCGAGATTGTTGCTCAGGTAGACATTACTCCACTATATCTTTATATGGTTGTTTTCTGCTATATTAATGCTCTGGATATCATATAGAGCACTTTTAAAAGATGAAATCCGACCTGACTGCGTCGGGGTTACAAGTCAGTTTCCATAGCAGTAATGATTCTTCTGTAACAAAAAGCTTTTCTGCGCTGCACACATCACAAGATGACATTGTTTACAGGAAGCTATAGTGATATATAGTTTCGTCTTCCAGCAGGAGACACAACAACTTTTGGGTGTGATGGAACAAAAAACAATCCAGGCAGTTTTTGATAAAAAAACTGAAAACAAGAAGCCTTAACAACGCAGCTCCTGCTCTGACCTGCGTATAGTGTGGAAACATCACCGAACTGTATGACAGACAGGCGTGAATATACACTTTCCTGCGTGCATTACATCACAACGTGCATACATTCGGTGTACACGCGCTGTCAGATCGCTGACGAAGCTTCGGCAGAGTCAGCTGGAGAGAGTGATGGGGACGGGGAAGAGATGTGGAGATTTTTTCTCCCGCGTGTCACAATCCTTTCGCTCTCGTCAACGCTGTCGCTTCTGTGAGCGCCGCGCAGGGAGAGATTTATCACATTAACCACAGACCTCTTCACTTAATGCCCTCCTGAAAAAAAAAAAAAAATGCCAACTGTTCCCGCCCTTAAACCAACATGGCTGCTGGCTGGTGCTTGCCAAACGCCGGTGCCCTTTTCTCTCCAATTTGGCGCCCGTCCAGCTTTCCACTCTGACTGCATCGCTCCCTGTTAGGGCCTCGGGTTTTTTGGGAGGAGAGATAGAGCGAGAGGAAGGGAGGAAGAGCGCCAATACAAACATTGTTCCGCTGGCTTTTTACAAGCCAGGAGAGTGGGGAAGTTAATAAGCAGGTATTGGTTTTTAACTGCGGCCCGTTTATTGCTTTGCCCTCGAGCGTGCTGGAGTGCTCTACTCCACCTTTTTCCTGTCCATCTGCCCATCACTCCTGCTAACCTCCCGCTCAATTCCTCCCTCTCTCTGTCGGCTCTCCCTTTTGTCTCGACTCGCCTCGCTCAGCAATTAATTCACCATCGTGCAGTTTTTTTTTTCTCGAGCTGAGTCCTTCCCTTCACCTTTTTATGCCCTTTTTTTATTTTAAACTGAGTTTAAAAACCCTGTTAAAAGAATGATAAACAAACCACTTAATGATCTGTCATTATGCCGCTATTGATTCGGTGCTTTGCAAGTGTGCGTTTGAGAGACTACTGTATATTAAACCACATCCGTCTGTCAATACTGGACGTTTATTAAAAATGGGATGTCAGCCGGTCAGCGTTGTCCAGCTCCTGACATGATGAATATGATGCAGGTTTAATTACCTACATATTGTGCTGTTGATCAATGTCGTCTGGGTTTCAATGGACAGCTTTAATTTTCCCCGCAGCTCTCAGAAGCTTCTCTTGAATGCCAAGAACAAAAATGAGTTTATTGGAGATCTCCAGTACTCCCAGTAAAGCATTTAATCTCACAGCTAGGACCTCCAGTTTTCTTACTTTGTCGTTTCATCTTTCAACCCTTATGATGCATCACGAGGGACATATTTGGCTTTTTAATTTTTCAATCATTTTGGCTATGTTTTTGGCAAGAGTGTGAGTTTTTTTTCCTCTGAATTTTGGCTCATAATAAGTCTCTAATAAACTGTGTAGTCAAAATATAAACACTCAGACCCTGAAGGACAAAAAATGTCCCCGTTGAAACCCATTAAACCCACATTGTTAACTACAGCATATAATCATGTATTATATATTTCAGGCTTTCAATCTAGTTCTCTGGCTTCAATATTTTTACTACTTATACTTTTTTCCACCAGATAGAGTCATTTTCTCAAGCCCGATGGAGCAAATACATGCTATTCTCATGGTTTCCACTAGGGGCATCACGGCTGTATTATGGAGAACTGCAGTGTTAAGCAAAGCAATGGTGTTGCTAGGGCTGCAACTAATGATTATTTTCATTGACGATTATTTTAAGATGACGTCCTCTAATGTCTTGTTTTGTCCATAACTCAAAGATATTCAGTTTACTGTCATACAGGAGTAAAGAAACCAGAAAATATTCACATTTAAGAAGCTGGAATCAGAGAATTTAGACTTTTTTTTCCTTAAAAAATTACTGTAATCGATTATCAAAATAGTTGGCGTTTAATTTAATAGTTGGAAATTAATCGTTGCAGCTTTAGTTGTTTCTCATCATTGACATATCCCAGACTGTTCTCTAACATTTAGCATGCAGAACATAATTCAATTTTTATATTTATTTTTTTCATAAAAAACAACAGTGGCATCATGTAAACAAATTGGCATTTAAAGGTTTAAATTCTAGGAATTAATGAATATTTGGTAGCTGTGATCACGACTGAAGTTGTTTAAAAGATTTAACTGGAAAATAATATTAATATATACTTTTATAGCAGTTTTAGGAAGGGGACATTTTTGCCCTCTAAGGTAACAAGGGGGATTTTTTTAAAAATAGAAATGCATTAAAATCAATGTTGTTGCTAATCATTGACATATCCAAGAATGTGAAAAATAGTAATAATAACCCAGAGCATTTAGTATACAGAAAATAATTACATTTTTGTTTTTTTTCCCCCCATAAAAAAACAACAGCTGCAGGAAAATAATATTAATATATAATTTAATGACAGTTTTTTGACGCAGATATTTTTGTCCTCTAAGGACAACACAGCGACTCTTTTAAAGGGCTGCAGAAGGGTTAAAATATATTTTTGGATTACAGCAACAACCTTTCAGAATATATCAAACCATCTGATTGGTGGACTTGTTGGGGCCTGTCTGAGAGGAAATTATAAAGATATTACTCACTCAGGGGTGAAAAACTATTTATAAATGACTTCTGAAACCACATTAATGCCCTCGCAAGCAACTACAATCCAAATTGTATCGGACTTCAAACAGCTCCAAACACCAGAACCAGCTAGAGATGCTGCAGGAGAGAAGAGGGATGACCAGACGGAGCAGAGGAAGGAGGGTGTTACGATGTAGAAGAAGGCGATTTCATGTTCCTATAATCCTGAAAGTGCTGCATGTGTCCTCCCCGGGGCAGTTTCACACCTCCAACAACGGATAAGTGACTAACTCTCACGGCACAGGAAGACACACCAAATTTAACATACTTATTCCACGAGCAATTAACACGGTGGCTCAGTGCAAAACAACAAGCTTGACTCGGGAATCGGGAGCCCGAGCACAAATCCCGGCGTACGGCTCTTGTGGGATTCGCAGCATCCACCCCGTCCTGCCCAGGAGGGCTATCCGCTGATCCAACTGACAGAAGCGAGCGAACGCAGGCGCTCAACTGATGAGATTCCAGTTAGCTGGCGCAGCCAAGAGGAGAGGCGGCGAGGCAGCCAATAGCCCTAGCAGGAGGGATCTGGGGGCCTCTAAATATCCACCCAGGGCTAAAAGAGCGAGAGCGCGAGCGAGCTCCGGCCCACTTCCTCTATCGCTCTCCTGGGCCTCAGGAGGGAACAATAGTGGAGGATGGAGCTGACAGCATGAAAAGAAAAGCAGCATCAACACACACCTTTATAGTCGAGCTCAAGCGCAGGTTTCTAGATATTATTACTGATATTATTCCACCGATACACACATTTTACCCAGTGCTATTTTGCTGCTACGGCTAATTTAGCTCCTATAATGATGTTTTCAGGAGTTTCTTCCTTTTCTGAAATCATATTATCAGCTGCTTGCTGCACAACAAATTATCTGATGTGTTGATTAAGTCTCTGAGTTTGTCCACATCTGTGAAATCAAAGGGAGTACTTGACGCCGCTTGGTTTCATTCAATTCCACATTATCACCAAAAAGAAGACCGCTTGCTGATGTAAGCGATGCAGAAATTTAGAAACTTAGAAAATGCATTCATCTTGTTTGTCAGGTCTTAAGGACACACATAATATGATATTTTCACTTTTAGGTAAAGCACAGATGTTACCAATGTCATTAAATATGTCTCTGTGCTGCAAGAATGAGTCCTAAAACCCAGAAATGAGTTAGGATTTTAGTACTTTCGCTTCCCTCATCTGGAAGTCAATGGGTTTTTTGTTAGATGCCTGAAATAAGCTCCGTGGTTAACACAAGCTGAAGAGATTTTAACGTTTTGTTCTATGACGAGTGGTTAAATGAGACTACAGAGGTTGTCGGGGACATTAAACATCATCACGCCAAGCACTAGTTCACCTTTACAGCCACGTTGTGTTTATACGAAGCGAGAAATGAAGCCAACGTGGAAGTGCCAAAAACTGCAGTTCCTCAAATGACCACTTGAGGCTCCAAAAGTGAGTCAATCCCCATAGACCTCCATGTTAAAAAGCCCAACTTTACAGCAGAAATAAATGCGTTTACAGCCTGGTGCAAAAACATTTTTCTGGTATATGTAGCTAATATCGCCGTTCATAATAACTATATTGGGGGTGAATTTTTATATAACTCACCCGTTTATATCATATAACGGCTTAAAGTTAGGCATAATTGAGAGTGTGGACGCTTTGACTGACAGGTGGGTGCCGTACCAGGTCGCTAGTCGTGTCACCCACTCAGCTCCACCCACGATCCACCTCTCTGAGCATTAAGGGAGTTAGGCTGTGAGCCACCTACTTTGAGCTTCACAACGGCTCTTCACAAACCTACGGGTGACGTCACGGAGACTACGTTCATATTTTATACAGTCTATGATAGTTAGTTTATGGCTTAACGTTAGCTTTTTACTTCTGGCGATTGCATTCACACTTCACACAAAAATCATAAAAGTGGTGTTCATTTTGTGGAGATTATCTTGCTGAACAAAACGTGTAATGTGTGTTTGCACAGATTTACTGCAATAAGGGAATCTAGGGAACCTGGGCGATGCTAACTTCCTGGTTGGCCTACATCCCTGCAGCTCTATTGAAATGTCCTAGTAAGACAAAGGATGCACAATACCAGCACCTTGAAACTCAAGCAGCTAAATTGAGTTCAGCCATCATTCATTTTAAATAATGTCTTCAGAGAAAATGGCCCATATAATGTAAATAAAACTCCACAGCGTATCTTTTACATGGGACTCTTCGCTTATCAAACTCAAATGTTTGCACTTTCATTTCACAAACTGACAAAGTTGCTCACCTGCTCACACTTTTAGCCACTCGCACGCTCGCAAATGCACTGAGGCGGCAGAGCAACACACTGATGTTCACATCAACCAGAACCAGTGTATTCACACACACACACACACAGGTCGGGTTGGGGCGTGGCGGGGCCGCCTCAGGGTGCTGCTGTAAGTGTGTGATTAGAGGAGAAAGTAGGCAGAGGAAGAATCCAGGACGCACACTCACCCCTGTTAAGGTCTTTATGTTATGCAGTGCATTCTGGGCTTCAAGGGCAGCTTTCCTTGTGTAAAACGTGACAAAACAGCAGCCTGGGGAGAGAGAGAGACAGACAGAGAGAGGCGATGAGCACGAGGAGCAACAAAGAGCACTTTCTCTATTCATCTGCCTGGCATCACCTGTCGACACTGGCAGACGCTGAGTGAATGTTAAGGACGAAGCGGCGCAGCGGCGGAGAGGGGGAGAGAGAGAGAGAGAGAGAGAGAGAGAGAGAGAGAGAGAGAGAGAGAGAGAGAGAGAGAGAGAGAGCGCTTTTTGGATTTGTTTCAACGCTGATGACTTGAGCCTCGAGGAAGTGCGTGCACACGCGGCGACGCACATGCACACACAAACAATACAAAGACACAGATGATGAAGAGGAGGTGGTGGTGGAGAGAGAGGTTGTCTCTTCATTAATCCTTGAGTAATCTGTGAACAGTAGCTTACTCACTTTATTTATTGCTCACAGTCCCTCACTCATTCACTCAGTAGTTCACCTACACACGGGTTATTCAGTCTCTCACTAATTCAAAGCTTTTGAGTGACTGCCATGTGAAAAGACATCTAGACGTCTAGGTTTGGCTGAAGAGTGAAATGTCTACGTAACATGAGAATGGTGTTTCAACAGTATATAGGGCTGACATGGTTCACCTATCTCCTGATTCAATACTATCACGATACTTGGCTGCCGATTTGATATGTATAGCGATTCGATAGTATGATTTATTGTGATTTTTATGAACTTTTTTAACACTAGACCATGGGAAAAAGTTGAATCATACATTTCTAGGAACTTTTACTTTGGAAAATATCTAAATTAATACAGTAAAAATGTTGGATTTTCAGCATGTATGTAGTCAGAGATGTCCTGAAGTCAAATATATCAAGAATCATTTATTAAATTTATTCCAGCAACCAAAAGAAATCAAAGAATAAAGACATTTCCCTCACAAATAAGTGGTATTTAACAGTTCCCTTTGTTAACACCTTATTTTGAAAACCGGACGTAGTCACACGTTTTCTACTTTCTCGTTTCGGCTCACTGCGGTTTGTTTTGGTTGACGGATACGGAACGGATATGATGTCAAGTTACTCAGACTACAACAATAAAAGCGGCAACTTTCTTCTACCTCTGCATGGACTCAAATGAAGGAAATATATAGATTCTGGCATTAAAAATAATCTATTTCAAAATCATAAAAAAACATAGGTGAATTGTTTCCACCCCCCCACCCCTACAGAATAGTACAGTCGGACTATTAGGGTACTGAAAAAGCTATTTTTTTCTAGTTTAACCTTGCCTGAAAACCTGCAAATTACTAAGCAAAAGCTCACTATGTTGCTGACTCACTCGCTCACATACAGTACTGCATGTGCACACACATACACAGTGAAGAAAGAAGAAAGGGGAAGAGGGAGAGAGGGATTTTGCCTCTTCTTTAATCTGTGTGTAATCCCTGCCGAGTGAGGCTGTTGTGGGTCATTCTCAGTCAGCAAGCAAACCTGCACAGTCAGGAAAAAAAGCAGCAAGAGGATATTTAGGTCAGACACAGAGGTGTGACGCTTCTATTTCCCTCGTAGAAAAGAATGCTGGAAACACTGGAAAAGTCACAAGTCTTGTCTGTATTTATGTCCTCATGACATTATTTCTAACAGCAGATGTAAAAACAAGACTGAGGAGGAAGGATGATAAAGAGTCTTTGAGACAACTATAAAATATAGAGGATGTACTGGTGAGTTAGTCATCTGGAGGAACAAATAGGAAGCTCTGAGATTGGTGATGCATCATCAGGAACAATGGGAACCTGTGTTTTAAGTGATGGTATGACCTTAAGCACAGCATCTATCTCAGACTGAAAGGTTTCTCCATCGAGTTGTCATTCTGCAGAGGCCAACGGTGTTAACACTAACTAATAGAGCATTACTAATGCTGGACTTTTTAGGCCAATAGCAATGGTGATATTTGAGAGATAAATACAAAAATCTTCTACCAGTACGTCAGCCTCTAGCTGTATTTCAGCATAACACATCATGTAAGCAAACATTTTTGATAAAGATCCCTTCAATTTAGTGGACCCCATGTTTTCTTTAAAAAAAAATCACCCAAAATGCACCATTTAATATAACTAGAAACTGCAAAAACAGAATTTATCGTCGGATTTTCAAATTTCCGACAGTCCTTGAACAAATCATGTGTGACGAACGCTTCCGTCAGAAAAAAACAATGAAATCTAAGGTGCTAAATGCGAGATTGTGAGCATTTCTATTGCCTCTGCACAGCTCTCAACATGGCGACGGCTGAGCTGGCGGCTCGCAGCTAACGTTGCTAACAAAGCTTAACCTGGGGGAAGGGGTGCTATACTTCCGTGACGGCGCCGTCGGTCAGGATGGCGTTATCAGCGCTCACCGCCGTATGAGAGCAGTACAGGGCGGCAGCTGTGAGCTAGCCAGTGGGGCACAGTCACCTGCACGAACATGCACTAAAAAGCACATGGACGGCCCGGCTATGTCAACAAAGCACAGAGAAGCTCTGATCACAACACACACAGAGGGAGAGGGACTTTATTTTCTGCTCACGTAGACATTACTCCATTTTATCTTTATATAGCAAATACTTGTTTTCTGCTATATTAATGCTCTGGATATCATATAGTGCACCTTTAAAATATAGTGATATTTCATAAAAATCACTTTATTCTTCCTCCATTTAAAATTTTGCCAAAAAAAAAAACATTTGCAGTAACTGCATTCCTTAAAAACATTAAATTTGGCGCTCTTCAGCGCAACTGGGAAGCCATGATTGACTCGACTGAGACCAACAGTCACGTGACAAAAAAATCTGTGAAACCTCGACTGAACTGCAGGCTGTTTACACAGTAACACTTGGGTGCACTTGGGAACATGTGGTAGATCAATAACTGTGTTATACTGCACAGGACATTTTTAAGTTCTCTCCACTTCTAGCCATGCTTGTGCTGTTTCCATAGAGGTGCAGGACTTATTTATTGCAGTGAAAAACAAGGTCACAGTGAGCAAAATGTGACAGGAACAGAAAAACGCCCTGAAACTGCTATGGGTTCAGAGGGTTAAGTATGTGACTAAGGCACTGTATGTACTAATCATGACATGCTCCAGTTGAAATAACCGTGTTAGTGCCTACTGGTGGAAAAACTATGTAATGGAGAATATCAGGCTAAATCAGACAAATCAAGATCATCCATGAAACCAAAGGCTTCGTCTCAGCTCAGCGTTTGAGCATTTTCTTGCATTTAACAAACACAATCAGCCCTTGTTGACTTGGTTAACAACATCATCCACAGGTGAGCCACCAGTCTGTGCAGGTTTTATCTTCCACATCCTCCCTCCGGTTGCTACAGGTGCATATGTTTGGCCCTTCTGCCTCCAGCTCTGCTCATCTGTTCATTTCTCCGTGTATCTATTTGTCCAGAAATGAGTCGAACGCACCATTGTTTACATCTGCTCTGTTGTCCTCTCCGTTGTGTTTATGGCACAAATCAACTCGGTGTGAATGAGGCGGACCGGTGGCGCTTCTGTTGCCCACATCGCCGACATCGGCCCTGATGACACTTTGCCCTGCAGTGCATCTTAGTGAAATCCAACAGTGAGCATCTGGAGCAGATTTGGCATCCGAATCCCAGAGTCCCTTTGATGGGGCTGGGAGCGTAATGGATCTGAATTCCTGCCGTGTCCTCTGGGTGCCACGGCTGTTGAATAGTTGGCCCTTAGCCTAGCGTCAGCGACGTGATTGGTGTTGTGATTCAGATGCTGCAGTGCCTGTGTATTAGCCGGGATAACTCCCAGCTTAGGGGTTTCTGCTACGACCCCCAGCGTGAACGGAGCTCCGGGTGTCACTTCACTAAACCCTAAGCCCCCCACTTCACTACGATCAGGATTCATTTACCACCGAGAGGTTCACACCAGCCTCTACTAGTTAAAGGCATGGAGATAAGAGGGGGAATTAGTCACGACTGGCAGACGATCACTGGGTAACGATTTATACAATTTACTCCATGTAGGTCACCACACTGATACGGCTTTCACACACAAGACTAAAAGTTCCACACACTGTAGTTCTCTGGCAGGTCTGCTCTCCATTAGTAGTAGTTAGGGCAGCAACTAATGGTTATTTTCATAATCGATTAATCTGTTGATTATTTTCTCAATTAATCGATTAGTTGTTTGTTCTAAAAAAATGTCAGAAAATGTCAATCAGTGTTTTTAAAAACCCAAGATGACGTCCTCAAATGTCTTCTTTTGTCAACAACTCAAAGATATTCAGTTTACTGTCATATTATTATTATTACAAAATTCACATTTAAGAAGCTGCAATCAGAGAATTTTGACTTTTTCACTTTCAAAAATTACTCAAATCGATTAACCGATTATCAAAATAGTTGGCGATTAATTTAATTGTAATAGTACAACTAATTGATTAATCGTTGCAGCTTACTTGTAGTAACACCAATATGGAAAAATTGGAGAAACCAAATAAAATTGAAAACCTCAAAATAGGAAATACGTACTTTTATCTGTTCATGTTGGATGACATGCAACTCTACTAATTTTACAACCTCTTTCACTTTTTTAAAAACTCTTAAAATAATCTAAATGATGCATTATGATTGAATGAAACAAGTCAACGTATATTCATAAGATTTGTATATCTTACGAAAAATTAGTCCTTCTACATTTTCCGCTCCAGTATTCGCCTTGACACTGAGCCGAGCTGATCTATGGTGGCGCTATGTGAAGTTATACGAGGTCTTTATGAACTACTAGGTGCTCCAAAACCCGACCAAAACACATGCTGCCAAACAAAACACAATGAAAAATAATAAACATATATTTCACACAGCTTTTTGTGGCTGAATCCAAAGGGTACAGGTACTGAACTGTCTCTGCCAAAAAGGTTTACAACAGCATCTCTACAACAAAGATAACACTTCCTACCTGCTGCCTGAACTCCAGTTAAGCAGGTTTCCCCTTTATAACAAGAGGTACGGCTGAACGGAACACAGATAATAAAAACCAAACAAGTGCACGCTGTTCCGCCCGAAACCAAACTGAGAGGAGAGTGAGGACGATGTCAACCAGGCTACAGTGTGTACCGACCCACACAGTCCTGAGGAGAGCTCTAATCAGGACCAGTAAGTGAAAACACCTGTACAGGTGAACCATGGCTGTGTGTGCAAGGGCTTTTAAAGGCACAGCTCCAATCAAATATGTAACTGTAACTGTACATTGCTCAAATATTCTGCTTCACTGTGAAACACGTCGCAGTACAGAAGCTAAGGACGCTCTAACTTCCATTTCACTGGGGCTTTAAAGGCACAAATAGCACAAAACGGTCCTCTACAGTGTAACTCCCAAATGTAATGTCATTTATAAACACAACAAAGGGTAAAATAGACCTATATTTCCAATTATAATCAATCTACAACTACAAATCTTCAATCATACATGTTAATATACTTAAGAAAAAAAAATATGGACTGGCCCTTTAAAGGTAAAAAGTGTGTATCTTAGCCTGAGTCATGATTTCCATGTGAGGTGAGGTGAGGGAGCTTTTTAGCATTGCCTCAGTATTGTACACTATCATTTCTATTATAATTCCAATTGCACCTGTGTTCAAGCTTTTGGCCCCTCGTGTGCGATTAGCAATTCCAATAGCGCCGTATGAGTCTTAGCTGCTCGAGGCACGCGCCGTGAATTATGATTCCGTTGGCATTTTTTTTGGAATATCTGTACATAGGAGAGGGGTTAGCTTTTGGTGTTAGCATTAGCGATTCTGACAGTGTTATAATGTGCAAGGAGGGGAAGGCTGGCTGTTAGTGCTGCGTTAGGCCGCTGTGTGTTGTGATTCCCGCGGTGTAGCCGGGGCCCGGGAGCCATGCGGCGTGTGACGGATCGTCCCAGGTGGTGGGCTGTCAAGACGAGGATCAAAGAGCAGAAGAGTGGACCTCACATACACACACACACACATACATTTACACATTCACACACCACAGTCACGTTCCCTGCAGTGCTCCAGCTCCACCTGTTTAAGAGTCAGCACACTCGCCGCTCACACACAGCAGCAATGAGAGCGCGCATATTATTTTAGTCAGCATGTGTGCCTTTTTTTTTTTTATTTACAGAGAGACGCACCTGTACGACAACCTTGAACAAGTGGTGACACGGTGCTGCTGCAGACTACAGCGTGAGTAAGCTCTTTCCGTCAATTTGTGTGTCTCTTTTTTCTCGCAGCACAAACATTTACCTGAAGGCCGAGAAGGGCTCAGAGCGGGGAGATACACTCCGCTAGTGCTGTTGAGGAGGGACACTCAAAAACACACACATACACACTCGGAGTGAAGGGGGAGGAAATCTATTAGACGCCGATGTGTGTGTGTGTGTGTGTGTAGCAGGGAGACAGTCGGAGAGGACGTGGGAAAGAAGGGCAGAGTGTTTGCGAGACAAGAAGAAGAAGAAGAGGGGTTGTGAGTGGAATAGAGAGCAGAGGAGGGAGATGCCTGTTCATAAATGCTTCATGGCTGCTGAAGGGGGCCTTTGACTGAGTGAAGACCCCTGGCGCCCCGCCTCTGTCAACACATCTACCCTCTCCAACAACAGGTCGACCCCCGGCTTCAACAGCGGAGGAGCCGAGGGGAGGGGGAGGGCGGCGTTCGCTCTCATGTATCGGCGTTTCGGGTCGATATTGCCTTTTTATTTCCATGTTTCTCCTGATGGTGGTAATCAGACTCAGAGGTGGCAACCTGCACTTTTCTTCTTGGTGCATTTAATTATTTAATATCTCTTTTTGTAATTTTTTTTTTTTCCATTTAAGAAAAGGAACATCCAGGTCTCCCCAGCCAGAGAACAGGTTGGATGGGTCATCTTAGCTTAAGCAGCAAACTAATCTACTTTAAAAAGACTTCCATTAGCCCGGGTTTCAGTGCAGAGTGTCCCCGTCTGTTCCAGAAACACTTTCTTCCCTTTCAGACAAATTATTAATTGGATTCTTGTGCTTTTTTTTTTTTTATTCAGCCGTTTTGGTTTTTGTTGTTGGGAGTTTTACATTAGCAGTAAAAAATCAGCTAAAGCCCCACAAGGTGTGAGCTCAGGATCAAACTCAATGACGAGAGGATGTTACGCTGGAGGGGGAAAAGGCTTTGGAAAACAACCTTGACCGCATCTGGTTTATTGAAATGAGTTGTATGGGAGCATCATTTTGTAGCACGCAGGGTCTTGACATATACGAGTCATTTATTTCAAAAGGATTTGTTAGTAAGATCAAAGTCATGAGGGTATTCTGGTTGTTTGTGGGTAGATTTGTAACATTATTTAGATTTTATTACATATTTAAGTCTGGAAAAATCTGTGTTTGGCAAGTTAATGTCATACAGTCTCTTTACCCTTTTTACCTAATGACTTTAATGTAAAATGAAGTGTGACTATTTTTCAGAGGTCGTTATTTTGGCCTTTTGTTCCCTTAAAACGAAGCAATATATACTGTACTTACTGCCCTTTATGACAGGTAGGGATGCACCGATAAGACTGATACCTGGGCTTTGGGTATCAGCCGATACCGAGTACCGATCCGATACCAGTGTTTAATTAATAAGCTGTATGCCTCACTGTGAAGAAGTGACTGTCATTTTTATGTGTAAGGCAACATCAGGCTTGACTTAAACATTGCTTTTCTACTTTGTAGAACAAAATTTAACAAATAAATACATGGATATAGATTAACCGAACTGTTATTTATTATTAAAATAATAAATTGTGCACCTGCAACTTGGCAAAAAACCTTAAAAAATTAATCAAATTCTTCAGCATGACGCCTCTGGAGGTGCTTGATTAAGTTGGTTGTGTTACATTTTGCAGTGCTACTGCGAGCCCTTGAAACATTTGCTTTGCATGGCGTAGTACGCGCACATGTAATCAGACGCAAACACAGATTTGAATTGAATAGATCGGCTCCATTGTCCCGATACCCGATCCGGTTATTTGAGTCAGTATTGGCCTGATATCCGATATCAGTATTGGATCGGTACATCCCTATTCCCAGGTTGATTTATTTGAATATATTTAGAGATCTGTGGAGGTCAAATTATCCAGGTTATTCGGGAAGAAACTGTCTGAAAAAAATAAAAAATAAACATATTTTTCTCTGCTTTCCTTTCCTTTAAATCATCTCACAACTTCTAAGCTTTATCTCGCGGGTCCAAACCTCCAGGTTGGGAACTGCAGCTCTGCGCTCAGTACTCAAATATTTGGGGTTGAATCAGCACATACTGAGGGAGGTGGAGGGTGAAAGGAGTGATGCCCTGCAGCCCAGCTGAATGCTAGTATGGTTTATTAAAAGGAGGAAAAAAGAGAGGAGTGTGTGGGGTGGTGTATCGGAGCGCTTCACCCTTAGCCCTCCCACCCGAGGGTGACTGCAGTGACTCCCTCTCTCCCCCCTCCATCACTCCTTCCGACCCCGCAACCGCTGACCCACATTAACTACCGCAATTACTGCTGGAACAGGCCTCTGGGTGGTATGGGATACATGCTCCACCTCTCTCTTTTTCTTACCCTCTCTCGCTGCCCCCTCTTCACTCTCCGTGAAGCCTAATGTGTATAATTGATGTGTGTCAAAGAGCCACTGAGTGACAGCAGGGGATAGGGGGGAGGGGTGAAAATGACAGAGAACACATTTTGAATTTGACAGCGCAATAAAGAACAGATTGTCAGATGGAAGAAATAGGGAGCGGATGAGTGGATGGCTTCAAACAATGCCGCATCTCTGACGGGCATTTGGCTGATATTCTAATCCTGTCAACGCAGGAACCGGTCCAGCTCGCAGCACTTCACAAATCTACACAATCCACTGGTTACTTTGGTGGAAAAGCACCGATGTCACCCACACACCCCCCCCTTCCCGTCCCTCCAAATCCTCCCCTGCTGCAAAGACAACATGAGCACTTTCCGGAAATCAGAGCTGCTTTCTGGCTGACCCCGAAGAGCTCGCACAGGGGGGAAAAAAACCCAATTCAGCTCTGCAACTTCGCTCATAACCGAGCAACTCTCTCTGTCGCTGAGGCAGGCAAAAGTGTAAACATACGACGAAGCTAAGGATCCACACACACACACACACAGCCTCCCATTAAAATCCACCTGCAGCTGCTCTCTAATTGGGCCCGGGTAGCCGGCTAAAAGAGCTAACGCCTAGTTAAGGCGATATAATTGGCCGCTCTGCTTTAGGAAAGAATGAAATAAATCAGCGCTCCGTCTCGGGTCGGCCCCGTCTCAACTGAATCCATTAGAGCAGATAATTGTCTTGGACGGCGAAGCGTTTGCTCAGCGTTGCCACAGCTGAGTGAGAGGAAAACAGTTGGCATGCAGTTTCAAAGCGGATGTCTGCCGTTGGACGGGTGTGGGTCCCTGGACGCGGCATCACAGCAGAGATTTTCATCTGAGCAGTGATCGGAAATCAAATGCTGTAATCTGCCTGCACGTGTTTATCTCCAGGCTTTTCCCCTCAAAACCTTCATTGGATTTTTTTTTTCTTTCTGTAGCCATCAAGATGACATTTCAGGTTAGAGGAGATTTATAAATGATGGTATGAAATAAAATGTGTTTCAGGTGTACAGAGCATTGATTGCCCTTTTTTGTTTTGGTTCATATGAAGCAGCATTGATTGTTGAGATCTCCAATATTTCTTTGTATCTCTGGTGCTAAACACTCGTGGCTGTGATGTGGCGCCCGCTCTTCCCCAGAGATCAGCTGCCAATCACGCTGCGTGGGCGGCGGCGTGTTGTCTCTGTTCTCACATTTGAAGGTTTGATTTTTCTGCAGGTGGCCCTTTTGTCTTCAGTCCTTTCAGCCATGATGTCGTGGCTGTAGGTTGAATCACTGTTGTGCTGCAGTAATCAGCGACACAGATCAGATATTTATTTCATAGATTATTGGTATTATTATACGTTGGCTAAGAATAATCACAAATTCATCTAGTTTCTACTTGAAAAGAATCTGATAAAATAATCCTTGTTGTTTAAGTCCTCACAGGGTTCAAACTAGAGTTGTTCTGATACCGATACTAGTATCACAAATGCCTCTCATACAGCCTAAAATGCTGGATCCGGTATCGGCGAATACAAGAATCTATTTACGATCCAATATCACATTATCATATCATTTATCAGCTCATTTACACTACACAGGAATAACAACAACACGTGTCACTCGCTACCCAATCCTGACCGATCAGCACTGCCCATGTGCATCTCTCAACAGAGAAGAAAAAGAAACAAGATGGCTCACCCGTTAGCTACTTCCATCATTGATTTCGGACGCAGCAATTTTTTTTTTCCAGAGCTTTCTCCTCAACCGTTCTAGAGCTGAAACGATTCCTTGAGTAACTTGATTTACTCGATTACTAAACATCGTCGACGCAAAGAAATCGCCGGCGCAGGTTTGCGGTGGCACTATCAATGGTGCCTAGATTGCGATTTTGCATAATGACATCATCACGAGTGTGCAACCAGATGATACGAAAGACAGAAGCTTTAGCTTTCTGCTGCAAAAAGAATAAATGCTTTAGCTATTATGGTTTTTATTTTAGATCAATTTAAACAACGATCTCCCGCAGCCGGCCACGGGACGTCCGTCTTTAAAGGGTTAACTACAGCCGACCACAGTGGTCATTATGACAACAGTTGCCTGCTTAAACTTTTATTTGCTGCAGTTTAAAACGCAGTTAAATATGTAAGTTATAATAAAAACTGCACTCTTTTGAATCACGTTGCGATAGAAAAACGAATAACGGTTAGCCCTCATTTTTCCTTTGTGTTATTTGCAGGGTGGACAGACAGCATCTCTTTATCAGACAGTAATTTCATGTCTTGGCCTGTTTAAAAGCCCCTCTATATATGTTTCACCATAATGTTAATGAGTCTTTTCTATTCGCTGTTCATTTCTCTTCTGATTTATGTTGTTATTTGTTATATTTTGACTGATATCCAGGCCGTGTTGTTGTGCTCAGAGACTCTTCTGTAGGATATAGCCTCTTAATGAAGACATTAAACTTATTCTGTGCATGTGTGACTTTAAGTGTGTGTGTGTGTGTGTGTGTCTCAGCAGCTCATGTGGGCCGGCTGTATCATTAAGATAAATGACATCGCGTGTCCCCTGCCAAAACACACACACACACGCACACACACACACAGATACTGCAACAAACCCGTCATGGCGCTTAAGGTTGTGTTTTAGCAAAAGGACCATTTTCTGTTTACCCCTCTGGCTCTCTTTGTCTCGTTCTCTCTTTATCTCTCCCTCCATCTCTATCTCTCTTTCAGCACAAAATGCCAAATTGCTCCATTTCTCACTCGCTCCCCTCCTCCTCGCGCTCATCCACTCATCTGGTTATTAACTCCAAACACATTAAACCAACAGTAGAGCCACGATATTCCCCAGACCGTCCTAGTCTGAGTAAAAACACACACACACACACACACAGACACACACACACACACCTGGGTCAAACTGCAAAATGGATTCTGCATCACGCACAACAGCGACACAGATTTAATGCTTCAGGGCCAAAAACAACAAATGTGGAAACTTATTAAAGGGACCGAAGTTTTGGCTTCTCTCTAACCTGAGATCATTTAAATTATTTGCAATATGGGATTTTTGGAAGCTGATGTTTTACAAATGAGGCTATTCCTTCATGCCAAACAGACTCAGCTCGAGGAATTTCACTCCTGTCAGGCTGAAGAAGCCTCTCAAACGGCACTCATGACCGTCATGTGACGGCAGATGATGACAATAATAAAACAGGAGGATTACGCTGATCCACAGATATCCACTTTGCGGTTTTGACGTGCTCCAGCCAGAGCTCTGAGCGAGCATTAAGTCCTGGGTTTTATCTCCGTCGTCCGGTAATTAATCATTAATTTATTCATAGCTGTCCGAGTCCAATGTCTGCACAAGTCTGATTGCCATTTTAAAACAATATTTTAGGACAAACCGGACATGCTGGTCCAATCAAATGAAAAGGAAATATAGAGCTGTGGGACTGATGTAGAGATGTGATTGGGCCTAAAATCACACACACATGTAGCAGAGCTGTAGACTTGGATTAGAGTCAGGCTCAACGCAAAAAAACAAGGACTTGACTTGGACTTGACTACTTTAAAGCTTCAGGTGCCTGTGGGCTGTGACCGCCTTAAGGCCAGGATCACACCGAGACGTGTTGCTACAGGCGCAACCGCTTTAAAAACGCCCCGGCAAAGCACGTCGGGCTAAAACAGCGTGGTGCACCAGTGGAGCGGCGCTGCGTGCGAAACCGGGCGATCAAATGTGATTAACAGGTGTGGGAAAAAAGGATTCAAGCAGACGTGGATCTCTTGCAACACGTTCTTATCCCAACTTGTCACACACTGACGCTTTGTCAGACGTCACTTTTTTGGTCGCAGTAAACACGTGCTTAATGTTGTGAATTAAACAAAAACACTTGCTTAGGTTTAGGCAATAAAACCTCTATAGTTAGGTTTAGGAAAAAAACACATGGTTGGGCTAAAAAACTACTAAGAACGATCAGCTGATTGTAAAGTGAAAGTGAAACATAACGCACAGGACACAAGCCTTTGTTGTTTGTTGTCTTCAAGGGTTAATGGTCAGCATTTAGTTAGAGAACAAAAACGAGTAGATATTACTTACAAATCATGTAAAGAAAATCTATACCAACTAATCAGAATTTAGCAAGGCTCCCTAAATGTGTTTCAGGCTCTTATATCCTCCATAAATGTATAAGCTGAAGTTATCTTCATTCAGAAGTTATCTCGTTCTTGCGTAATTCCCGCCGTCAATGAATGTTTACCATTATGTGCTGTTTTGGTCTTTTTGTTGTTGACGCTCTCTTTTTGGACTCGCTGAAGTGTCCGCTAATGAGGATCCAAACAAAACCCAAAGCAGGAAAGATAGAAGTTGTAAGTAAAGGCTTGTAGCGGTGGCCGTGGAACTTTTTTTTCAGCGTCTCAGCGGGACTAACAAACTCATTTAAGTCCAAAGTGCTGTTTCACGGAAAAAAAAAAGGGGAGAAAGTGCCTCAGGGTCGCCACCGGGGCAGCAGAGCGGGCTCATTTGCCCCAAATGGCCGAGATCCTTTTTCAAACAACACCGTCGCTAATTTAAAATAAACACACCGAGGGAGGACAGGGGCCACAGTTTCCCTGACACCGGTGAAATTACCGCCGTCTCCGGCGTAACAGTGAAACCGGCGAGGGGGCCGTCGCAGCTCTCTGGAGTTGAGCGGGTGCAGATGAGGCCAGGCGGCTTACTTAACTATGAGAAAACAACAACAGTGCTCAAAGCCTGCGAATAACAAGGCCAGTAAGAGCCCAATCATATGCTACATTTCCTCTTTAAACACTCCACCTTGCAGGCAGCGCGGCAAAAAATGAGGGAATATAGAGCGAGATTGTCATTCAGAGGAGGGAAGATAAAAGGAATGGTAGGTGCCGGCGTTTTTTATCCCCCGTAGAAGTGGCGGTGAGTGATACTCTTGACTCATCAGCCAGAAAAACAACTCATTTCAAGGGTAGTGAAGATGGAGAAGAGATTTGAGGGAGCTGTAGGACAGGAGGAGGAACTTTAGGCCTCTTTTTTTTTTTTATATTCCTCCTCAGACGACTGCAGAGAGAGGAAGAGGAGGCAGAAGAGACTGGTGGGAAGAGGAGTCATCTCAAGGCTAAGAACACACAAGCACAAAGCGCATGACAAGTGTGTTGGTGTGCAAAAATGAGCTGATTTGGGTCTTGGCAGAGCGCTTTCATAAGCTCATACAGCATGACTCAGCCAGAGAAAGAGAGAGAGAGAGAAAGTAAAAACAGACTCAGACTCAGTGTGTCGGTGCAGGAAGGTGAAAGACACCACAGCTTTTAGCCACTGAAATTCAACTCAACTTCAAAACTCAAAATCATGTCATCATTTAGAATTTGTGTCACCTCGTCTGCCTCTCCGACTGTCTCTGAATGTGAACACTTTCTGTGACAACTATGTCTATAATGCATTATAAAGGATAATGTACAGCGAGCCGGTCATTGTTGTGAAATAAACCGACGACACTCATCGCCCTGAAGGGGTTTATTTCACAACAATGACTCGCTAGCTGTACATTATCCCGCTACTTACTGAAGAAATCAATAATTTGAGACAAAAACGGTCTGCCAGAGTCCGACATCACAACTGCGCCCATAGCAACGGTCTGTTATACATAGCAACAGTCTGTTATACATAGCGACGGCCTGTTATAAAGAAATAACAGACCGTATTAATGCCGGGATTGACCAATCAGAATCGAATATTCAACAAAACTGTGTAATAAATACTTATAAAGCGTTCACGGGAAGGTGCATGAACAAGGACAATCTGCGTCTCATGAGAACACATTTCGTGTTTCATTTTTACGACACGCAACAAAACTACGGTAACGTCCGCAGTTAGGTTTAGGCAACAAAACCACTTAGTTAGGTTTAGGAAAAACGTAATTGTTGGACTTAAAATAAGTACGTAAACTAAGTAAAATACATACGGAAACAACGTAACATAAGTACGAAAAATACATCACTACCATTACAACATAACTTACTTTTTATTCTACGTCACTAGCTCTGAGCGTAGCATATTTACATTGCGGTCAGTACAGACTATATAAGCGAACAAATGACACGCCAAAACCAAGAACGGCTTTCCTACGTAGTCCTTTTCTTATTCGCTTTTTCGTGCGACCGGGCTGAAAAATGACGAGAATGGGTTTACATTGGAGTTAGTTGAAAGCCCGGTGCTTCTCATACAGACACTAAAGGGTGCCTCAGTGCGTCGGTATCAAATGCCAAGTGGTGGTAGTATTCCTATCTTCCTATCTGTTACTAACTATTCTCAGGTTTTCTAAATAATAAACACTGTCAAAGTCAATCAATACACAAATCAGTCAATCATACCCATAAAATCCTTAATTCAATTCCATTTTTCTGGCAGATGCGTGTTTACTTGCTTCATTCGCTTCATCCCCACTGACTCATATTTGGTTCCCTGTGACACTAAGAAACTTCTCTTGAAATTTGCTTTCCAGTTGGATGGAAGCGCTGCGTCTCCCTCTCTTTCTCTTTCTCCTCCTCTCTCTCTCTTTCTCTTTACTTTCCTCCCACTCTCCATGTCTCATCAGGGGTGTCATCAGCCCCCACTCCGGTTGATGCCTGTTAATATGGCAGCGCTATTGTCTGCCCGTTGGTTGCTGCTGTCTCTATTGTTTGCTCTCACACTTGACGAATTCATCAAAGGGGAAAAAGAAAAGGAATGGAAGAAAATAGCTGCAAATCATGCAGCTTCGCACAATTGACTGTGTAAGTCTGGCGGGGCGAGTCTTTGTCTTCAAATGGTGCACGAAATGTGTGTTTGCTTGTGTAATTTTGCACATATATCATTTGTTCTGCCATTAACTAGGTGGGACGGCCCACTCCCGACGCTGACTGCTTCTGTCTCTCTCTCTCTGTGTGTATGTAGAAGTGTACATGCAGGATGTGTTTTCTGTGTATCTGGTTGGTACCTTTGCTCTGTGGAGGGTTCTGGCTGCGGTCTCGCAGTATGTTGATCTGGTAGACGGCTCCGTACGGCTCAAACAGCTCCTTCAGCTCCTTCTCTGACCAGGAGCGCGGGATCTGGCCCACGAACATCTTGATGGCGTCCGGGTCCGGCTGGTCCGAATGCTCCAGCGCCCCGTTCATCTTCCCGGCCGTGCCGTTACTGTTGGAGAGACAAGACAGGACGTTAAGAAATTAGAAATACATCAGATTTAGATTTAGACTCTTGGTCCGAGTATTCAATTTCATCAGTTTCCTTTTGTATTTAGCCTTTTTCGGGAATTTTCCTTCATCTTCTTAGAAAGCTTTGGACTTAACTGGGAACTGTTACTCATCACACACAGATAAACATGACCTGAAGCTTGACCGAAGTTCTTTACTGGCTATAAACAAGAATTCTTGAAACCAAACTCATGATTGTTTACAGTCATTTCTTCTCTTGTGTTAACAATCTATTGATTTAGTGTTGTTGAATTTCCACACACAACACACTCCTACATCTTTTTGACTTTCTTTAAAGTTTGAGTTTAATTAATTTGGTAAAAAATCAAAGCAAAGAAGCAGAAAGTAAAATAAAATATAGCATTGCAGTGCTGTGAAAACTTGAAACTAGAAAAACCTAAGAATCCATTGGTACCAAGCGTGAAAAGAGTTGCTGCGGCACAGCCGGTATGAGAAAAATAAAGCATTTTTTTAACATTAAAGTAACATGTTCTAGTAGAAACCCAAAATACAAGTATGCACCTGAAAATGAGCATAATAGTTCCTCTTTAAAACAGGACCTTTATATCTAATAGAAAATTGTTAAATGTGCCCCAGAACTTCATTTTCAACACACTGTCCTCTAAAACAGCCTTCAGGCCATCACAGAGACACTGAACCTCAGTGAGAGTAATAAAAAATTCTCTCCTTACAGCTGAGTGAGGCGGCTTTCACTACCGGCTTTACAGCCTGATATCCCTGAAGCTGGCAATTTCTGTATATATACTGACGCTGGCGACACATCGGGAAACTGACACACCACTCTGACCCTAAAAGTGGGTTTTTCGATAGTAAAGATGCGGCGACGGATCTCTTCAGGACGCCGGTAAATCCACACTGAACATACCTTTTATTCCTGGCATTTCAACAACATACAACGTATATCTAGAGTTTTCCCACTGTTGTTGACATGAGATAGGAGCTGTGGCGAAGAGCCAGAGACTTCGCTGCCGCATGTGTGAACGTTTGCATGCATGAATGAGCGCTGGGATAAGCAGCGTGCGGCGTGTGAGTGTTGAGGTTGTGTGTGAGGGATTTAGGCTGCAGCACCAGTACAGTAAACCTCGGGGCTCTCTGATACAGATGCTTACACGCCAATCGCTCTGGTTATACTTCCACATCTGGATTGCATATGAAAAAAAACGGAGGTGAAGCGCTTTCACTCTCGTCACCGCAACACTTATCTTCACAAAACACACGCATCTGTCCAGTTCAGACGACTGAAAGGCGAGGAAATGCTTTCAATGGCGAGGGCCCCTACGGAGATGAGCATGCGAGCACGCACGAGGCAAACTGTGTTTTTTAAGGACAATCATAATGGCCACAAACACACACATCACTTCCATCAAGGTCTGTGGTCTGTGTGAGATGGCTGAAAACCAATCCAATGAAACCAAAGTCAATGGCGGCGCTGTTTTATTGCTCCACTTTCTCTTTTGTTATTCTCGGCAGGAGAGCGAAAGAGCATTATCTTAAGAGGCAAAAACAAAACAAAGCCAAATCCTGAGCTTGGTTAGCTGACAACACTAATACCACGCTATAAAGAGAGAGAGAGAGAGAGAGAGAAAGAGGGAAGGAAGGAGAGAGATATGGAGAGAGAGCCTGGGAGGGAGGAAAAAAAAAAACATCCAGACCTTTGAACGCGAGCCATCCATCTTTTGCAGAAAGAGCCAAGGCGCTCGGCAGAAACGCCCAATTCTTTAAAGGACTTAAAGGACATGTCAAATAAAAACGCCAGAACCGGAGAAGGAGTCAACGAGCCAAACCAGCGCTAACAGTCCTCGAGGGCAACGACCGCTCCTCGCTAAGCTGTCCGATAAATCGCAAGGGGGCCCCGGCGCCGAGGGAGCCCCGAGGGGGAAAGGGAGGGAATGGCGAGGAGTAACTGTCCCTATCGCCGGGTTGACGTTTAGGCACATGTATTGGACGAGCGACGGCGGTCGCCGGGTTCACACTGCAGCATCTCTTCGCCCTCTGACACACACACATCAGCTGTGTGTGTGTGAAGGAATAGCTGGAGACAATCCCTCATTGTTGGCTGTTTATGTGAAGGCCTGTGGGGATTGAGCGAGTCCATACAATAGGCAGTGTCAGAGGAGCGCCGCCCTCGTCCAGCACACTGTCCGCCCTGTGCTCCACGCCCGCCGTTCAAGACAATGAATCGGCTCACACTTTGCGGCCATAAGGCGTACGAGCGGTCTTGTGCAGATTGCGCGCTCCGTCTTCTCCCGAAGGTGGATGGGAAGTCGCTCGCTACAAAGGAATGAGCGCCTCTTCCATCGCCCCCGTGGCCAAGACTGACAAGGTGTTATTGCGAGCAGACAGAGCTTTAGCGTGTGTGTGTGTGTGTGTGGATGTTTGTGTGTGTGGAACTCAGCAGGAGAGTGTCCTGGGGCTCGGATTAAGTCGTTGAGTGGATCCACTCCTGCCATAGCCTCTCCATCTCCCTCCCTCTTCCCCTCTTCTTCCTCTTCTTTTCTCGCTCTCCCTCTCAATTTGAGCCAATTGTTTGCCTTAATGGCTTAACTATTGCTTCCATCACTCCAGTCTCCCTGCAGCACAGGGCCGTGACTGAGGGCCGATCTACACCCAGCACCTCTATATATGTGTGTGTGAATGTGTGTGTGCGCTCAGTTACACTGCTAAAAAAACAGAAAGTGATAGTACAGGTCTTTGAAGCAGCTGCTGAGGGCTGTTATTCCCTCACCTCACACTCTCCCATTAGACAGCCGGCTCGTTCATTCAAACTACAGCTGCGTGATATTGACCATAAAACCTTACGATGCTACTTTATTTATTCATTCATCATCTCCATATTACATCCACCAGCTCCTCAGCCCTCGCCTCTGTTATAGAAATTCATCGACAGTTCGGCAAACATGCCCGATTGGTTTTCTCTCAGACAGTGAGACGAAAAGATCAATATTTATCTCATGTCTGTTAGCTTAGCTCAGCATGAAGACTGGAGGCATGGGGGGGAAACACATAGGAAGTCTTGGTCCAAAGTCAAAAATATGCCTTCACACGCTGTCTTGTTTACATCATGTGTCTTGTTTGTTTAACCCCGTACACTAACCGACATGTAAAAACCCCATATATAACCTACATACAATATGTCAGTGATCAGATTTGGACCATGTGTGTCTTTTGTTTGTCTTTGTATTGAGAGACAGTTTTTTTCTTACAGTGCAAAAGTGTCTGAATTCTACAAATACTCAGAAGTTCAGCTGTGGAAACAAACTCATTTAGACTGATATAGGCTGCTAAGAAGGGCCGCGCGATATATTGTTTCAGCATCAACGTTGCGATGTGCAGTGTCAGCAAATTAACTCACGGCTCTGACGGTGACCTTTACACCACCCCTCGCCCGGACCTTGACCGCTTCCCGGGGTCGTGGACTTAATGCTCGGCAACACAACCGGCCCGTCTTGAAACACGGACCCCGTCTCGTTTACAATGCTTTGTGGGTGTGACTTTTTTGCTGTGTCATCACCATTCATATCTATGCAATGGATTTTATGACTAGATTATGGACAAAAGCACAACATTTTTATCTATAGCCTCTTAATTTTGCTCTCAAAGTGCACCAGATTGATGCATTTAACTTTAAAATGTAGCCTACAAAATTTAGGGTGAATAAAAAAGTATTGCAATGTGTTTTTTCCCAATATCGCGCAGCCGTACTACTAAGGGCTGGTTCACACCTGAAGGTCCGGTTCCTTAATCAAATCAATAAAAAGATGACATACTATTTCAATTTTCCAACTGGTCCGATGAGCGCTCACGAAGGCGAAACTCAAAAGGCCCAGAAATTGTGAACAAAAGTCATGTGATTGTTTGATTAGTGGTCATACAGTTGGCGGGTAAAAAGACGAACGCCTACCAATTTCTACCTGGATATCGTACATCATTGAGCTGCCTGGAAATGAGGCGGATGAGAGAGATGAGACTTAACCAAAACCACGTAAAACCAAAACAATGAGGTGAAAGACGCTAAAAAAGCACCGTAGATCTGAGGAGAACTGAACAGTTTGTCACTACGAGCAACACCTTCCATATCACCATTTGTTCGTATAAAAGATGGATTAGTGCAGCTTTAAGTGCATCCAAAAGGTCACTGTCCTGGGCTGCGGCGCTGCGATGGACCAACATTAAGAATCAAACTACATATTCCAGGTAGAGGGAATATGAGCCAGAGGAAACAGTGGCAGCGCTGAGCTACCTGGAATACATTAACGGGCTGCCATCCCCTCTGTTAGTCTTGTTCACAGCTGGAGTCCAACAGGCAGCCAGACAGGAATGTGCTACAGAAAAGACAGAGGGGACGAGACGGAGGGGACGAGACGGAGAGGACGAAACGGAGAGGACGAGACAGAGAGGACGAGCGTGGCAGGTAAGAGCTGGAATAAGAGAGAGAGGGAGACGGATGCAGATGAGCCAGGTCCAGGAGTAAGCACAGCTCAGAGCTCAGCGTGGGCTCTCTCAGAAAAAAACAGGCACACGTGCATACACACTTATCACACATGCATACACACTTACACACGTGCATACACACTCATCACACATGCATACACAGACGGGGGGGATACAGTTGAGGCTGGCTGCGTTGATCCCCCTGCTGTTTCTCCCTTCTGTTTCTGCTCTAAAACACACATCCTATCTGACTCCCTTAACCCCGCAATCGCAGCGCACACACACACACACACGCCACAAAACACTCACACACACACACTTCATGGTTTCATGGATGGGCCGAGTTGTCACACACTTCTTCTCATTGGCAGCGTGTTTGCAGGGTGTGTAACGGTCCCACAGGGGAACTAATCTTGTTGACAAGCAGAGTGAAAAACATCAGTTCCCCCCCCCCCCCAAACTCCCGAGGGAGCGGGGCAGCCAAGGTCAGCTACACACACACACACACACCTTGACATACGCACATGTGCCGACATGTTAACACACACACACACCGACAATCACATCTCCTCACACACAAACACACCTTGACAGATTCTTACACAACTTTCACACAAAGAGACCAAAAATGTTTTTTAAGATCTGGACGCACATCGAAGGCCGAGTATTCAATATTTTCACATTTGGAGGAAATGCATCATGACTTTATGATCATATGTTATTAGCGTTTTTCAAAACGTTGTCTATATTTATGACTTAAAAAACTGAAATTCCAACTAAACATTTTTTTTTTTTAATCTGTTTTCTGTTCCTGTTTTCTAAGTTGTGTCTGACATATACAATAAAAATAAAAAATAAAATAATTGAGAAAAAAATCCAGCTTTTTTTCAGACTTTTGTATAATTTTTTAAATTTTTTTCTTATGAAATACTCGATAGTTTTACCTCTTCAGGCTGATATTTGGAATTCAGTGGTTTAAGGTGTGAGACCACCGTTTGCTGAGAAGAAACTTGTTACCAAATCTCAAAAATTCTCAAAAAGGTATGAATGATTTTGTGTTTTTGCAGCGTCATATTAAGGAATGAAAACATTTTTTTCAAAGCATTACTGTTCATCACAACTTGTGATCTCAGAGCTTTAAAAAAGCTATTAAACCACATTAATGAGTCAATTAAAGACCCGTGTTTTCTCAATTAGCTTCATACTATGAGTGATGCGATGCTGTCAAAGGTAGAACAGTTTGAGTTATTTCATATTATTTATTTTTAATTTTCATGTGCTTCTTCTCACTGGTTTTAAGTGGGCATCAGGATTTAGCGACATTTGAATCAGAATTTAATGTCAGTTGGTGGGTTGAGTGATTACTGTTAGATAAATCAGATCCAACCACACCCACACAGTCCTGATTAGCTTTTTATTTTTTAATGTTTACATAATACCTGAACAAGTTTTTAGTTTAAAGCTGCTACAAGGAGCTTTCATTTTGTGTTGATTTTGGCGATCCCTGTGGACACAGTGTCAATATACGCTCGGGACATTCATAGTGTCCTTCCAAAATAAACTTCAGTAAGTTAGATTTAGGCAACACAACCACTTAGTGTTAGGAAACGGTCGTGGTTGACGTTAACTTCACCGGCTTGCGACTCATGTGACTCACGAGACTGACGATAACGACTCAAAGTGACTCACGAAACTGACGATAACGACTCAAAGTGACTCGCTAGACTGACGATAACGACTAACGAGACTAAAGATTGACGCGACAAAATAAGTCAACGTTACTTTTAGTTTCACACGGGACACGTGGTTGAAAGACGTGTGTTAGTTTGACCCATACACCACCCCTACCGCCCGCCCTGAATGAACTCTAAAGCTACTAATACTATGCTCCAACTGTCGAATAACGTCAAATCCGATTTGGGTCTGTCTGCGGCCCTACTGGAGTCTGAGCTGAAGGAGTTTCTGCTGAACCTATGTGCCGTAAATCATTTTGTCTGATTTCACTGGGACCCGATGACAAGCATTAAGAATAACTATATAGAAATAGCCAATCTTCTCCCTGATGGTCTTGTTTACTCATATAGGTCATATAGAGGCATCAATGTTAAATTGAGACTGTTTCATAACCAGTTAAAACTCCTTGTTGCATCTTTAACTTTGATTTTTGCTTATTTAGTCATGAGTATCTAATGTTATAACAAAATATTGTGTGACATTTTAAGGAGCTCTTGTCCTCAACATGGTAAAGAAGAAGCTAATACACACCTCTACTAACTTACACCTCTGTGCACGACAGCCACAAGCAGAGAAACACACACACACACAATTCATTTCACAGTCCTGAATATTTTCCGCCGCTGTATCAAAACTGTAAACAAGATTAGCAACTTCACCACAACACGCCGTGAGAGGCGTGAATCCCACTCTGTAACTGATTTTGTCATCGGCGGTGCGAGGCGGATTAGTGACTCAAACTAAATGAGTGGCGTACTGTATCGACTGATTTATTTGGAACGCCTCTCCTGTAAGTGACTTACAGCGAGGTAAAAACTGGCTCCCGGGGGCCCTGCTCGAGCCAAACGAGGGAGTGTGATATTGCCTGTGATTCACTTGAACTTTACAATAAGCGCTATTCCTCCCACCGTGGGTACAGCGCTGGGACGGCAGCCACCGCCGCTGAATACAGCACGTTTCACATATTCATTATCAATGTTTCTGTGCTGTAGGGGAGGGAGGACGGCGTCTATGAATAACTGTGACCAGCTGAAAGAACTGTGTGTGATTGCCTTAATGTGTGTGTGTGTGTGTGGTTGCCATGGAGACGTGGCGGTGCATGCGACGCAGGGAAACGATCAGATAAATGTCACAGTAGCTAATGAAGCTGCACCGGTGCCCCGACGCTCAGCTAGCTCTGTGCTAACGAGCTACCGCACGCCGGCACACGCTAATGAGAGGAGACACACACACACACACATTATATAGTAGAAAACACACTGATGCATGACACACACGGATACAAGTGGAATGGGGTCTCTCATTTTGCTTGTTTCTCATATTTTCCTGGAAGTATAAATGACTGGAGGAGTTAAAGCTGCCTTGTTAGATGCTGCAGGCGCTGGTCCGTGCACCGGCGTGGCGAATAAATGGATACTTGGATTAAATTGAACATAAATGACAACGTAAAACCTTGCTTAGCAGGAAAAAGCATCTCCTGGGATGAAAATGCACAAATGCTCTTTATAATTATATGAATAAAAAACTGCCATTCCTTCATTCTATTATCCTAAACATTGATATTGTTCTTTATCTTAATCTATTGTGAGTTTTTATGCTGACCTGTTGTCTGTGAAGTCAAAAAAAAAAAGGACTTAAATAAACTGTCATATTTGACCTTATCTCAGTACGGATACGGTTGAAAAAGCTCCGGAAAAAAACACAGTAAGTTTAGAATATCTTATCATAAATATGTGCTCACAAGGTCAAGAATGAAGCTCCGCTCTCATGTCTATGAATAGATTTAATTTTCTGACTTTTGATTTTTATTATAAACAAAACGACGATGTTTAATATTTGTTTTTATAATATAAAAAATAGAGCTGTCATTCGATTACAATATTTAATCGCGATTAATCACAAATCACAACATGGCTATATGGAAATAAATAGCGTTTTGAACTAAAACTAAACTAAAATTGTATCACAAATGTTGTATTTTAGTGTATTTTCATCACCAGTTGTAGTAAAGAGTTGTAGAATACATTCAGTTGCATCACTGTCTATTGGTTCTTTGTTATAGTGGTGATATTGCTTTAAAATCAAGATTTTATACTATAGGCGAGGATAAAATGTTATAATTCCTTCTCCATTGTAATCTCCATGGTAATATAGTTTAGTTTACTTACAATTTATTCATATTCCTTAACTTCTTACCTTTCAAAAGAGACCAGATATATGTATTTAAGCCTTATGGTTGAAGAGCTAGACCTGATTCATTTTGGGTAGTTATTTTAAGTGTTTTTTCCGAGGGATAGGGCTTTCACTGTAAGAATATCACAAACGGACCTTGTCGTGAATATTGTTGAGCTGCAGCAGGAAACACAACAACAGCATTCAGAATAAAAATCCAGCTGAGAATCATTTTAAACAGATCTGCTTCTCTTGAATACAGTGAGAAACTCTAAAAACAAAAAAAACACGAGTCTATGAATAACAGTAAATGTATCACAGCTGAGAGCTCAAAAGAAGGACTTGTATTGAAAATCGGTATTAGAATATCTCCATTCAAGCTGAAGCTTTTTCTTGACTCCATTTAAAAAGATTTCACTGTTCATAAACAGCATGTTTCTGATGAATGAGGTCCTTTACAAAGCCGAGCAAATCTTACTCCGCGGTTTCTGCTTATGTGTGTTATTCGAGAGGCAACAGGAAACTTGAACTATGTGTTTGTAACCGTGACACCTCCTCCCGTAGCACACAGCACTTCATATTCTCCCCAGAGCCTTGAGAAGAAGCGTCACATGACTCTGGTCAATGCGTTCACTCTTCAAAATTCAGGGTTAACTGAACCTGGACAATATGAAATGTTTTCCCCAAACATTCGATAAACGAATAAATGTACAAATTTGATCCGGTCAGCAAAAATCAATAGGATTGTGTCTGCTGGGAGCATAAAAATGTGGTCAACAAATATAGTGGGTTTTTTTTACAACTAGGCGATAAGGAGATTTTTCTCATTGGAAAATCGAAAGTGTCTTAATGGTGGCGCTGTGGGAAAGGTCACGAGGTCACTAGAATCGATAGTGCTCTTCCTCTTGGGGCTGTGAATGAGCAAAGCAAATTTCATGCACATCTGGTTTTCAAGCACGGACAGATGGAGGTGATTACATAATGCTGAAGATGAAAATATTCCCACATGGAATATGTGGCTCGTGGCTTTTTTCTATTTTAGGGGGGCTGAAAAAATGCATTTTGGGAAAAACCTGCTTTAGTTTGTCCCACTTCTTCTTCTTCCTCCTACTTCGACAGTGCAGTTCCTCGAATTATCTCCCCGAAAATTATGCTTTCTAGCTCCGCGTCTGCCTGACCTGGAGTGTGTGTGCGCACGTGATAGAGGGAAGGAATTAGAGCATCTTAAAGCCTCAACACCAGATTGGTCAAATCCAGGCAGCAGCAGCAGCAAAATTCCTCCCTAATCTTTAGCACACTTCCTCTCTTCTTCACCCCCCCCGCCTCCTCTCCGAGTCTTGTTGCTATGGGAACAGCAGTGTCGGCGGGGCATTGGGTGAGGGTAGCTGAGGGTACTGGGTGTTGGGTAGGCGGGCGTCTCTTTGGATGACAGCGCTGCACACACTCTCACCCTTGACTCTTTGTTGTTTTATCCCCCTCTCTCTTCTTCTTCTCTTTTGACTGAAAAAGCCTTCCACCGTCATCACCTCTCGCTCAATCTCTCATGTTTGCGGGCTTAATGAGAAACAGCTTGTGTGCGGTGTGAGTCGGCGTGCGTGCCCCGCGCGTTCCGTGTGCGACCGTGTGATGAAATGGCAACGGCTCTGATTGTCTGGCATCTAGCGGCGGCTGCGTTCTGCCAAAAGTCATCATCTGACTCGCCGACAGGGATGATGGCCCATTTGACTAATGCTTCTCCACAAAACGGGCCAACAATGCCGATCCAACTAACAGAAGAAAGAGCGGATGGGGGTGGATGGGGCGGCGGAGGGGATCATATCAGATTGGTACCGGTTCAGTTCAGACGACCCGGATTTGGGACGCCGGTCAAAAAGAGTCACCAGAGCATCCTTTGTGCTGTGTGTGTTTTACAGTAAATCCCCAAATTGTGTACCTGTACAACATATTACACCTTCGCCGCTGTGCCATGCTTGAACAATAAATCCCCCCCCCCCGGTGTGTTCACGCACATCGGTTGTGACACCTCCAAAGGGGACGACTGAGCAGAAAACCACAGGGTAGAGACAGAAAATGGCGTATTAAGGGCAGCGGAGGGAGACAAAGAGAGAGAAAGACGGCCGGTTGCCAGCGACAAAACACCACTGATTTAACAACACGAGTACATTTTGTTGAACTGGCTTCGGCACAATTGCGTCCCATTGTGAGTAAACCTCCACGCCATTTGCAGCACAAAGGTTACAAAAGCCTGGATATCACCTCTGTTAGCGTTTGGCGGCTGCTTTCATGCGCGACGCCAATAAAAACTACAAAACACGCACGTGTTGCCAAAATTAGAGGTGCGCCCGTTCTCTAAGGGTCAGGCTCAGTGTGATCCTGTGTCGGGGACAGGCAGAAACCGCCTCTGACACTTTAATAAACCACCATTAATGCCGTTCACACACAACCTCAGAGGGGAAGGAGTGGTAGGATGGCGAAGGCGAACACATTGGTGACAGAAACCTACTTATTGGGCAACATGAGGGCGGTGTTTTCTCTTTTCTCTGCGAAGACACATCTGTAAAGCTCTTGTTTTTACTGTAATTTTTCCTCGCAGATCATTTCATGGTGCGTTTGTGTGTTTGACCTCAGGCTCTCTTTAAATACTCAATACAACGCGGGCATTTTGTCCACATTCTTCAGCGCTTCGTCACACACGAACACGCCCACAAACTGCACTGAGCGACCCGGGCTGCTGTCCAGCGTTTCCCTGCTGTGATTCATGTGGACAAAGCCACGCTTTGCCAAGTCCATTTACTGCTCTCTTCTTCCCCCTTCATCCCTCATTTTCTTTCTTTTCCTGCCATTTTCTTTTTTTGTTTTTTTAACTACTCCCTTCACGGTTTCACTTCTGTCCTGGGATGTCCAATATGTTGCTGCATCAACACAGAGAGTGATTTCATCTAATGGAAATATGACATGTATGATTTTATTTCAGAAATACAAGAATCAAACATGAATTTCCTGCCAAACTTTTGGAGATCACCAGAGCTGCTTTTAAGGCTTTTAGGGTAAGTACAGATCAAGTCTCAAGTCTTGTCAAAACAAGTCCAAGAGCAAATACAAGTCTAGCTACAAGTCTTATCAAATCTAATGTAAAGGTCCTGGAGGGCAAGTTGAAGTCAAGTCTCAAGTTTGGTCAAAATAAGTGTCAAGTCTCTATTCAGTTGAGACAAGTCTAAGTCAAGTCTCAAAATAAGAATCGATTCAAGTCTTTAGGGTAGTTTGGGGCAAGTCCAAGTCAAGTCCGGTTGAGTCAAGTGTCAAGTCAAGTCTAAAGCCAGTCAATACAGGTCCGAGTCAAGCCTCGAGTCTTGTTAAATCTAATGTAAAGTCAAGTTTCAGGTCCTAGAGGGCAAGTTCAAGTCAAGGTTCAAGTCTTGTTAAGTCTTATGTCAAGTCAAGTCTCAGGTCCTAGAGGGCAAGTCCAAGTCAAGTCTCAAGTCTGGTTGAACCAAGTGTCAAGTTAAGTCTCAAGCCAGTCAAGAGAGGTCCAAGTCAAGCCTCGAGTCTTGTTAAATCTAATGTAAAGTCAAGTTTCAGGTCCTAGAGGACAAGTTCAAGTGAAGCCTCAAGTCCTGGCGAGACAAGTCCAAGAGCAAATCCAAGTAAAGTTTCAAATAAGTCAAGACAAGTCCAAGTCAAGCCTCAAGTCTTGTCAAATCTAATGTAGAGGTCCTGGAGGACAAGTTGAAGTCAAGTCTCAAGTTTGGTTAAAACAAGTGTCAAGGCTCTAGTCAGTTGAGACAAGTTCAAGTCAAGTCCAAGTCTCAAATTGAAGTCCAAGAAACTGCACATATAGTTCCTTTCATTCAGTTTTGACATAGATTTATAGACTATCCAAATCATCAACTGCAACATCTTTTAAAATCTCAAACAACTGATTTCAGAGAGCGTTTCACAACACAAACAGGTCGGGGTTAATTAGTTAATTACTCATTAATTAAAGATGTTTCCACCTTCCAACACTCCTGACTGCCATGTCATTCATCTATTTATTGCCTCGTCTTGCTTTTTATATCCCGTCCTCCCTTCTTCCTGTCCCTCTCTGCCGGGTCTGATTCCTGAAGCGTGCCGTCAGCATTAAGGAGGAAATCACTTGCACATTGCAGCCCTGAGTTTTCCAAAAGCTTTACTCCATTATATTACAACAATTCACACTCCGAGCCAAGTTTATAGGGGGGTTTGGGAGGGCGTTGGATCTCAGAAGGCTGACGGATCACCGACCACTGAGAGCAGCAGGACATCTCCAGTCTTTTGGACCGGCCTCCTGGACTGAAAGTGCCTCTAGAAGAGGGGCTGCTAATGCCCACTACAGTGTAATTATGCCTGTAATGTTGAACAGGAGGAGGGGTGGAGGGTGGAGGGTGAAGGGGAGGGCGGGGCAGAGAGCGAGTGATAGCATTAAGGGATATTAGGGCGGGTGGGGTGTTCATTTTCATTAGGTTTTATGGGTTGGAAAAACATTGTCATGCATACCAATTAGCCCTGGAACAGATGGCTCAATATGGTTGTATGTTCCGTAACACACACACACATGGTTGAAGAGCGTGTGTTGGTTGAAGGGAGGAGGAGCCTAATACAATCCAGACGACAGCATCAGGTTGGGCAAGAAGAGAGAGTTAAGACTGACAGCTGTTTCCTTTCCTATTTCCTTTCCTTTCTGCCCTCCCTCCCAGGTCAGGACCTCTAGAGCAGAATCAAACCTGGATCAGTCTGTTCAACAGTCTCTCTGAGGAGGGAGCCATATGCTGACATATGCTGATGGAGCGGAGAGAGGGAGAGGGATCGCCTCATTATGCATGTGTGTGTGTGTGTGTGTGTGTGTGCACACAGCCCAGTGTCTCGATGAGATCCCAGACGCAAACACTGTCAAATCAACACAAAGCTTTTTGAGGGGCCAGAAGTGACACTTTGTAGACCGTATCTAGCTGACATTTTGGGGCTGATATTCAGTATCTTTGAATCCGTTTTTTTTTGGTTTTAAGTCAGCATTTTTCTCAGAATCGTATTCATGTCAGAGTTGAAAAGCCTCGGTTAGGCATTCAAGAGACACACTGAGGGGAATAATAATAATAGCATTTTTCCACATAATGATCCTAATCATAATAATAATAAAACACTTTGAGTGCATATTTGGGAATAATTCAAACAAAATGCATCAATTCAGCAGTCTTTCCGTACACAACCTGATCAATTCTACAACAGTTATGTAACAAAAGAGACTGTTTAACACCCATCAGATCAGATGGATGACTGAGTTACAACTCAAAGTTCATGTAAGGCTTTCTGGCCACCAGTGGGCAGAAACACATCAAAACAAACTGACAGATAAAGCCACCACCATTTCCCCAGCTTATAAAGTTGTTATATTTAAGCGACATTGTTCAACTGATGAATAGAAGACCAACATTAACTCTCCTACTACGTCACCACACTTCCGGCGCACTTTCTCGGCGCGTATACTGTTGCCGCAGATGGAACGCCCAGTGCGTTTCATACTGGCGCTAAAGGGTGCCGTGTGCGGTGGCACCGAAAGTCAATTGTTTTATCCATTGCAACATCAGCGACCAGCGGCAAACCTATTCTTCCGCCAGTAAAACTTCCGCCTAAAAAGTGCTATACAAAAGTAAAACAACATTTTTTTTTTCTATTGTCATATTCTACCAAAATGGCCTTTGTTGAACAATAAAATATTATAAATATAATAAGCATTTTCAGTCCAAAATGGCAGCAGTTTTGTCTCTTTGCTTCTATACTCTTTCACCATAACAACAAACAACAATCACCATTTTCTTTTGTGGCTGTCAAATGACCAAGGAAAACAGTTCAATGTCTGTTCCTATTCTATTTCTATGCACAAAACCAAAACAATGAGGTAAAACCTCAGCGTTGGATAACAATTCTTCACTATTTGGTACCATGAGCGACCACAGTGTCGTCTGACTCAATAACATCAAACATATTGATTAATGCAGGTTTAAAGGGTTCATGTCAAATACAAAGAAACCCATTTTGCTGCTCACCTTGTACCAGTATCTACAGTATAGCTATGAAGGCGTTTTATTTCTATTACCTCTCATTGAAAATGCTTTCTGCAGTAAAAAATAAAAAGGTCTGTGGATTATCAGGGACACTGCTTCTGGAGCGATGCTGTTAAATTCGTTGAGTGCAAGTCTTCAATGCTTCGAGCACAACAAATTAAATCCCTTTCAGCTTCTTTTGAATTGTGGCAGAGACAGATATCTCGAAAGCTGACGAATAAACCCATCTGCATGGCTAGATATCACTAGAGGTAAGTTGGGAGTATTTTTTTTGGGGGGCTGAATCGGCCCCTTTAATACCCATCCACTGGGTCACGTCAATGGCCCCTATTGTACGACTCCTCATCTCTCGTCCACAGTCTCACTTCTCACTGGCTTTAGAGCTCAAGCTTTACATCTATAGGAGCCGGGCGGGTACAGGTGCGCCTCCCCACTTCGGTAGACTAGCAAACACTTTAGCCGTGGAGTTAGCCACGGCTCAGTGGCTCTGAATGGGGGGGACGCGCTAACAGGGTAGCGTTGCAGTCCCAGAGCCCATTGATCTGCGCTGCTCACTAATAACAGACAGCAGAGACTCCCCCGGCTCTCTGGGGCCATTAGGATGCATGAGTGGGAACCGTGCTAAATGGGACAATACACAGAGGTGTGTACAAGGGTAAATACAATCCAGTTTATATGGAGCGGGCAGATACACTGCGGGTAAGCTCGACTAACACGTAATTCCTTTGGCTAACCTTGGAATTGCATTATTCCGCGTGTTTGTCTTTTGCATGTGTGTGTGTGTTGTTGCGATATAGGGATTAAGCGCGGCGTTACGGCGTGACTGAGGTGGCTATATTTAGGGTCGTGCTGTTACATTTCCAAGCCATTATCTAGACCTGTGGGGACAAGCAGGGGATTTCAGTGGTGGTGTATTTCGGTGCACGGTGCAGACCTACATTCAATTTCCCCATCTCCTGAACAGTAAGAGGAGAGAAATGGAGAGGCCTGTCTGCTCTCCATCCCTCTAAATGTTTAATGAACCATCTCTCTCCGTCTCCCTCCCTTCCTCCCTCCCGCTACGCTCTCCACCGGCTCTCTCGCCCCTCTCTTACCCCGCTGCTCAGCCCTCACCCATCATCTACTTCTTCTCACTTCATCCTTGTTTGTCTGTCTCTCTCTTTCCTGCAGGCTAACAGACAACCACATATTGGTTCAGGATGAGATTGGAATGCTGACGAGGAAGAAGAGGAGGAGGAGGAGGAGGAAGAGGAAGGCTCATCTGCATCCTCTCCTCTCTGGCCTGGATCCAGCCTCGCCAAACACATCATTTGTTCTCACTCAACTTTTCACTTGATGTTTGCGGCGCTTTTCGTCCGATGGGACAGTTTGGGGGTTGACGGTATTCTGAGGGGGATGCTAGATTGTGTGTGTTTCCATGTTAACCACATGAGGGAAAAGCGGGGCGGGCGGCGCCGATCCAGCGCCTAAGTGCTTGTAATGTAACTGGCAAATATTTCTGGCGTGAGGGGGAAAGATGTGGAAATGCTGCGGTGTTATTTGTGAACTCCATAGTAACAGCTGTTATTGTTTAGACAGAGAGATTTGTCTGTGCAGGATAAATGCCTTTCTGTTTTATTAGGCCTAATCTACTGCACTCCTCTTTATCTCTTAATTCGGAGGAAGCAGTCTTTATCTTTTTACCTGTTGTGAATAAGCTGCTTTTTTTACCTGTTAAACAGCTCTGGCAAATCTGTTTGTGTCTGTTAATCTACTCCGGGTACATTGTTTACAGGTTAAACTTTTAATCTCCGTCTGCTGACGGCTAAATTTGAAAATCTGTCACGCCTCAGCGAGCACATATTGGTCAAATTAGGAGACTGGATCCAGGTAGAGCTGAAGACTTTACTTGTCTTGAGTCACATAAATGATGACTTGGCTTACTCGAGATTTGACTCCCTGAGAGAAGACCTGTGCTGACTCCAGTTTTGAATGGGTAAAATCCCAAAACAATAAAAAAGACAAATGCAGATATGAGAGAAACAGGGAGGCATGCATGGCAACACAGCTTGCATATTTAATTATAAGGCCCTTCTATCGACAGGGCTTGGTTCAACTGAGTAGCACTTAACCTGAACTTGTCCTCAAGAATTTGAGACTTGACTTGGACTTGTTTTGACTAGACTTGATGTTTTTGGGACATGTCACAAATGATGACTTGAGATTTGTTTTGGACTTGTTACGATTGATTTAAGACTTGACTCGAGGCTTGTTTTAACAAGACTTAAGGTTTGATTTGGACTTGTCACGGCTGACTTGAGACTTGATACAAGACTTGTTTTGACAAGACTAAAGATTTGTTTTGGACTCGTCATGACTGACTTGAGACTTGTCCTCAAGAACTTGAGACTTGACGTGGACTTGTTTTGACTAGACTAGAGAATAGTGTTGGACCTGTCACAACTGCTTTGAGACTTGTTTTGACAAGACTTATGATTTGACTTGGACTCACCACTGACTTGTGACTTGTCCTTATGAAGTTGAGACTTGACTAAGACTTGTTTTGACTAGACTTGAGAATAATTTTGGACTTGTTACAACTGATTTGAGACTTGTTTTGACAAGACTTACGATTTGACTTGGATTTTTCACGATTGACTTGAGACTGGTCCTCAAGAACTTGAGACTTGACTTGGACTTGAGAATTGTTTTGGACCTGTCAAAATTCATTTGAGATTTGTTTTGACAAGACTTGAGACCTGACTTGGACTTGTCACGACTGACTTAAGACTTGACCCGAGATTTGACCCAAGACTTGTTTAGACAAGACTTGAGATTTGTTTTGGACTTGCTTGAACCAGCATTTTGCTGACGAACACTTGACCTGAACTTGCCCTCAAGAACTTGAGACTTGAGTCAAATGAGTTTTGAGATTTGACTCGTGTCGACTGACTCGAGTCTTGACTTGAGGCTTGTTTTTCATTTTGTAATTCCCAAACACTTCAGAAGACTTGAGACTTGACTCAGACATGTCTCCACTGACTTGTGACTTGCTTTGACTAGACTTGAGACTTGACTCGCACTGATATCGACTGACTTGAAACTCGACTTTGACTTGCCCTAAAAGACTTTGTCTGGTCTAATAAATAAAGAAAATAATAAACAAGTCCTCTCAGGAGATGAGTGGAATTGTTCATTAAAGATATAAACACAACTGGTACTTTCTTTCTGAATGAACGACTACTGGGAGAACATTTCTCTGATTTTTGTTTTGCCTGGTCCGTCTGAAGAACATTCCAAATTGCACACTGTGAAAACACGCACATAATACACTCGACAAACGACACCGCGCAGTGTGAATGTGTACGAGTGTAAGCGAGCGAGTGTACTTCTGCTCCCAGCCCCAGGACTTCAAATTATCCCGAGGCTCCTCCAAAACACACTTCAGAATTTTTGTCTGCTTTCCAAACTCATTACTTTAGTAGGGCAAATCAAACAGGGCGCATTAAACGGAACTCAAATGTGAAGAGAGTAAGAGAGTGTGTGTGTGCCAGAGAGAAAGCCAGTGTGTTAATTAGGAGGATACTGCTCTAATTAATGGCCTATGAATAGCCATGCTGGGTGAGGAGTCAAGGTTAGACACCTGTGTGGCCATATTGACGCTGGAGCGGACTCCTTTTTCCGGGTCTATCAAATTACACAGATTTAATGTAAATACAATATTGGCAGCCTCGTCTGCGTGCCGAGCCAAGAGAGGAAGCGAAGTGTGTGTTAAAGATAGGGAGTGTATGCAACAAGGATGATGTCAGAGCAATTAGAGAGCACATGAATCATCACTGGGGAGGTAATGACCTCGGAGCACCACAGAGGAGAGTCAATTAATCCATCATACCAAACCTGGCAGTGTTACACATTATTTATTACTCATTTCTGAAGTGATATTAGGACTTTTCTGCGCGCCGAGGCAACGTTAATACGTTATAATCCTGTAATTATTATTTTGTTGCGGCCTTTTCAAATTAGTAAATTGAATTGTTGCTTAAGCCAGGAGCACATCTGAAGACGTTTTAGGCCCAAATGACTCAAATTGAATTCATTCACATTCAAGTTTCTGTTGTTAAATGGATCTGCTCGTAAAAAAGCACACGTTTGAATAGTAGTGATGGCTTCAGTCGCTCTGGAGCTCGAGATTTAAATCTTAAACAAGTCAACGACTACCGGACGGCAATAAAATCTGTGTTGAACAATAAAATATATATAAATATAATAAGTGTTTTCAGTCCAAAATGCAGCGGCTGTTGTCAAAAAACAGCGGAGATCATCTCTTTGCTTCTATACTCTTTGCCACTCAACTGGCCGTTGACGTACCCTCTTATTGAATGCACCTGATTGGTTCCTGGTTTTCTGCTTGCCGCTTCAAACAGGAAACAACATGGCAGTCTGCTCGTAAACCTTCTGTTATTCCGTCTAAACAATCCACATAAATCTACTTTTGAAAACATTTTAAGGGAGAAATAGTCTATGCCACTGCTGAATCTGGTTTCATTTTAGAACTACATACCCTAGTTTGACTTCTTGGTCCAAGTTTCATGAACCGGACGCGTCGCGCTGGACGGACTCATTTGCACAAAAGGACTGTTTCCCGCCTTTTCATTTTGAAAGAGCTACGGTCAAGGAAGAAACTCCAACACTCTGCCGACCAATCATGTAACTTCAAACAATGCTCCAACAAAATGCCCATTAGGAGTTTCCAGACCAAAAACTGACATCTTCAAATTGCTTGTTTTGCCTTATTAACACCCCACAACCCAAAGATATTGCATTTCCAATGATCTTCACACAATCATCAAGTTTGAGATGCTGCAATTAGTAAGAATTTGGGACGTACGCTTTGCAAATTCCTTGTACTATTAATCAATCATCCAAAAGTTGTTTCTGGACTTCGTCAATAAAAAACAGGGACATTTAAGTGTTGCATTCCTCTGTTGGTCATAATTATAACATGATTGAAAACACTTATCTGGAAACTATGAATCACTGACTTAAGCAACGGAAACACGGAGTCACTGACGTGACAGTTTTGAAGTTTCGGCGCCGTTACACATGGAAGCATTGATCAGAGTCAAAACAAGATATATCTTGTGGTTTATTGTCTTTTGAGAGTGGACAAATTGGCATTGCAGCTTCTGCTACGATGCTTTTCTCCCTCTGTGATTACTGGAAGTTGGAATGTTTACTGTTACATGTACGCACGCAAACATTAAAATGACTCTCAAGAAGGTGACCAGATGCTGCACAAGCCTGCAAACTGGAAATTCCTTCAAACCTGTCATAGTATTTGAACAAAGCTGTCTTTCACTTCCTTTCAACTGATATCCAAAAAAGTTGGATCTAGCAGTTTCTGGAGAACTGTCTGCAGAACAGTTTGATATAGTTTGCAGTGCCTCTGGGTCTCCATTGGAATCCACTGCAACTGCTGTGAATCCAATCTGACTACAGCTGCCTTCTGTCATGAAGCTAGTACTTTTATAGAGCGACACAAGGTGAGTATTTGACACTCAAGAGACAAATTGTACTCATTAAAGGATATCAAGACGGCTTTTTACGTGGCCTTTAAAGCCTCATCATGTCTCAGGGCGCTTTAACAAGCCAACATTTAGTCTGTTTTAATAAATCTGGTGCGGTTTGTTTGGGCATTTTAAACGCAGTAATCATACTCTGGCGCGGACCAAAATAACCGATCCAAGACCGCTTGTGAGAAGATTCGTGCTCACAACAGATCAGTGCCGAGTCAAAGTGGAAGAACTCGGTCGCAAATCAATTTTTTCATTTGGTCCGCTTTCATTTCTGCAATGTGAAACCGAACCAGACTAAATAGAAAATGAACCAAAAGCATCAATTTCACTCTGATTTGGACTAGCCAAACGGACTAAGGCTTGTGAGAGCACCCTTAAAACCAAGTCACTTCTCCTTTAGGTCTTCAGGCCTTTAACATATGCTGTGACACAGGAGTACCACGCATCCACATTTTCCACTTCCTACACGAGAATTTCAGCCTCGACACGTGTACGGCCTTCTCTCTTCTTTTCAGTGTGTGTGTTTGAAAAAAAAAAAGAGAGCATTCCCTCGCCAACAGATCAATACCCCGGATCCATTCTGGTTTGTTAAGAGTAATAGGCATGGATTTGAAGAGAGGGGAGGGAGGCTAACGGGTGCTGATTTAGCCAGGCTATACACCGGACCCATTTACTTTCTCAGCTACAGCTAACAGGGTTTCTCCTGCCTCCAAAACACTTTGTACTGCCATCACAGCGTTGTATACGGCAGAAGAGAAATTACCCCCATTATGTAATCTCTATAATGATTCCTATTGAGAAAGCAGAGGCTACAACGGCGGTACAGTAAATTACACTAAACACCATTACTCTTGACAGCTCCTTTTGAGCGTGCGTGCATGTCCGTGTTGTGCGAACGCGTTAGGTGAGTGAGTGATTGTGTGTGCACGAGTGCGTGAACGCCGCTCTCACAGTGAAATTAAACTGGGGCTCAGGTGAGAAACAGAGCAATGCTTCAGCACAGGGAGAGGAAGATGTGGCGGCGGCGGCGGCGGCGGCGGCGGCGGCGGCGGCGGCGGCGGCGGCGGCGAGGAGTTAAACACCCGAGGACTTTGCAGACGATGTAGAACAAGCCCGTCTGGGTTAAAGAGGGAAAGGGAAGAGAAGAAGAAGAGCGAGATAGAAAAAGAGAAGGGGAACAGAGGGGGCTGACAGGGAGATTGAGAGATGGGGAGATTGATGGCATGTAATGATGAAACGGATGGAGGACGAGACAAGAGAGACATGCACGTCAGAAGCCATTACTCATCTGCGGCGCACACACACACACAAACGCGGCGAACGCCACCCAAGGGTGCCGCAGGAACTGTCTACCACCCACCTCTCTCTATTTCTCTCACCTTCTTTCTCTCTCTCTCTCTGTCGCCCTGTTCATCCCACCCTCCGTCTGCGCCTCCATCTTTCTCTCCTCATACACTTCAGTCTCTCTGGAGATTCATATCAAATCATGTTTGTCAAGAAACGTGTTTACATTTCAAGTGGAGCGGCGATGGACAAGATATTACAGGCTGATGAATTATCAGACGTGATCTTAGATGAAACTTTGTTCCTTAATGCTTCCCTGAAATGTTTTTTTTATGGCGTCTTATAGACAGTGGTGGAGTACATTGACATAAATACGATTATGAGGTATAATTTATCATATTTTATACTTAAAGCCAAGGTTGGTAATCTTCTTCAAAAACATCTTTTTGTTATAGTTGTTGAAATTCTCATTACATTCTGACAGCAATCAATAAATCAAATAATCTGACAAAAAAAATGTGGTATCTGTGGCTGTTTCAGGACTGTAATAAACCCGTCCAATCATATATTTTATCATATCATATTCTTAAAATCTGGCGTACTCTTGCTAGTTTCTCAGTATTACCAACCCTAGCTTTAAAGGTGCAGTGTGTAGGATTTGGCCGCATCTAGCGGTGAGGTTGCAGATTGCAACCAACTGAAACTTCTCCTTCTCCTTCTGGGTGCTACGCTTCCGCGACGTTATCAGCGGTAACCGGTAACCGTATGAGAGCATTGCAGAGCGCCATCGATTAGCTAGCCAGTGGGACACACACACTGGGACTCACATGCAATAAATGCATGCATGGCCGGCCCAGCTACGTAAACAAAGCACAGAGAAGCTCTGATTACAACACACACATAGAGGGAGAGAGACATCATTCTCTGCTCAGGATGCCATAGTCCTGCAACAAAACTAACAAAGGAGCCCCTAAAGTCCTGAAGAATTATTATGTCTTATCTTGTTGCACAAGATAATAACTTGTCTGCAGAAATGATTATCTCGGCATAAAGAAAATCAACTTTGGGGACCTTGGAGGCTCAATGGTTCAACACTCTGAAAGGGCCCATTCTGCATGATCACAAGTACCTTTATTTGTGATACTATAATTACATTTAGCTTGTAATATGTACTTTAATTAAGTAGAATCTTGAAAGCAGGACTTTTACTTGTAACAGAGTATTTTTACTGGGTATTACTAGTTTTACTTAAGGATCTAAATACTACCACTCCTTAAACACTGATGATTCATATCATCAGTTGAGGCGCCCCTGATTTGAACCTCATGTTTTCAGCTGAAGCATCAGCCCTTTTTCAGTTATTTTGCTGTGTCATTGTACAACAACAACACAGGATTACAGCAGGGAAGAGTGGTGGAAAATGTGTATATTTGAAGATGCCAGGAAAGGCATTGAAACTTGAGTCTCGCAGGCAAATAAATTGGCATGTGGGCTGTTAAAGGAGGTTAGTATAAAAGCAGCTGCTGCGCTGTGCTGTGCTGAGCTGTAGTGTAATTGATTGGAAGCTATGAATGTCTTATAACTCAAGATATGGTGTATTAATGAAAATATGTCAGTAATAATGTTGAAGCATATTACAAAAAGCAGGAACTAGTACTGGAAAATGCTGATTTGGTTACAATCCTGGTGCCTGAAAGTGTATTCTTCAACTCTGGTTGATCTCTGCTCCCCATTATGATGATGCAAGAACTCAAGCTTGGACTCCATATGCTAGAATATGAATAAAATCCCACGACTTGACCCCTTTGACTCACCACTGTTGTGAATGACGTGATTGAACCATGTGAGACAGAGAAAATCCCCGTCTACATCTGGGTTGTATGCGCGTGTTTTAGAGTTTTGGCCTGTTTCATAGAGCAACATTTTCCATAATGAGCACCCGGGGGACTTGTTGCAGCGCGCTCTCTTCTCACAAAAAGGTCTGCACAGACTTCTGGGATACCTCAGATGTTCCCCAGAGGCCTGAGACAGACTAAACTTCCATTTCCATAACAGCATACTCACAACCAGCGCCGTCAGTTCTGTCCCAAGAGCTTTTCTTTCACACGGAGGGTTAAAACCAAGCCCAGGAAACTAAAGACTAGTGCAAGAGGTCTGTAAATATTTTCATGTAAAGGATCTCCAATTAGAAACACATCAGGCCACCAAGAGCCCCATATACAACCAGGTATCACGCCAAAGCCTGTAATCGACCCGCATGTCCACCAGAGGATATAGCATGTCAGTGTCACGTTTTGCCCCGCTGAAATGACATGAATATTACATGTGTTTATAAAAATGCAGAACCAGCAGGGGGAAACAAAACCATCCACTTAGGTTTAGGCAACAAAACCACTTAGTTAGGTTTAGGAAAAATGTCATGGTTGGCTGTAAAATAAGTACACAAGTAAGTAAAATATGTACAGAAACAACGTTACATAAGTACGGAAAACACATCACAAATATCACTAAAAAATATGTCAGACGTCACTGAAAAACACGTCACAAGCGTCACTTAAAACACATCATAAACGTCACTAATGTGACTAAAAAATACGTCACGAAAGTCACTTTTGTCACTAAAGAACACGTCTCAAATATCAGTAAAAAATAGGTCAAGAAAGTCATTAATGTCACTAAAAAACACGTCTCAAATATCACTAAAAAACACGTTATAAACATCTCTAATGTCACTAAAAAACAAGTCACAAACAGCACTAAAAAAAACATTTCCCTAACGAACAAAACACCAACACCGATCTCTTGGTTGAAAGCCCTGTGTTTGTTGGACCCATCCACCATAAACCATCTTTTTCACTTTTCATTCTACGTCTCTAGCTCTGAGCGTAGCACATTTACGTGGATGCGTTTACATCGCAGTCAGTACAGACTACATGGCCTACAAATGACAAACCAAAAGTAAGAACGGCGTTCTTATTGCGTGATGTAATATGGGAGCAGAGTGCGAGCAAGTCCTTGCAGCCAGGTTCCCTAAATCCTGTGGAAAAACCTCCCCTACAGGAGCAGAGTCATGGTTTTGGTTTAGTCCAATAATCACATGTGGGTGTTAAGTTCACATACCTGTGGCCATATATTGTAGCACCAGAGCCAATTATCTACCAGTGACAAGACATGAAATTGTTCTCATCACTGCAGGCGGCTCTCTTACTAAATGTGTTCATTTGAAAAGCACTGAACTGGAGTAATATAATTCAGGTATGTCTCTGTGAGTTAAGTTACAATAATAGAAACCGGACACCGTGCTGCTGTGTGAATGCTTCCTCGTCTGCCGCCGTGGACTCGCGTAGGCCGTTTTAAAAAAAAAAAACGAGCCCCGCTCTCCACTAAGCTGCATTCACTAAACATCTGCTTAACATCCCGCACACACACCGCTTAATACAATGAGCCGATATGCCGAGCGGCGGCGGAGTGTGTGCGCCGTCCTCTCTCTCCCCGCGGAGGCTTCAAATGCATCACGCCTAATCAGAGAGGGAGGCTCAGCTCGTAGCGCCGGGCTAGTGCTGCATGCTAATCCTCTGCAGATGAAGACGCTAAGCTAAGCGCAGGCTGACAGCCATGCGGTGGGAATGGCAAAGGAGGCTAACTGCAGTGTCACCGCTCCTTCCCGCCTTCATTTCACACACACACACACATACACACACTCCTGAAAAGCTCCTGTTGTAAAAAGTGTAGAAAGAAAAGCAGGAAGTCTAGCCGGCGACAGCTGCGTTGAACGCCTTCAACGTCAGCGTGGCCAGCTGAGATTTGACTCCAGCGTCTGTGTGTGTGTGTTTCTGTGTGCGCCCCGAGCCAGGCGAACGCAACGACAACCTCTCAGCGTAAAGTTAACTCGCAGAGTTCAGCGAGTTGTTGTTGTTTACCAGCGGAGGTGAGACGGAGCCGTGGCCTTCTCATTAAAAGCAAAAAAAACCTCTGTAACTTCTCTCATTAGTCTCTTCAGCGTGGCGTGTTTTTGTGCGCCTCACACACGCACGCCGAAGGAATGATGTGTGAGTGGTTTAGTTTACTCGTGAGTAGGTAAACACAAGCATCCATCCGTCAGTGTGTAAGTGTGTCAGAAACATCTGTGCGCTTGGTCGGCTGGAGATTTCGAGAGGAAACCACCCGCCTCAGAGGGATCATAGCGGTGACGCACACACACACTCGCGGACACACACTAGTTGTGTGAAAGCACCCCAGAGAACCACAAAGGGCTATAATGTCTGCCAGTCAGAAAAAGCACTTACACAGAACCGCCTGCCAATCTCAGCCAACCACAGCCGCCATAATGCCCACCGCTGTGCCCACTCACCGTCAATCACATTTCACCACCGCGCCCGCCGCTTGACAACCTGCAAAACGTCTTGCAGGACCAAGCCAGCGCTCCTAATTGCAACCGCCGCTGCCAAGTGCACAACGCTAAACCCGAAACCACAACTCGACATAATGTAAACGCTTCACATCCAAAAAGAAAAGCACAGCCGTGCCTGGGACCAAAAAACCCTCCTTCCTGCTTCCCCCTTACATCCCATTAACAAGGTGTCACCGCTAATATTTAGGACGTTAATTTGTGGCGCTCCTGATGCCGCTTTGATCCAAACAGAGTGTGACAACTTTAATGACTAAACAAAACAGAGGACAAACAAACCTAAAGACCTGCTGCTAAATCACGGCGGGGTGGTCTGCGGGGAGACGGCTTTTGAAGTGGAAGAAAACAACCGAGGGAAGCTTTTTATGTGGCCGCGCCATCATTACGCCGGAGCGAGGTGAGGCGGAGGCCTAATTAGGGCCGGGATTGATTGAAGTGTTGTGTTCCTCTACCTTCAGACTGGCACAAAAGGAGAGACAAATGAGGAAAATCCTAGTGAGAATGATCCTCAAAAGGGGCTACTTCAGGGGCAGGATTTGAGTTTTGGGTTTCAAATTTAGCTTGTCCTAAGAAACCTGCACTCAACAATATATAATTAGTTTTCTTTCAGCCACTGCAGGTTGGACAGGTTGGGAGAAATAAAACATGCCCCTTGACATTTATAGAGCTCAACAGTGGCCACCCACTGTTACAGCTCCGGTTACGGAAGTGTATTTCCCATTCATTCACTCAATTGACGTATCTGAAAATCCTTATATAAAGAGTTTTAAGCATGGAACCAAGCAACGTTTTCTCATACAACAGCTCGTATATGTTACGAAAAAGTTATACCTCCTTTTTCGTTCGTTTTCCCACGAATATCCAGCAACACGAGTCAAAATAAACTTCCGTCTTCGCAGGAAACATCTTCCTCAGGTTTAGGCAACAAAACTACTTAGTTAGGTTTTAGGAAAAGATTGTGATTTGGGTTAAAATAACTCCGGAAGTGGTATAACTTAAGTACGGTAAGTGACAAAGAAATCAACTTCCGGTTTCACACGGGACACGAACGCCGGTCTCCTGGGCGAAGGTATTTTTTGACCCATCCATCCACACCAACCACCTGAAAAATGTTTAAAGTAACCGTCGTTGACCTCAAATGTTTTCAGGAACACATTTCGGTGAACTATTTTCGTAATATAAGAGAAACAGGAATGAACGGGAGCCCGCCTACAACATCCAGTTCTCTTTATACATCCATGACTGCCGCCCTTTTTTACTTCTGCAGATATTCCGTATCATAGCAACCAGACGCCACCAAAGCGCCGCTGTAAAAAATGCTGTGTCTCATTGCCCTTCTGTGTTCTGCATTTAACAATTAACAAGTATTTCATTCGTTTTAAAACCGTCATTTTTGTCATTTAAAAATCAACAATATACCCCAAAAATAAAGTTTATAGCACTAAAATCATGATAAATTAAGTCATTCACAAAAAAATCAGGCAATAATACATCAATCATTGTCACCGCAGTGGGGGATTTCCTCACCGTGACAGCCCTATCCGGAACATCACCTTTACAGGATTTCTGGGTAGTGAAGTTCAAATGGTTTCCAGTTACCTTTCGGCTGGCATTTGTAGTTGACAACGCTGCAGCTTCAGGGTTACAATTAGCATCAGCTTTGGTGTTACAAGAATCAATGAACTTGTCACTGGAAGTTCTGACGAGACGGATAGATCGGGGTAACGTTGAAGTATTCGGTGTGATATCCATGGATAGGAAAGAAAAGAAAGTCTGTTCTTTTTAAAATGCTCTGTGGCATATCCCTCCTCTTTTGTACGAAGACAGCAAAAGCAGCGCCTCATCCTCTCTTCCTCCTTCCCTCCCACCATCTCTCTCTCTCCTTCCCTTCCATCTTCTAAACCAGGTTATTCTTGAGAACGGGGGCTCCTGTCAGCTCCCACCAGCACTCGCCTCTAAATGACAGAGGTAACCCTCTTATATGAGCAGCCACTGCTAAAAGCATGTCATTTTCTCCCGCTAATGTCAAGTGGGAACAAGATCGGAACAGGCAGGGGGAGTTAATAACGTTCTCTCCTTGCACGGATCCCTTGGGTGCTCCCGCTTGCGTGAACTCAAACTTTCCTGCGTGACCTTCGCCGTCCGTGAATTGCGAGCAATCACCTGGGGTGACCTGTCCTCTGGCTTCCTAAAAAAGCCCTGACTCATGATGAGAGGGGTGGGATGGATGGCATCTTCCCTTAGCAACGCTTCCTCTAACCTTACTCTTAAATTATCTTGTCTGTCATCGTACCCTGCCTTTGTGTTTTTTCCACATTTGATCCACAGCCGTTGCATGTCCTCCTTACATAAACCCACCGCTCTGTGTAATTATCCTGCAGATATACGAGCCGTTCGCAGCTACTTACTTACCACAAAGCACACTCACTGAGTGACTCTCCCTATTGATCTATACATTAGCAGGTTGTTGAACAACCTGGGAAGAAATAGTGGCAGTTTGATTGGCCTATTCAGAAAGGTTTCACCGCAATCACAAGTAATTTCCAAGCGCACTGACTCTATGGGCTGATTACAGAATATATTGATTGAAAAGAAAGGTAAAAACACACAAATCACAGTTTTTTCTAGACTGACATAGGTGTCCTTGATTAGCTAGGCTGCTGGAATTCAGTGATACCAACAATTTCACATGTCACGGTGAAGACGAATAGGCTAATGAACGGTAAGAGCATCTTCTGGCTAATATTCCAAGCTAACCTGTCTCGCAACTTCACAAATACCATCTATCAGAAGAAGAACTAAATGTGGCTAGAAAGACATGATATAGGCAAATAAAACATACACATCAGCATTCTTTAAAAGAGGCGAAAGAGCAGCCAACATTTCTGATATTTTACACCAATAATGCTAGCTCTAACAGCTAACAAACACGTCTGCTTTTGGTTTCAGGAGCATTGTAATGTTGAAGTTATGCTGTAAATGTAGTCTTAGTCTACAGCTTATGGCATTACTGATGTCTACAGAAAGTCTACATAATCAAGTGAAGACTATAGAAGTCTTGACAGATTCAGAATATCAGTTGCAGGTCAATTTATTCATGTAGCTTCATGTAATTTTAATATTTCAAGTGCTAACATTTTGTCCGACCCAATCTCATTGGTAGGCGTATACATAGCACGGCATTTCTGTGTGTCATGATAACGTATGTTAGACTTTTCGTGTGTCATTTATACGCCACAAGCTTAACGTTGTGAAACGGCTTTTCGCATGTCATGATTGAGTTGAGGAAAAAACATCATGGTTTGATTTAAAATAAGTACGTAAACTCAAATTCCTTACAGTCATTCATACCCTGCGATATTTGGTGGCAGAATTTCCTTGAATACATGACAAATTGTGGCGTTTTTGTTATGTATGTGTATTCTTATATGCTTTGATATGCTAAGATGCTAAGCTACAGCCAGCTTGAATGACCAATGTCAGAATTAAAGGTGACATATATCATGAAAAACTCACCTTTTCAGTGCTTGTGCACATACATTTGGGTATCTGGAGTGTCTACCAAAACCGCAAACGGTGAAATAATACGACCCAGTCAGTTTTTTGTGGGCTATCTAGATCAGAAAACATGTGATTCAACAAGATTAAGCTCCCCTTCCTATGTCACATGCAGCCTCATTAGATAAGCCAATCAGAGCAGAGCTTTTTCAGGAGGGCGGGTCTTAAAGAGACATGTGCTAAAACGGAGCGTTTCAGACAGAGAGTGAACTCAGGTATATTCAGACAGACGGTATGAGAAAAATAATGTGTTTTTTGAACATTAAAGCATGTCAACATGTTCTTGTAGAAAGCCAAAATACAAGTACGAACCTGGAAATGAGCTTGATATGTGCCCCTTAAACATTTTTGCTAAGAAATTAGTGATCGAGATGGAATGTCAGAGATATGCACCTGCTATAACCTACATTCAATCTTTCCATTAGGTGTGATTTCATGTTTATTTTTTAATGAAATGAAAGTATTTCAGTATTATAGACAAACAAACGACAAATTCTTTCCCCTCTTAAGGGTAGAGAAACTCTAATTCGTGGTGACACAAATCAAATCCAGGCTATAGAAATAAACCCAGCTTCCCACAGTGCATTGCTGGGCTGCCACTAAAAGAGGCTGGGGCTGTTTCATCCATAACCAACAGAGCCATCAGCGGGAGGAACAGGGTCTCTCTGTATTCCACTCATGCCCCCCCCTCCTCTCCACTGCAGAGGCTAGAGGTCCACACACACTGTGGCTCCACTCATTACCTCCCCGCTTGGATGCCAGACCCCCATTCACCCCCGCTCACACAGATACACGTGCACACACACACACACCAACACACTGCTACCCCCTGATTAATCATCTCTTTTTAACCCCTACATCTCCGCGGATCGCTCTCACATCCGCCTCCTCGCAAGATGCAACACGCCGGGGTGAATGATACGTGATCCTGATTTTGATTGGTACCTACCCGGCGAGATGCTGCTCACATTATTTGACATCACCTCAATAGAGCTGGACAGATGTGGGCTTTATTAGTAACATCTCTTTGAGGAAATCTGATCAAAAATGAGATTAGAGTCAACTAGCAGTATATATGTCATCATATTAGAGGTGGACAATAATGAAAGGGCTTCGAATACCGTCAATTTCTATGATTTGAGCAGCTCAAAAAGAAGATCCGACCCCCTGCTCCGAAGCACAGCAGCAGAATCCATGATTTACGCTTCCTCTTTTCTCGCTACTTTATCCTATTTGAAGAAGGCTGGAGGTTGCACACATTCATTATTCCACAAAACAAACTCATATTTGTCACGGGCAGCAAAACATGATAATAATCAGTAACAAATATGTACGTTGCTGATCTACAATGCTTCATTTCTTTGTGTTAGAGCTGCTAGATGTGAGTGGTTACAGCATGTAAACGTGGTCAGAGGTCAAGTATGAACATTCACTTCACATGAACGCACCGGTCCAGTGGTGATTGCAGTGATTTTGGACGGTAAATTCAATATCTACAATCACAGTCAACTCCCCCCCCTAAGCTGTAAATCCGAGCGTCAAGATTTGAATTAATGTGATATGTGATGTGACACTTTTTTGGAGGCCATTCCACTGATATTAAATTAGTGACTGAATACCTGAGCTCAACGATTTTTCGCTTCAGGTATCCCAGCCAAATGAGTTTTATTTGAATGTATGACTTCCAGCTGTGAGTGAGAAAATGTGCTCATATCCCGGTGAAAATCAGCCCGGCTGCTGTCACAGTGTCCTGGGAGCCGTTCCATTATTCACTGTCGACAGAGCAGCTCCAGGATTTGTCTCCAGATAAAATCATCTCGACACACTCCGCCTCTCTGGTGGTTTGTTTATGGAGAAACTTGTTCAAATACACATATTGACTCGGAGTACAGAGCCGGATATAACAAACGTTCTGTGCATTCGTTCTTTAAGGTTTTCCTTTTTAATCAGCGCTGACGCAATTAGAGAATTGGCAGAAAATAAATCTACAATTTTGGAAATTAATGAACCTTTTTAAGTCATTTATGGAGCGAAAAACGCTACCAATGGTCGCAGCTGCTTCAACGTGATATATAAAGAAAGACATTTCTGTATGTGTGTGTCCGTCACATATCTTGAGAACAGTCCATCCGAACTACTTCACGCTTGGTGAGTGAATCGTTGGGGACCCAAGGATGTGCAGTTTTGAAGTTGGTGCAATTTGGACTACGTTTAATATGAATAAACTTTGTATAAACAAGCGCTCTGTGAGGCAGCGGCGGGCGGGGCTTCAGATTCAAGCATGTTGTCCTCAGCAGGCCTTTTACTGGCCTTTTCTAACCTTCCTGCAATGCAAAGTATCCTCATTCAACGGTTCGTATGATATCTTATGAAAAGTTATTCCTACGATATTTTCCTACGAATGTCCGGCGACACATGATGCACGTGTCAATTTCCACTACAGTCTTGGTTTGGATTCAAATTACTTCGGAAGTGGTGTAATTTACGGAAGTTACGTGACAAATAAATCAACGTTGACTTCTGGTTTCACACGGGACATGAACAGTGGACTCCTGGGCAAAAGTCTAATGGTTTTTGACCCACCCAACCACCCCGACCTCCTCCCTACACGGCGTTTGTCGCGCTTTATACTTCCTGGTTCACGACTACGTGGATTAAATATGCATTGATTTTGTGGGATATATACAAATTACAGTGCATTACTTTTCATAGGTATAGCTACGAACAGTTTATGAGAACAGCCTGTACAGTGATGTAGAAGTGTACTCCACCGTGACATCACTGTTGCACGTCATTGTAGGTGAGCACACATCTGACCACACCCATCACTTTGGCTAGACGTGGATCAGACTTCCTACTAGTGTGGTGTGTTACGACCTCATGTTACCTTACACATTTAATCCCAGTCACACAGTGATACATTTTAAATTTTAAACTGAAAGAAAAACACAGGCACTGCTATTAGATCAGGGACTCGTTAAAACGCGTTACGTTAAGGTGTCAGAATTTGTAGCTGGAGAGAAAAAGAAGCATCTCAAAATTGGCATTTCGGAGCATAAAAAAATGTATTCAGGCCAGAAAAAGGAACAAATAAAAAGCAGAGTAACTAAACTCAGGAGAGTTTACTCCACACTAAATCTGCCTCCTTTTGCCCGTCTGGACTCCACATCCCTCTCCGTTTGCATCCACTCATCCCTGTCTTCGCTCTTTAGTCTCCTGCCCTCCCCTGTTCCACTCGCCTCTCCATCTTACTGAGACCATTAAGCTTAGCGGGGCCAGCTAGCCCGGGTTAAATACACATAACCTCACGCTGCTCCGGAGAGGGGCGAAGAAGAAGAAGCATCCCAGAAATGCTCACAAACACACACACACATACACACACACATACACACACACTCAGAGAGGTCCTCGCTGCAGCTTTAAGAGCAGTGATTGCTGTAATAGCCCTATAGAGGAGGGAGAGAGCGAAAAAAGACAACAGAGGGGGAACGAAAGGATTGAGAGGAGAAAGAGTTGATGGATGGGTCTGCTTTCCAGGTCACTTAGGGGGCTCCTCCCTCCGTGTCAGACTCTCTCTCCCCAGGGTCACCATTACTGAACACACACACACACACACACACGCCGAGTAGAATAGAAGCAGCTCGAACCACAATGGGCAACATCGATTTTACAATATAAACTAATGAAGCAGACCAAACTCAATACAAACATGTACACAGGGGAAGCATGTGCACACACACACACACACACACACACCTTGTAAACACATACCAACACTGTCCCTTTGTTCCTTCTCAATACACGTTTACTGTAATTGCTGATGTGAAGATAAGTGTGTACATTACTGAAACACAAACCAATTATACTGCAGCTCACAAACAAACATAGCTGCACACACACAAACATGCTAGAATACACACAGGACTCCCAGGCCTTGACTGAGAGAGAGTGAGTGTGTGTGTTCCCTTGAGGCGGTGTCTCTCCTCTCTCCTCCTCCTCTCTCTATTTCCTTGGTGACAGCTGTCATCCTGTCAGGCCTATGGCAGCCCATTCTGCTAGCTGACACACCACACACACACCCCACACACACACACACACCATCTCTCAAACTTAACAGCCGCTGCAGATCCAGCTCTGTATCTCCCAAAACAACCACTAGTCAGCTCAAACAGACCATCCCTGCAAACTCTGGGTGCTAACTAGCAAAAAGTTACTCTTCTGTCGCCTCCTTTAAGAAACAGAAACAACATCCGTCAGACAAACAAACAAATCTATAACAATTTCATCCCTGTGTGTGTGCAGGACAGAAGGGCTGAGCATTGGCAAGAATCTGGTGATACGATACGTATCATGATGCAGAGGTAACGATTTCATATATTGCTTGCCGCGGTAGTCAGTGTTACCGGTTTTAAACGGTGGTCGGGCACATACCGAGTACATTACTTGCCCAACGCTCCCACTGTTGTTTTGCTTTTTTATAGTAATAAAACCCATTTAGTTCATTTTTGCGTATCAGCGCCGTGTTATCAATAGATAGTTGGACGACGGATGCTACAAACTGAAAGTGAAAGTGCGGAGTCTCAGCTTAGAGCAGCAGGAGTCCGATTTTATACACACGGAATGAGAGAGAGTTGACATACAAGACGATGGTGGAGGATTTGGTCTCGAAGTGAAAAGCAAAAGCGCCTATTTGGCAATATTTCAGATTTAAACCCAAAGCTATTTTAATTTTCAGGGAGTTTATTTTGACGGGTGAAAATTTGATTCTAAAAATACCATTTCCAAAGCAAACAATCTGTATAGTTTAGCTATTTTCTTTTCCTTTTTTTATGTACTTATACCTAATGATTTTTTGGCCTCTTAATTTGTTTAATTTGTCATATTTCTGTACCAATGCGAGAGCAATATTTTCTCTCTTTTTGCTCTGTTTTTGGTCTCCACCAGGGAAATATCTCTGTCTGTCTGCTGTTTGCTGATGTGTACAGTGGGGGTATCGCAGCCTTTTCACTAAAAACTGCTGCCCATTGCATCTAGAAACAGGGCTGATGAAAGTAGTGAGTGTGAACCAAAACAAATACATAGAAATATTGTTAGTGCAGTTTTAAAGAGACTGACTTTACTACCAGTTTGTGTCTTCACTTTCTAAAATTAAGACTTTCTTATCAATTACAACTGAAACACTTCTCATATGACAATTAAATCCGATTTCATGAAAGTACAGTACGCAAAAATATGCTTCGCCATCACCATCTTAAGTTGCAGTGTTACATGCATACGCTTTCACGCTGCAACCTGACCAGAATAACCTTCCATCTCGGACTCTGTTTACCTTTCTGAGATATCTTTGGCAAACACATAAAACTAAAACATCACTCATTGGCGTCTTCAATCCCAAAGTTATCTGCGTTGGCCTTTAACAGCACATATTGGTGCAATCCTAGTCTGTAATGCTACACCAGGCCAACACGAAACCTGCTGCTCAGACACATTCCAGTCATGTACACATCTACTGCAGCATGCCAAACACATCACTCTGCCTACCCACAGTACACTGACCCAGTGCTGCATTACTGCACTTAAAACCTCACTTTACAGCTGAATCCACTGTTTTAGATCCACAGATCTGGCCAGTAACACAACTTGATCTTATAACCCTGAAATGACTTTTAGTACTATGTCATATCTAGTTCTGTCAGTAAAATAATGGATTATTGATTGATAGAGTTGATAGAATTGATTCATTCTCTATGTTCAATCAGATATGTCAAACATTGGCTGGTTCCTGCTTTTCAAATATGAGATTTGTCATCTTTTCTTTGTTTTATATGATTGTAATTTGAATGTTTCTGGGGTTTAAAAGCCTTTACACACCAGGGTTGCTTTTCAGTCTGTACGGACAGAAACGGAGACCTTTGAAAATGATGACGTAGACACCCACGTTCGCTTCTTGATCGGGTCTTACAAGTCACGACGTGTCCTTTCCTGATTCGTCACGCCCCGTCACGTGACCCTTCTCTATAAGAAAAACAACCTCGACCACCAGTGGTTAATATCAACATGGATAATGAGTTACAAGCGTCGCTGACCTTGTTGTCTAGCAGCTGTTGTGCAGTTAAATTTTGCATTTCGCCATTTCGGATTTACTGCAACCTGACCAACCAACCGCGCTGCTTACTGTTTACACCGGCATGCCAAGTGTACGTGAATGGTCATGTGATACGTGTTTTCAGGCGTGGTAGTATGGACGGAGATTAATGTGGAAACAGCCCTAAACTGTCGTCTGCACGCCGGTTTAAAACGAAAACGTATTAGTGTGGATGTAGCCTTTAGACTGTCACTTACTTGAAGAACTCACAGTGCATTTTTCATTATTTTTGGACATTTTCTAGATTAATAAACCTTGAATATGTAAATCATTAACAGCTTAATTTATAATGAAAAATAATCATTAATTTCAGCCTCAGTAGTATTATTCATTTTTACTCTCCAGTCCACCCACTAATACTCTGCAATAAATATGAAACAAACTAGAGTTTTCAAGCTACACAAAGTGTAAGTGAGCCGTTTTAACCTCGGTCACTGTATATTTGCATATTTATCCAACCTACACACCCTTCAGCAGCTCTGTTTCCTGTACTTCACTGAGGATCTTTACGTATATAAGATACAGCATATTATTTTAAACAGAAAAGCCACATACATAATAAACAAACACAGATGCCCATATGAGCAAACACATACACACTCACACACACATACAGCCAGAGACTGTTTGGCAAATGGCACCCGGTCGGAAAATGTAATTGCTTGAACTTTAGAGAAGCGACTGCAGCTTCTGAAATACCCACGGGAGCCATCAGACCAGTGTTTTACAGCACATACACACACACACACACATACACAACCACGAACCTCCCTGTCAGCAAGTGCAGTACTTTAAGTAGTAATAACTGCTCTAGCTGTTAGGGTGAAGAGAGAGAGAGAGAGAGAGAGAGAGAGAGGAAGGAGGGAGGAGAGAGCCCGGAGAGGAGAGGAGAGGAACACGGGAGGAAAGAGGAAGAACAAGCAGCGCGTTAATCTCCATCAGTCTGAATTTTATTCTTCCCGAGCCGGGCAGCACAGCTTTGAGAAAATGGGCTGTGAATGTCGATGATTCTACAGTTAATATACTTCACGCCAAAAAAAAAAAAAAAATCTATCTTTTGAGCTTCATATAATCACTCTCCGTTACTCCGGGTGCTTGGAGCACTTCACCAATTTTACACATGAAGCTCAGTTTACACGTCTGGAGGAATACCACTCAGCCGGAGAAAACAGTTGTGGTTCTGGAGGAGCTCTCTCAAATCTAATAAATAACCCCCCTGATGATGTCATAGTGATGTCATCGGGGGTTACCTTGGCTTGGGCTGAGAGACTAAAAACTTTGATCTTTCCATGACTTCAAAACTTCTTTGCTTGTTCATCTTAAATCTACTTGTTTTTTTTTTTATTGTATTTATCTCAGTTATTTCAGTTTATAAAGTACTTTGACATAATTTTATTCTATTATCATGTTAACTGTTTTCATGTTATGTTGGTGTGGTCTGGGATGGGATGGAGGGAGAGCCTTTTTATGTGTATAGATATATGTTATGTGTGTATGAATTGTTTAATTTATTACATTATTATTTATGTGCTTAAATGTTTTGTGCCTGAGGACTCCCTTGAAAACAAGAAGGGGTTTATCCTTCAACAACTTTTGAAATGAAAAAATTAAAATGAACAGAAAGCACTGGTGTTACCGGGCAAAGTGGAGTGCCATGACTCAGGGTCACCATTTGGATCCATTGTAACTGCTGTGAGTCCAAGCTGACTACACCTGCCGTCCTCCACAAAGGAGCAAGCTACAAATGCTCCAATCCTAACAGGCAGCGAGTATTTGAAACCTAGAAAATAGATTTTTGTTGTCCTTTTAAAGGGATTGTATGTGAGTTTCTACACCTAAAAGATGAGACCTTCCGCGACTTTCTGGGTTTCCTCTTTTATTTAATTCTTTTAATGTGAAGCTGTTTCTTTTCCGTGAAAATCCAGCGGATGTGACGCCATGCATGCTCACGAGTGCCTTCACTCTCTACAGCTCGGCTACAGGGCTAACAGTCTGCAACAATTGCTAGAGGTGGGTTAGAAATGGGGTCTGCTAACGCCAGCAAACGAACAGCCTCCACCACAACTCAGACCCCAACACAAACTCCACAACCAAAGTTATATCTGGTGAAGCCCATCTTGCAAAACAGGATCCGTATCAGCCTTCGATTCATGGAGGGACCTTCGTTTGGTAAGCTAACATTACTACAAGCATGTGAAATATATAGTGATATTGTGGTTTTAGCTGTCAATCACAATTCCGAGCACAAGCGCGTGTCGTTGACTTGACGGCCACTGGTGTCACTGTGACCCTTTAAATGTTGCTACACAGGCAATTATACTGAACATTCAAAAAAGAAAATGCTGAATACATCTGTGATTATCAGCTTCAATCCAAAAAATGCTCATCAGCAGTTGACCCCTAATAACTGACCGTATCACACACATGTGGATTAAAACGCACTAATCTGGAAATCCCGTCAGAACATGCAGTAACAGATTAATCCCTCGCCTACTCCGCCGCTGTTTCGAGCAACGCGCGAACTGCTTGAACCTCGGGGATACGATTGTGTTTCCATGCTTGTAAGTGTTTAAGTGCAAGCATCTGTGTGTGTGTGTGTGTGTGTGTGTGTGTGTTTGTGTGTAAGCCTCGGGCTGTCCCCTCAGCACTGCGTCTGTATCGACCTGCAGTGGAAAACAGGCCTGTACTTGGCCATGTAGGCCAGGGAGTCGATAGGGACATCAGAATGAGGGCAGCCGTCCAAAACGGCATCACAATGTGCCCAGAGGCCGTGCACTCACACACAAACACACACACACACACACACACACTGTATATATACAAAGGCTTGGCCATTTTTCAAATAGCCTTGGATTTATGGTTTATAAATCCCCCAGATGGTGATTCATGTGTAATCTGTCTGTAATGGTTACTTGATAAACTCAGTTCCAAACCTCTTTGGACTGATTTCCTTTGTTGTAATAACAGACACTACCGTTACCGGATCATTATCATTTAAACACATATTGCACGTGTAATTATGTGTAATTGCACGGCTGTTTTTTTGTTTTTCAGGAAATGATTTTTGCAAAATGTTTCAGATTGAAACTGCGCACTCAGCTCATGAAAATCAACATAATCAAGGATCCTTTATCGTCACTGGCATGAATAACGTGTTTCACTCATTGCTAATGGTAACCAAGGCTGGATTACCAACAAACTGCCCAAGGATAGCAAAATCTCCAACAGTCCCTGAAAGCTTCATTCTCACTGGTGGTTGAATGGTTTTGGCTAATTTGATTGAAAATGTGTTTGTTTGGACAGCCCAATACGAAGTCACAAGGGCCTTAAGCATAGACTGTATATAAGAAGTGGACATAGTCAACATGACGTCACCTATTGGATTGTGGACTACGATTTTGAAGCCTCGAATTCGGCATTTTGGCCGTCTTCATCTTGGTTTTTGGGCGTCATTTACGGGTTTTAGGACTCATTCCTGCAGCACTTGATAGATCAATATGAACCATGAATGTTCCACTTTAATAAAAGATGTAAGAAACTGAATAATTGTGGTCCTCAAATTATCAAAATCTAACTAAAATGGAAGGAGTCTCTGTCCGTGTGTCCTTTGAGTTTCTTTACAACCGTTCATTATGTTGATGTCACATTTGGTGGGTGTATTGCCGAAGACCCAAGGACGTGCAACATCGAGTGTGAAGTTATTTGGATGAGCGGTTCTTGAGAAAGCTGCAAGCGTCAACGCCAGAGGCCAAGCAATCGAGCACTGCAAGTTTAAATGATGAGAATGATCACAATATTTGGAAAATGATCTGTTATTATCACCTTCTGTTTTAGTAGAAACGTTTATGCAGAGCCTTAAACTACAGCAGGTTCAGACATTCTCAGCCTGGTGGCCCAGGAGGGGGAATCAAACCCTCCGCCGCGGCAACGTTTAGCCCCTTTGCTCAATCACTCAGCTAGAGGACCACAGTGTTGCTGCCTCCCTATCAGCAATCCCACATGACAGATTACTCCATCAAACTGCAGCAATAATATGTGAAAACAAAAATGATGTCTCTGGGTTTAGCTGAAAAATAGGTTGGGCGCTCTTATCAGGCAGCAGCTTCGATAACTGGGAGCAAGTCGCTGGATGAGTTGAGTTTAAATCATTGTGCCTGGCAGAGGAAAAAAAAAAAATAAGACTTTTGTTTCAAAGTGAGATATTTGAGATTTTTTTTGCTGTGGTCGGATGAAAACTGTACCTCCAAAATATACCTTTAAAATGTCAAGAGACAAATAAAACTGTGCTGCTCCTAGCTGGATTTTTTTATTCTCTCCAATACATTTTTTAAGGGTCCCTTAAGTTTAAGAATCACAGAACTTTCTGAGCATTAATTTAACCTAGAAAGTAAAAATCACCACCCAACAGCTCATTTTAGAAGCAGCCAAATACAAAAAAATTTCTTGCAATCATCTATATTTGAGCAGCTAAATAAAACATTTGAAGTGGTTCATAGCCTCGCCGCCTTGGCACTTTGGGGCTGCTAGCGAAGGTGCTAATTCATGCATCGCTGGGTGACATCTTAGTGCTGCCGCTGTCTACCTTTGAACTACACATCAGATGACTGTTTTCAATTATACAAATTAGGCTGACTTAAGGGGGGCCTTGATCACACACGCATCCAAACACGCAGGGAGATCACACGGGCTGAGCATCCCGAGCGGGAAATGGTCTGGGACATTGTAAAATAGATCTGTGCTGACTGCTGAGGGAAATGAGCCAAACAGTGGAGATTGCCGCTCCACTCCTTTAAGGTTCTTTCCCCGCTTGTGTTAATGTCTTTCCAGTGGTGCCTTCGGTTTTTCCCTCTGCCAAAGCCATCAAACCCGTTTGATCAGCGGCGGCTCGGAGGAATGAAGCCACGTTAGGCCCCAGCATCCTCCCGCCCTCCCTCCGTCACTTCCTACAGGGGTCGAGAGGCCATTCTCCTCTCCCCCTGCCTCGCGGCGGGTTATTACAGAATATAGAAAAGCACTGCTGGGCGTACATGCATGCATGGATGAGCAGCTACGCTACACATCCATGCACACACAAGCGTTACAACATCTGAAAATGCAGCAGATGTTTGTGTTTCATCTCCAGGAGCGGCTTCGCCCTCGTGTTTTTTTTTTCCATCCTCTTGTTCCCTTCTCGCCGCTGAAAAAAGGCTCAGGCCAACAGGAATCAATGGCTCAAAAGACACCTCATGTTTCGGCTTCTCAGTGGCAAATTACAGTGCCCTCGCCTGAGCGCCGGCATTTGAAGGAGGAGAATCACACGTCTTTCAAATGGGGCTGTTCGGGAGGGGGGGAGTGGGAAGCTGACGTCGGTTTTTAGCGGGCCATTATCGCCACACGAGACGCTCCGACCTCTGTCAAACGCCGCATTGTGCAGAAAACAGCTGATATGGCCACCGATGCCGATTCACCGGGGGCACCGAACTGCACAAACACACACTGAGTACGACCGCTTTCACAAAAGAGAAATCACAAATTGCTGAACTCAATCCTCCAGCGCAGTTTAGCCATGCTACTTCTGAATACATGAGGTAAATAGAGGAGACGGTATTGGTTTCTGCATGCTCCACTGATCTACTATGGCTGCCTGTTTACTCAAACCTTCATTTAAACGTGGGAAACGCTCTATAATCTCCCCGAGGTTGAATGCAAGGCAGGAGAGTGGCTAATAAAAAAAAAACACACACTTTTAAATGCTCTTTGTGCCCCACACTCCCACACAATCCCCCCAGGCAGCAGGGACGGTCTAATTACATCCACCCACACACTTTACCACCACTCACCCCCCCCCAGTATCACCTGCCATGTGACATACACCAGGCACATAGGGTACATACGTGTGTCCATATACGATACCGACTCACATGACAGTGAACACGCGAGGCATGCAGGCCTTTAAAGCGGCTTCTAACACAGTGGAGGGGAGGCTTCAGTGGACACATATATCAATCCACTTATAACAAGCTAAGAGAGGCATTTTATTAAAAATCACAAAGTGGCAGAGTGGTGGCGGTGGTGGTGGCGGTGGCGTTCATGCCTGAGAGGATGACTTTTTCCCGAAAATTTCCATCTATTCATTTTTATCCTGTGAAAAGGTTGAAAACCTTCTTTAAGTGTATTTTTCCACACATGCAACAACACAATTCTACGGAGGCATGAATTTTGGACATTTTCAAAGTTGAATGCATCAATCTGGTGCACTTTGAGAGCAACGCTAAGAGGCTACTCTCTATGAAGAACTTTGTGCTCTGGTAAACAATTTAATAAACTCATAGGTTGTATAGATATTAGGGCTGACCCAAATGCTTCGAAGCTTCGACCGTTGTCATGGTAATCGACCTGCAAATCAGTATTCGAATGCTTTGTTTTTTAAACATATATATAAATATGTAATAATAATGTATAAATCCCCAAATAGCCCATGATATATGGAATAATCCCACAACATTATTCAATTATTACTAGTTATTCTCAGGTGGATATCGCTGCTTGTTATTTATAGAGGTGCAGGTGTGTACAGTAGTGTGGCAGTGTCCAGATACCTTCGAATATTTCTCGCCGAAGCTTCGAAGTCCAAAAAAATGGCTTTCGGGACAGCCCTAATAGATATGAATGGTGATGACACGGCAAAAACAGTCACACCCACAAAGCGTGGTAAACGATACGGGTCGGGTGGGTTGCTGACATCGCCGCAGACTCCCTGACGCACTAAGGACAGTCCGCCCCAGTTGACAGTCGTGCCTGGAGTAGCCCCCTGCCCGCAGGAAGAGAGGGAGTAGCGAGTACTAAGTTCAAGGCCCCTCGGAAGTGGCAAGGTCCGGGCGGATGTGCTGTAAAGCTCACGGCCGAAACCCGTGAGCCACCTTCACCCCGGCCTTTTCAAGTCGACCTAGAGCCGGTCGCGCCGCACCGCCACAGAGCAAATGCGCCCCACGAGGGCCAGCCAGTGCCAGTGGCTTCAAACCATCTCACTTTTGGGTGGACTTTGTTTAAGGTGGTGGGGGTTGGAGCGCCGTTCAGGACGCTTCCATCAGCGAGCGTTGCACCTGAATCACAGGATTTTCTTAAGAGAATTGCAAAAATATTTCCGCTTCATTATGAAACTTTGCAATGTTGGCGCCCCGTAGTGGTAGAATAAAAAAAAGACAACACTGACAACATTACATGTCGAACCCCAAACTCCCACCTTATCACCTGCTGGGCTCTGCACAATCTTTTGACTATTAGAAATATTTTTTTGCCATGAAATTGGCCAATTTGAAAGATATTGAATATCAGCACAAAATACCAGCAGTCAGCAGCTTCAATCTGAAATACTTGGCATCGGTTCCTGCCTTTTAAACGTCCATTGAACCCTACGGCAGTAGAAGGTAAATGGGCTGGGGGTTGGGGGTTGGGGTGGGGGCAGAGGAGAGAGAGATGAGGCCAATTGGATTTCAGCAGGATGTAGGAGCGGAAGCACGGACTGAAGGATGGAGGGAATTCTGCGGTATAAAGGGGAGGATAAATTAAAAAGTGGATATGTGGGCTGAATGGATGGATTGGATGAAGGGCAGATAGATGACGGTTTAAATGGATGATTGGTGGCATGGGCACTGAGAGCGAGTGTGTGTGTGTGTGTGTGTGCGCTCTCCAGAGGTGGAGATTAGATCACTGTTATGACTGCACAAGCCCTCAGGACACAGCAGATAAACATCAACAGATAACCTACACATTTATTCCCACCTCTGCACCATCCTCACTTCCTGCCTCTATTTCCTCGCTCTCTTACTCTCCTCTGGTGCACACTTCCTCTACTTCCAACTCGTCCCCCCCTTTTTTTTATTTTGACTCCATCCTTCTTTCTTTTCCTGCCCTCTCTAACTACATCTAAGAGTCCCGGGGCGGTGCACTAGATCACGCTTCTCAATAAACCCGTCAAGCACTCCCCCCCCACACACACACCCCATCTCCCCTTAGCTTTCCGAAACACAATAACAGCAACTCCGAACGCCCCTCCCAACAATACTCCCATCGATCACTTCGCTATCTGGAACGCTCACATCTATCACGACTGGGGAGTTTACCGCAGGCTCGCCGCCCGCTGAAGGCCCCTCTGCTCTGCTCTATATAGCTTTGCAAATATTTCCAGGTCGTGGACCCCGAAATTGACAAACAGTACGCCCCGATGATTCCAATGTGATGGCGTTTGGCCCAGGAAACATCACAAGGGGAGCATGTTTGTTGTTCTTGATTTAGCTCAATGTCTTCACCTGTACATAATACCATAGAGGAAAACCTCTAGCATCATGTAAGGAATACACATGTTAAGGAATAGTCTATATAGGCTCTATAGTCATGCATGTGTTGCCAGCTTCAGCTGTTCAGTCCACTCTAACACCACCAATCTGAGTAATGCTAGGTTTCATACCATCACTTCAACTTTCCCAGGAAGCCAAAATAGCTTTTCTCAACAGCAAACAACGTCCGGCACACCTGGTTGCCAGACTTGTGATGAATGACGTGCAAACATTGGTGCATGGTTTAGACTAGCGTGACCATATTCTCCGACCCTAAAACCGCACCATAGTCTCATCAGGATGGGGGGACAATTATTTCAGCACTTAGTATGTTAGCACATGTAAAACATTGTGTTTTATATTGGGTTAGGTAATAATGAGTGGGACAAAACATGATAAACGTCTATGTAAGTGCTGGAAACAAGTATTAAATAATAAATCTTATTATTATTATTTTAATTGCAGCAAAAAACCAGGACAATTTGGTAGTGATTGTTGAAAACCGGGACATTTTTAGTGTTTTACAGATATTTGTCAAGACTCTGGACACCCAGCATGAAATCAGGACAATCCCGGACAAACCGAGACAAACAGGGACATCTGGTCACTGTAGTTTAGACTTATTTGGACGGATTTTATGGGCATATTATGGCCCAAAGCTGGGCAGAGACTTGCTAGATGGAGACTGATTCTTAAACCAAATTGGCCTCTATTGCAAATTGCCGTGTTGAGAGCCATGTAGAGGCAATAGAAATGCACTGATTTCCCTATTGAGAACCTTTAACTACAATACATTGCCTGCAGAGTCCGAGTATTTCAGGTGAGCAACCACAAATTCATCCACAATCTCCCATCACCCACCACTTAAACAGGTGAAGAAGCACCAGCTTCTCGTACGTAGTATCATTTACATATCTGTCCATCTCCTACATAAAACTTACATACTTAAGGCTGCATAATATTTAAGATGACATTTCATTTAGCTCGGCAGCCGGCGCGGCTTCACATCTCATGTTATTCAGATGACCTACTACCTGTGTTAGCATGCAACACAAGAGCCACTGCTGATATATGATCTGATTCGACCGAAATGCTAATCTCCCCAAAACTGTCTTTTCGCTTTCAAACTCCTGGGATGTGTTTGGTGAGAGGAGAGAGAAAAAGGAAAGGTAACTATTGTGGTCTAGTGAGAGGGGGGAGAATAAATGCCTGTAACAGAGAGATTGTGCTGAGTTCGGACTCCACAGGGAAGAAAGAGGTAGGTCGGGCAGAGACGAGCAGCAGCTCTCTGACATCCTGTTTGTGCCCCCCCCCCCGCCCTCCCCTTTGCATTACAATTCATTCTCTGTGCGAGTCAAGGTTAGACCTGACAGCTCTGCAGCTGTGTATGGATATGTGTGGGTATTTCTGTGTGTGCATGTTTTGCAGCGCCCATATAAAACAGATGGGAATGAAGAGAGTCAGACTGAGAAGAAGAGGCCAGACAGAGAGATTTATGGGTAGGAAGTAGAGTCTGTGCTCTGTCAATGAGGCTGGGTGGCACCCTGAGGTTTGGATGGAGGACTCAGATTAATCCCCCATGCATGGCTGGAGGTTCGGTTCCTAGTTAGACTCCATTAGAAGGTCAGGCCAGAAGGCTTTCGGAGGCTAATGGAGTGTCGTCACTTTACTTGAATATTTCACAACCAAAGAGAAAGAAGTGATGGATGTTTGTGCCAGAACTTTCTTTTGAAAAGCTTTTGAATTAACAGACCTTTGGACACTAAAATTACACTGAATCAAAGACAAACAGGCCAATGTATGTAGAGTTTATCAGCCAATTCTATCTGCGATAAATGTAGTCTGTCCACTTTACGCTACAAGTTTATACCCAAATTTCAAAGGTTAGACGAGGAAGAAACGGCACATTAATGGACACTTTGACCCCATCAACATCTTTTTTCTCTACCACAGAGATAACCGAGTGCCATCCAGCCCCTGAGAGCCTGCAGGTTTCCATTTCAAAACGCGACACCGGCTGATTGAAGTTACCCCCCCCCCCCCCCCCCCCCCCCCCCCCCCCCCCCACTCCTCCTGCCAGCATTTGAAGACATATTATTTTTTTCATTTTTACAGTCTTGCCATCATCTCATTGATACCACACACACAACAATGATTCAATCTGCACATCCAGCCAGTCTTGAAAACGATTGCATTTGCTGCTATAAAGTTTTCAACATCTGTCTTTTTTACAGTCTTTACTGGGAAACACCCTGCCGTGCACAGGAAGTGATATGAGTCACAATTAAAGATGTCATGAGAACCAATACTTTGGTATCAAGTCGATGCCAAAACTCTGAAAACGTGAAGGTCCTCATTTTTCTACAGTACCATTGGTACCGGGGATCAGGGCTCGGGACTAAGGTGGCATTCACACCAGAGTCACTTTTAAGGGCCAACTGACTGCACGAAAATGAACGTCTTTTGTTCCCCCCATGGCTGGGTTGTACAGCTCTGGATCGCCGGTTACGTGACTGGAACATAACATCAGGTTGCACTTCTCCAAAAGTTGATTCTCTTTCTACTTTTCCGCCGCAGCCCAAATGCACTACCTCCATTCAAAATGAATTGGAGGACTTGTGTTTTCGCCGCACCACCTCATCTGGTGTGAATACAGCCTATAATGGCATCCCAAAAATGTCCCTGATAATGCAAAATTGTGAACAACAAATCTGTGTTGAAGTTGTTGAAGTCGGCAAGAGGAGAGCTGGTTAACGTTAACTGTTAGCAGCAGGTGGGCAGCACAGTCCTGCTTGGCTAAATAACAGAGCCAACGGCTAATGTTAAAGTTAACAGAGGATGCATTGAGTTACATTATGATGCGTTCAAGCTCTCAGTTATAATGAGTATTGGGCAAAGGTAAATTATAACATTATCATGATGTGTTATAATGTAATCTGGTAAAATTTAGTTTTGAGGCGGATCATCAGGGATTAATAATAAATTCACAAAAACCAGTATGCAAATGATAATAAAGGCATGTATGTTGAAGTACATGGGATTTATTGTTTTGTTTTTGTTTTTTACCGTGGTATCGAATTGGGTTAGTATTGGTATGGGCTACAAAATTTCTGTGACATTCACAATTATGATTTGTTTTGAATAAAACAAAAGCAGAATTGGAGCATTAGCATGTGCAAATGAGTGCCACTTAGTTTAGACTTCACACTACTGGTCACGCTGTTTGTTTGACAAGTGAAAGATGCCGCAGAAAATAACCAATTACTAACTGACACAAAAATCAAACAATAAAGACACGGAGGATTATCTCTTTTAAAAAAGCAAAAAAACAGCTGCTGAGGTGTCTGGAATGTGAGTTTGTACAGCAGGAGCTGCTCTTCATGCTGACAGCAGTTGGCACAGACCTTTCTGTGACCTTTGGCTATCATGTGATCGGAGCCTTTGAGTTCCTACGCTGTCTAATGTCACCGCGGTCCAGCAGTTGCTCTCATGCACGCTAACCAGCCCAGCTACTGTGTAGAGGGTGAATGCAGGTATTTTACACAATGAACTCCCCTTTTTCTGAGGATGTTGAGCAGGTGTGTGACTTGGTTTACATCACCACGTAACTCTCACAGTTAAACACTGAAGTCTGACCTTAAAATGCCAATATTATAGTGTCACAACTTGATCAACTTTCTGCTAGTCTGGAACTGTTTCTTCCAGTTGTGTTTCGTGCTAAAATGGCATCTTACAGATGTGTGTCAAATAAGGATAAGTAACAAAGTGAGGTGCAAAATCTGTACACAAAAAAACAGAGACAAAACGTCAAAATGACTGCATTGAAAGTGTATAAGTCATCACTATAAAGACGATCAGACACTTTCATATAACCACTTATCTAAACTATTAAGAACATATTTTTAAAAGCAAAAGATGCACCTCAAAAGTAGTGTACTTTTAAGAGGAACTGTTAATGGAGAGACATCTCGCATTGCCAGGAAAAGAGTCATCCACTTCTGAGAAGTAATCATTTAAAAATCACAGCAAAAAAAAAAACCCTAACCCTGGCGATTAGTGAATAATACCGCAAACTAACGCAGGTAAGTCTATCCCTCGCTGTAATTCTGATGGCTCTTTTTAGCTGAACAAGAGCCTCAGTCCACGAATGTTGCTCCTAATCCCAAATTCCTCTCCTTCTCCACAATAATGAGCTCCTCTCAGACTCGAGAGTTGACAGAGGTAAAGCATTTAGCACGCTTGAATGGAGAAAAGAGGGGGAGAGAGTGGGAGTGCAAGAGAGAAAAAGAGAGGAAGATACAGGCCAAAGAGGGATAAATCGAGGGATGGGGGGGAAAAAATCTACTGAGACATGCATGAGGTAAGCTCTCCCTCTGGCAAGGCAGAGCAATGCCACTGCACAGTATAAATGCAATGGCTGACTGTAGAGAATGAGAGGAAGAAAGGAAGGAGAGAAGAAGGACAAGGAGTGGTTGGAGAGGAGAGATATATACGTAAACCGAGAGAGATCATCGCTGTGTTCTTCTCTCAGGATTCAGTTATTTCTCTGCCCATCACTACAGCCCAGGGACATGATGTGAACAACGTGGGGACTGTGTATGTGTGTGTGTGTGTGTGTCACGTGGTGTGTATTCTGCGTATTTGTGTGGGTGGCAGTGTGTGTATGCAGCACTGAAAGCATGTGCATGCTTCATTCGTTTCAAGGCCAAGTGATGAAATACTCTTCTCAGAAAACAGAAGACTCACAACGCCGTTTTTACTCACAAAAAAACAAAAAAACACCCTTCTGTGCACAGCTCAATTCATGTGTATATGTGTACGTGTGCTGGCTTGTGTGAACGTCGCACTTTACTCGAATAAGCAAAGAGCTGGCAGACTAATGTACCGACGTACTGTACAAACAATAATCACAGGAGATAGATGGAGAGAAGCTCACCTAACCGTTCAATTAATCAGTGAAATGGTGTGAAGAAGCAAAGAGAGGAGAGACAAAGCTGCTTCTTTTGCAGGCCTTGTAACGCAACATGGCCGACGGAGTGAAAAGAAGTAATGAGACAATCATGAGCAGATCATCAGCTGGTTTGGAAGCTAGATGCATATTCAGGCACGCACTAAGTGCAATAAACACAGCGGCGGCGTCTAACTGGCGTCGTCAGATCTCCACAAAAGCGGACAATTTGTGCACATTCGCTCTGCAGATCGACACCGTACAGTAGAGTATGAGCATGAGCGTGAGCTATGACCGTCAATAACCCTCTGCCGGTGTGTCTGGAAACTGTAGGAAGCGGTGGATCAAAATTCCTTCTTACATGGCGCCCTTTATTAGCTCAAGTCCTGCTCCCTCTCCTAGCAACCTTCTGCCACACTAGCATCTGTAACTTTCTCAAAGCTGGTTTTAATTCGGACTCTCTGAAAACATCTTCCTGGGGTGTTTCTGTCCATATTTTAAGCTTAATGGTTATCCAATTCAAAAAGAAAAATCACCAGTTATTTCGCCGAACATCCACCAGCTACCACTTTCACATTGTGCCACTGGTTGAAACTCGTGGGACATCTTGTTGAACATATTCTGTCAGCATCCAGTGAGATGTCCCATGAGTTTAAGCCATTGAAAACACTGTCAAGGCTACATGGGAGCTGTAGTTGCTGAATGCTAACAAACTGTTTTACTACGTTTAGTAGTAGAACATTTTTTTAAGCTTAGACTACAGACAACACCGGGAACGTGTTTCTGCTTTACAACAAGTCTAATGAGAGAAACTCATTAAGTTCCAGATGATAGCTAGAACAGCAAGAGAGGACTTGGGCCCTCCTTAGGGGGTGTTCACATGTTGCGTCTTATTATTTTTATTTTTTTTTATTTTATTTATTTGATAGTGAGTGACAGGAAAGGCAGGGGAGAGAAGGGGTGATGTGCAGCAAAGGGCCTCAAACTCAGGCCACTGCGGTAAGGGCTTAATGGCACACGCTCAACCAGAGCTGAGCTACCAGAGCGTCCCTACATGTTGCGTCTTTTGCACGCACAAATTAATTATTTTAAATGGAGACGTGCATCAAGAGTTGCTCAAAAGCGGCGCGTCTACTCCACAGGACATGCTTCACTGTTTGACGTCCCAGCATCCAGCCTCCGAGTATCGTGTCCCTGTTCGTGTCCCGTCAACATTCATATATTTTAAATAACGTTAAAGATGTTAAGCCAAACCACGATGTTTTGTGTTTTTTCAATTTACAACGTTAACCACGTTAAAACTGCGACCCTAATCCGGGAGAAAATATGTTTCCCTTGAAACGTAATTGAGTAATTAGTATAGGAACATCATTTTGTAGAAGACAGGATATATACTTGTAGCAGCACAGACACAGGAAGCATGTCGAGGCCCCCCACACACACACCTCTTATGACATATAAAGATGCTGGTTGACCCCATCATGTGTCCATAAACATACCTGCTCACACACACACACATCCACAGAGAGACCTCAGACACACGGTCGTGATACATCACCACCTACACACAGCGGTGTCAGCCACAGACAACTGCTCCTGAGCCCCAGCAGAGCAAAGACATTCATCATTATGACAACACACACACATACACATACACACACACAGGGCGAGAGAAAGCGACATAAAGCGACGTTGCAGCTGGTGATGCGTGAAGACGACTCCATCATGTCGTATATCACACATACTGTACGTGTTTCCCGCCTAAATAACAATATTATGAACAAAAACAGTCATAACAGAAATGACGGAGGGCTTCCTCTACTGCTGCTGATGCATTTCTCCTCCATGTGTGTGTGTGTGTGTGTGTGTCATCGTCACAATAGAGAGTGAATCTCTCTGTTGCTTGGGAGGAAGATAAAACTGCCACCACCACCAATACTGATTCTCTCTTCTTCCTCTCATTTTAACCTCCACATCTGATAAGACACAATTCAAATCGGACCGGCTGTCCGTCCAGGGAGTCGGATGCTGTCAAACCATCACTCCTTCTCCCTCTTTCACACCTCTCCCCCTCTAATTCTCCTCTCCCAGTCGGCCCCATGTCAATTCTCACCCTGCTTCCTCCCCCATATCTCTTCTTCTTCTTCTTCTTCTTCACTTCTAGGATTAGTCTGATGTATCAGTTTGATCGTCTTTACTGCCCATAAAATAGCCATAAACTCTTATCTACATTCTACATAATGGTTAAGATGCAGTTGATCAATATGTTGCGATCAATAATCACCTGTCTGTGTGAAGCTCTTAACCTGACGTGATCTGTATCAGACCCTGAATGAGGAAGTTTTTGGTGGTTATTGGAGCGAGGACAGGACAGGAGTGACCACATTGGCTCTCATGAAAAATATAAATGATATTTTCAACTTGTTTATGTTATGTTGCAAGAAATGCATGTAGCATTTAAAAGCAGAAAGAGTATAGGAAAAATATTCAAAAGCAACTCCAACATTATCAGCTTGCCAACTTGGCAAATACCTACACTTGGTCAGTGGCCCTCGGCGTCTGAAAGCAATGCACCGAGGCGCTCTTTAGTGTCTGTATGGGACGCACCAGGCTTTCAACTAACTCCAATGTAAACCCATCTGCGTCATTATTAGATGGTCAGAGCAACTGACGTAGTATAAAGAGCGGGAAAGGCCGCGTAGGGCGGGAGAGGACAGAAGGTTGGTTGGGTCAAACAAACCCAGGAGACCGCTGTTTGTTTCCCCGTATGAAACCAAGTCAACGCTGATGTATTTTACCCTAGTTTTTTTTACGCAACTTACATTCTTCTTTTATGTAACAAATGCACTTATTTCAAACTTCCAATGTAGGTTTACTTTTTATGTTTACTTATGCAACAAAACTACTTGGTTAGGTTTAGGAAAATATCGTCTGGCGTTCCTCAAGTACGGAAGTTACGTGACAAATAAGTCAACGTTGACTTCTGGTTTCACACGGGATACGAACAGCGGCCTCCTGGGAGAAAGTCTGGTGTTTGTTGACCTACCCATCCACCCTGACCTCCTCCTTACGTGGCGTTTGTCGCTCTTTATACTTCCTGGTCCACGAATACATATGAATTGATTTCGTGGGATATGTACGAAATAAAGTGCATTACATTTCATAGGTATAGTTACAAACGGTGTATAAGAACAGCCTGTTCCTGTGAGTATGTAAGATCATTTTGAAAAGACAGTATACATGTAATGAGCGGAAACTGACACGTCGTACCTGACGCGTCCAAAACTGATACCAGAGAGGTACCTAGAGCGTCATAATCAACCAAGCGTCAGTATTTGACGAGTTGGGAGTGAGCTATAAAGCTGAAGTAGACAGGTTTGTTGACTGGTGTGATGATGAACATCATTTGCACATCAATGTAAATAAAACTGAACAGATATTCTGACAAATATTTATAGTGAACTCAGCTGGAGTTCTGGAGCTCAGAGTTTTTGGTGTCTGCGGGAATATCATGCTCATTTTCATGTTTCTTTATGTACTTAAGTGTGTATGTGTTGAGATGTATACCTCGATTTTCTGTAGCTCTTAACGGGTTGTGATTAATTGGCTGGTTTCTATTGTGATGTCTGGTCTCGATGTCGCCATTTCCCTTTCTCTGAGACAATTTTCACCCATTGGAGACAATAAAGTAACCTTAAACTTAAAGTGCTGTGATGGTTTTATTGGGCGACATTCTGCAGCCTTGGACTAAAGTCTGTCTGAGAAGATAAAATCTGAGGAAATAAAGTCCCTTAGGCATTAATGTTTTTGCAATCTTATTAAAAAAAGTGACATTGTTGATGTTGTGGGCTGATTTCCTTTGACCAGAGTCCATTATGAATTTCATTATTTAAAATTTGTTTTGCTGAATTACTGCGAGGAATGTCAGAAATTGCAATTCTTGTGCTCATCACATTGCTGTTTAACTCCAGAGTGACATTTTGGATCAAGGCCTGCTAATTCACATAGTAATGCATCCAATGATGAATTATTTGAATGGCTTTTATTGAAGTCTTTTGGTTCGTTTTCATCAAACGGAAGAAGGTTTTTGTGGTATTGTTTTTGACATAGACGAGGCAGACAGGCGTTCTTTCACTCCGTCCGTCCCGCCCCCTCATCTAAACAAACAGATATGTTTCTCACGAGAACCCTGTGTTGTATGTCACAGTACTCGCTCAGCTGTTGGGTTCGTGATTTGTGTCCTTTCAGGCTTGGGAAGGGGGTCAGGAAGGGGAAGAGGACACATGAGTGGGTGGAGAGGCTGGTCGTAAAGACCTTCATATACATTCTCCCTTCTCAGAAAAAGCAATGGCGCGTCTGTGTCGGCGGTGGGTTGTGTACACACTTGGCGAGAACGTGGCATTTTCAAGCATTATTGCGAGTCTGTCTCGTGTTTTCCCGCAGCACACTGTGTACTTGTTAAAGTTAGCAACCTTGTGCTCGTGTTTACTTGAATTTTGGCGACATATTCAGTCATTGCTGTCAAGAAACCATTTCTAAAACTGTCTGTCCTGCAGCTTAGAAGTGTGATAGAACCTTATAGTTTTGGGGATTCAACACAGTGTCGACGGAGGTGAGGGGGGGTCACATATTTCCCAGAGAGCGACCCCAGTTTAGGCTTCAGACATGGAGTTAAAGTGGAAAGTAAAGGCCGGAGGTCCTGCTCCATTTCTCCTGAATCTCTCACTTTACACCCCTTCTCATGTTCCCAGCCCTGACAGGACTGACTGGAGAGAGATTAGTCTGTTAGTTCCACTTAGTTCTCATATGATCTCAGCTAATATTTGTCAGGTTTGATGTTGTCAGGAGCTGTCAGCGTCACCGGGGGAGTCGCCACAGGAAGCGGGAATGCTGCCAAATCCCGGTGGAAGGAAGTTATGGGTCCGGCATGCTTTTTTTTTTTTTACATTGCTAAAGGGAAAATAGTGCCATTAAACATAAAAGAAGATCACCAGCTCAAGAGGCGTGTTCACGTAAGTGTCATCTCCGTAAGCGCCGCCTGGTTCAACCTGTCCGCCTCCTCAGCAGGCTGGTTAAGAGAGGCTACAGATAAGACCGTCTAACACACACATTATTCATAAATCCTTTCACTCCGGGGCAGATAGACCCGCAACTGGTGATGCAAGACACATGAAGGGGGAGGAAGAGGAGGGCGGCGGCTGGGAGTATGACGGCTTCCTCGTCCACCCCCGCCGGTCGTACGCGGGGCCCACGCCGTCAGAGCCGATGACACTGATTAATGAGAAGGCCGTCTCATCACTAAAGCATCAGGGTATAATAGACTACATGGGAGAGTCAATGGAAGGAGACACCGCGGGGGAAAGTGCACGGCCTGGCCTTACATCACGGTGCAAACAGGAATATGAGTGATTCTATGATTCAGGCGGTTTTATTATATGAAATACTTCTAGGTATTTTTGATCTACTGTAGTATACTTTTATAATAATGCTTTGGTGATGTAGAGGAGTGTTTTTTGGGCTTGTGTCACCTTAAAAAGAAGCAACAGCTACAAGTTTATAAGTTGTTTTCTCTTCTAAAATTGTGGTGTTTGTATAATTTTATGCCAGAATGGAAACAATCTAGTATAGGAGAGACACTACAGGTAAAAGATCTGAGCTATTTTGCTTCCCTAACATGTCTTCTTTCAGACTAGTGGAAAGAAAACATCCAAATTTAAAAACACCTTTACTACTTTGTCTATTTACATCTGTAGATGTCTCCTAAATTCCCCAAAAGTTAGCATTAGATAATGACTCATTTGTATATTTAAACATAAAATGTCAGAAAACTTGTAATACATAAAATAATTGTATTGATGGAAGTAATCAACTGGGGAAGTTTCATTTCATTTACTTTTTTTTGTTATCCCTGTAGTGTCTTGCAAAATGTATGCAATTTTACAATATTTAAAGGCAGTTTTATGAAGTTTTTTCTCAGACTCTGAGTCAGAAATCTCCACTTCAGCAGCACTTACATCTACCAAACATTCCGGTTTCATTCCTATCTATATTCTGAAGGTTTTTACAGAGGGGTTTGTTCATATATCATTCATGGCCTGATATATACAACATTTTATTCCTTAAAACATGGAGGAAATTGAATTTTTCTTATGGTTGTTGATGGAATTTTCTGATTTATGGAGTGATAAAAAGAGATATCCAAAATTCACTCAGTAAAGTCTAGGGCTGTCAATGTTAACGGGTTAACGGGTTAACGTGTTAACGCAAATCTGTATACACGCCACTAATTTCTTTAACGCAACTCGTGACTTTTAGGTTGTAGCGGGCTCAGTTTTAAAGCTAGAGTGAAGATTCTGGTATCATATGAAACTAGAAAAACCTAATGAATCCATTGGTACCAACCATGTCATACTAACTCATCATGAAGGAGGTTAAATAACGCCCCAAACTTACACTAAATTTTGGCGAGGAAAACTTGTCATGTCCATTTTCAAAAGGGGTCCCTTGACCTCTGACCTCCACATATGTGAACGTAAATGGGTTCTATGGGTACCCACGAGTCTCCCCTTTACAGACATGCCCACTTTATGATAATCACATGCAGTTTGGTGCAAGTCATAGTCAAGTCAGCACACTGACAGCTGTTGTTGCCTGTTGGGCTGCAGTTTGCCATGTTATGATTTGAGCATTTTTCTTTATGCTAAATGCAGTGTGAGGGTTTCTGGACAATATTTGTCATTGTTTTGTGTTGTTAATTGATTTCCAATAATAAATATACACATAGATTTGCATAAAGCAAGCATATTTGCCCACTCCTATGTTGATAAGAGTATTAAACACTTGACAAATCTCCCTTTAAGGTACATTTCGAACAGATAAATATTTTGAATCGATTGACAGCCCTGATGATAGTTTGACTGTGGCACTATATGACATGTACATGAATGTGATATGATTATTTCTATGGATTAAATGTGATATTTTCATAGTGAATCAAAGTTAGTCTGAGGTACTAAATAGCGAGTTTGCAATTTAAACACAGTGTTTTACGGTAAGTTGACTCCACAGCATCTAACGTAGCTCATCTCCAGCTGCCTGCAATGATTTGTATACGTTTAGTGATATTTGTGCAGCATTATGAGTCTATACTAAATCTGTTTCCCACAACAACACCTCCCACACAAACACACACACATTTCACACTTCATTACGTTTCGTCTATTCTTTAACACCATGAGTCACCAGAAGTTAAGTGTTTGCATCCCTTCATATACACCACTGATAAGAAAGAAAGAAAGAAAAGACCTTCACAAGATGATGATGATGATGAAAGGGAAGAAGAACTACATTTTCTCTGCTGGGAGAAAAAAAAGACCCATCAACAAGCAGGCTTGTGAGCTGAGGGGACAGAAGTGGGACATGCTCTGTGGAGGAGAAAAAACAAAAAAAAAACGCATGACCATGATGTTGGGATGAAACCCTCCCTTTGTCCCCTGCATGCATGCTCGAGAAATTCCAGAGTTTAAACTGAATTACACACAAATCCAATTTGGAACACACGGGATACGAATCATCCATGCATTCCTGCAAAAACAGCCTCTGTGTTGCTTCTCCTCTCTCTATTCACTGCGCGTTTTTTTAATGCTTTTTTTTTCCCCCAATGCATCCAAGTGTCCAAAGTGTGGAGAATAACATGCACCAAAAAAAAAAAACCACCCTGAGAACCAGACTCTGTGGTCTTTTAATGTGTCTCAGCATGGTGCGCTGCACGGTCCCAGAGACATGAGGATGGGCGGCAGCCGCGAATCAAAGCAACTCCACCTCTATATATATCCACGGAAGCCGGCGCTTTAAAAATGCTCCTGCAACAATCTTTGACGACATGCAGCCAGATAAACACAGCTTCATCAAAAGAGGAGCTTTATATTCACGGCGGTGCGCATTAATTCCCCCATAATGGCGTTCATTCATCACCGTCCTGTCTGTCTATAGAGCTGATAATAAGGCGCTCCTCCTGCGATCCAAGAGCAATTTATCGACGGATATTAATAACAACTAACACAATGACACATAGAGATGTGCAAGTCACAAAAGCGTTAATTGTGACCCCGATTTCCAGTCACATCTCCAAGCCCAGCGGAGCAATGGTTCCAACATCGGACAGTCAAACAAGAACACCAAGAAAAGAGGTCGATAAAATAATAACTCACATTCTGTCTCCGGGAACAAGCAGGCGGCTCTCCACCATCATATCGGGCAGAAAATCCAGATTGTAGGATGAAGTCATGTTGCTGCCAGCCTGCCCTGTGTGTGTGTGTGTGTGTGTGTGTGTGTGTACAGTATGTGCGCCTCCTGCCTTAGAAATAAAAAAAAAAGGAGCGTCGCTCTCTCTCTCGCCCCAAAACTGCGCCTGCTGGAGACGGAGACGGACAGGTGCAAGAGAACCAGGCCTGTGTGTGTGTGTGTGTGTGTGTGTGTGTGTAGCCAAGCCGCACACACTCTCTGTCCGCATCCAGCAGTTGTCACATTCTCCTCCTCTTCCTCTTCTCCCCCATTCGCTTCTGCTTGCTGCTGCTTCTTTTTCTCTTCTCTGCAAATCCGCTCTGCAACAGCGCAACTGACGGACTGACTGCTGCTGCTGGAGAGACCAGGTGCCGAGCTGGAGAGCTGGAGAGCTGGAGAGCTGGTGGAGGCGTGGCGCAGAATAACGCTGCAGCTGATCTTTAACTGTTAGGTCTCCTCAGCCATGCATGGCTGTCTAAACCAGTGTGTGTGTGTGTGTGTGTGTTTGTGTGTCTTTAACCATTTTAGCCCCCATTATTATGTATAAGGACACACATGATCTTCAATCTACATCTTTAAAGTATAGAAGGAGGCTTAGATTGTTTTATATTCTTCACCAGAACCTTCAAACAACAAGATATCCATCCTTTAAACCACTGGATACAATTATAACATTAAATATATTCTCTCATCAGACACCATATTTAACCATCTGCAGCCATTCACCTTGCAGTTTCAAACCTTAGTATACTGTGTTCCACAAAAAGGACAATTTCCCTAAAAGTTGCTAAAAATTCAATTTATTTTTATATATATAGCGTTAAATCATAACAGAAGTTATCTCGAGACGCTCTATATATATAGAGCAGGTCTTAAACCGTAAACCATAATGCCAAAAATGTAATGACATATAGAAGCAATAACATGGGATTAGGTGCTGTTCAGGCAGCAGCAACCTCCGTGTCTGGAAAGTGAAGCCAATGTGGATGTGCCTTAATCTTGCATTCTTTCTAATAGCCAGCAGGGGGCGACTCCTCTGGTTGCAAAAAATAAGTCTGATTGTATAGAAGTGAGAAAAATGAGCCTACTTCTCACATGATTTAGGGTGATTTTGGTCGTACTTAGCTCCACCCTCTCGTTTAATGTCCGGTTGCAAAGAAAAACAAGATGGTGACGACCAAAAACCAAGATGGCCGACCTCGAGGCTTCAAAACGGCAGTCCACAAGCCAATGGGTGACGTCACAGTGACTACGTCCACTTCTTATTTTGCATCCCCATTATCCCTCACATTGTGCTTGACAAAAAAGTTGACCATCATTATCTTACTGCTACCTAAAATAACCACTTTTTTTAAAGGTGCAGTGTGTAGGATTTGGCGGCATCTAGTGGTGAGGTTGCAGATTGCAACCAACTGAAACTTTTGTGTGCCAAGCGTGTAGCCGAAGCAAAAACACGAACATCTCTCTAGAGCCAGTGTTTGGTTTGTTTTGCTACTGTAGAAACATGGCAGCCGGCTCCGTGAAGAGGACCTGCTCCCTTTGTAGATATAAACGGCTCATTCTATTTTCAGGTGATTATACACTAAAGAAAACATGCTCCTATTTCTGCCAATAGATCCATCTAAATGCTTCACACTGGTCCTTTAATGCGGGGTAGTTTTCAGCCTGACCGCCCATTAACTACAATGCAACATCATGATTCAGGGGATACAAACTGCAGACTGTTAGAATAGAATATCACACCTGTGGCAACTTAATAAAAGCGTGGCCGGTTAGGTGATTTACAATCAAATGAGTTGGCCAAATTTGGAGAGGTGCAATTACGCATGGGGATAGCCTGGTAATAATGAACCAGCCCGTAATTTCGCTGCAAATTTGCTGACTCTATTTTACGCCGTGTTAATTGTGTGGATCCAGTATGCCTCCCTGTGGAACCGGAGTGGGCTTGAATGCACCCCTGTGCAGCACGTCTACCAGGTTGCCCCACTTCCTCCCTCCTCCGTAGGAGAAAAGAGGGGAGGCACTCCAGTAAAATAATGAGCCTCTCTTAGACTGAGAGAGGCGGCTCTCTGGGGGAAGAATATGAGTATCTGGGTCATTGGGAAAAAAGAAAATGTGCTCAGTGTGCACACATACAGCGGGGTAAGTGTACGGCGTGGGTGGGACTTGGCCCGCGGCTCTACTCGGGGGTCAGTCTGTATATTTGCCTGTGAGGACCGAGGTCAGCGTATGGATGGGAAAGGCTGATCCTACATCAGCGCCTCGGGGCTCGTCGTGTCCCAAGAGTGGGGAGGACGCTGCATGTTTCACCGCACTTGACCCTCCACAGAACTTGGGGTCGTCCAGGACATTATTTAATCCAACGGCTGCATCTTAATCGGCTGCGTTCCCTTCCCATCGCAAGGCTTTCATGTTCAGGGCCTGAATTGATGCTCACGGCTGTTGTTCGAGATGACGGCTCATAACCCAAATCCAACACGTTTGTGAACTGACGACAGTGTCACACAAGGTAACGATAAAAGAAGGCATCACAATAATTTGTGCGCCTACTATTCCCCTGCTTGTTTCCAACACATTTCGGATATGCCACCTTGTTTTATCTAAAACGAGTTCTTTCTTAGTCTCACATCAGTCTCTTTTCAAGCACTGTGTCCTGTTGTGTGTTAAAGATCTATTCACAATTACTTATACAAAACCATATTTCCTATTTACTCTGGAAAATAGGCATGCAAATTGCAAAGTTTTGGTTTTATTTATCCACATGCGGGTTTTGAAAAATCAGTCTGAGAGATTTCAGCCTCCACCCAAAACCAGTGGAGATGAATAGAATTATGCTTGTGGTGCTCAATGCATTGAAAAAATATATACATAAAACAAATCTGCAGACATTCACCTTTCCAGATACAGTGTCCCTGTTACATACCTCAATAGTTGAATAGTTAAAACTGTTGACAATGTGTTCTTGAGAGAGATACCTTGAAACCTGGAGAAATAAAACCAATAAATGTCTTGATACCAGTTTCTGAAAAGTGGCAAGATTGCTACAGCCAAAAACCAAGATGGCGACGGCCAAAAACCAAGATGTCAACGGACAAAACCCAAGATGGTGATGGCCAAAAACGAAGTTGGCAACGGCCAAAACCAAGAGGTCGACGGCCAAAAACCAAGATGTCAACGGCCAAAACCAAGATGATGACGGCCCAAAACCAAGATGGCAACGGCCAAAAACCAAGATGGCAATGGCCAAAAACCAAGATGACAACTGCCAAATACCTAGATGGTGACGGCCAAAAACCAAGATGGCTACGGGCAAAAACCAAGATGGTGACGGGCAAAAACCAAGATGGTGACGGCCCTGAACTTGAGGCTTCAAAACCGTAGTCCACAAACCAATGGGGTGACATCACAGTGACACTTCCACTTCTTATATACAATGAAAGCTCGATAACACTGTATTTTTGTAATTTGGGTGAACTGACCCTTTAAGACTGATTCAGCCATGTCCTGACTGGCATCTCGGGTAGATGACTGCTAATTGATTGTCCGTGCCAACAACTCCCCAAAAACCAGCTTAAAACCACATTGAGAATGATAGCGTTCACTATTATTGCTACCTGAGAGACTATGATGACAATCCACATCGAATAACACGGGTGATGATAGGAGGTATAGCAAGACCCTGCATGTGTATGTTCCTCTGTGTTTGCCAAAGGCTTAGGAACACCTGTCTCACCATGTGCAGGCGTGTCAGCTGCTGCGGTGGAAATGCATCGGGTAGCCTGGAACGCATGTTCTCATGTACTGCTGGTAAACACTCGTGCAATCAAATCTCCTCATTTGCTTGGAATTCCAAACAAATCCTTTCCTCCTGTTCGCCAAACAAAATGCATCCATCCATTAATAAAACATGAACAATTTGCAGTGTAGTCATGTGAAACCGGCAGTTTTAATATGCAACTTGTGTTGCAGCTGTTTAATATTGCATTTAATATGAGATGCATGTGTTTGTTAGCATGTGTGCAGCTAGGTGTACACTGCATACTGTGCTGGTTTTTGCTCCAGATTCTCAAAAATATTCTGCACTTTCAAGGCAAAAAAAGCAGGTGAATGAAAAAGCAAATGTAAACGCTTGTGTTACTTTGGCATCAAAAAACCCAATGCACTTTCTGAGTGGATTATATATTCTATCTGTCTATTATTGGAAACGTTCTCAAGTGGCTGAAAATCATGACTTTTACCTTCCTTCCACATAAGACATGCTGGCCCTGACCAACAGAATGTAGTTAATGTAAACAGCGAGGTCTATGGAGGATAAATCCTGACCTCGTGCCCTTCCTTATGACAATGGGGCCTTGCATTGATTGATAATGAAAGCCCACGTTTTATACTTGGACCTTGGTATGCTCATGTGATTTGCACTGAATGCCACGAGGACAGAAGCGAGCCTCTTCCTCTCTAAGAGCAGTAAATTGATTCATGCCGGTTCAGTTAGGTGATGTAAAGATAAAGCTAAGCCATGTGATCAGGATATAATGTAGGCTAATTGGTTAATAGGGCTGCAATTAATGATGGAAAATGCTCATTAAATTTTCCAAGAAGCCAAAGTGACGTCCATTCAAAACCCCAAAGATATTCAATTTACAATTAGCCTATATAAGACTAAAGAAAAGCAGCAAATCCTCACATTTGAGAAGCTGAAACAACAAAATGTTTGGCTTTTTTCCCCCACGGCTTAAATGATTTATCTCTAATAAGAACTGATGATTATTTTTGTCAATCGAGTAAATGGTCACTGTGATAAATTACAAGATCTATTTCATTAAAGTGGCAACAGCATTAGCTAGCATTGTTTAGATTATCAGACAGAATTGCATATTGAGGGGAACCAATTTAAACGTAGATGTAGTCATTACATTGTGCAAATCAACAATTACTTCTTAATGATAAGTTTAAGCAAATAACTTGTCTATTTTGCCACTTTTAATAAAGAGATTAGAGAAAACAGTGACCCTCCAGAGAGGTTTCTGTGGATCTTCGCCGATTCGCTGTTGTGTTTTCCTTAACATTATATTCGTAACGAGCATAAATTTGTTCATTTCATCACAAAAAGAACCTGTCATTGTGCTATTCTCAAAGGTTCTGTATGGCTGAAAGGCAAGACAAAAGATTAAAAACTTCTCTTACATTATAGAAGTCTGGCAGGTGGATGGAACATAATGATAAATCTGCTCCTCAAACCTTCAATCACGTCACCGCTTCTTGCCAGAGGACCCGATGCTACAGTCTGTATGAATACGCACCGCTCCTGATTGGTGCTTGCACAGAGCAAATCACTTCCTCTTTCACCAATAAAAGAAGCCGCCATATTTTGAAGGGCAAGAAGAAGAAGGAGGAAGTGCAATAAAACAAGACATCGGTGAAACTGTTAACAAAGTGAGACAACTTTTCATGGTTTGCAGTGTGAACATTTCATACACTGTGTTTGTAGTGTATTTTCCGCCCCGATTGTTGGTGTTGTTGTGCTCTTCACCCACCCTCACCCATCACCTCTCCCCATCTCTCCATCTCTTCACCCTAGGGCCCCATGTTCTCCCAGATCCCGCTCATGGCAAGGTCTCCATCTGCCCTCGCTTGCTCTCCTACTTTTGTCTTTCTCGCCTCTTCCCTTCTGTCTAGTTATTTCTGTCTTCTCGCCGCCTTCATCTCTCTCTCACCTCGGGCTGGGGGGGCTCAGCTGCCCGAACAATACAAATCGATCACTTAGAAAGGAGGAGAAGGGAGGGCGGACGAGGAGGAGGAGACAGGGGTGGGGTGAGGAAAAAAGAAAGAGACAAAGAGAGAGGACCAGGAATAGAGTAAATTAAAAAAAGAACACTGTAAACTATCATCTAGGCCCTCTCTATGCTTCCTACTCGCATTTTACCCAGAGGAGAGGATTGTGGGTAGCTGATGGCGCCGGCTTTTCACACGTGAATATTTAATGAAGGGCTCATGAATAATTCAGAAAAGCAAGCAGCTGCGTTTGAGCCTAAGTGGACATGTGAGGAGCTGAAACCAGACTGACCCCGACTGCTGCCGTTCATCCTCGCTGCTCAAACACATTTTGATCAGTGTATATTCTACGCTACACATATGTGTGTTTGCAGATGAATCACTTCCTAAATGAAAAGGATGACAGAGGCGTCCCAATCGAGTCGAGTCTCTCCACTACTTTCTTATTCTGTCAAGCGCAGAAGCCTCAGACTGAAAAACCAAACAAAAAACCAGAGATGGAGTGGATGAAAACTCTCCCACACCCCCCCACATCTCTTTCTAACACTCTCTCCATCACTCTCGCTGCCACTCACTGTTCAATCTTCAAAATCTCATTCCCATATTTTCTCCAGCGCTCCTCCATTTTCATGCTTTTCATCCGTCTCGTTCCCCCTGTCCTCCGTCTCTCTCCCTCTCATCTCGGTTTGCTGCTGGACTCTGGTTAGGACACTGTGTTCCAGTTAACATGAATTCCCAGCTCTACCTGTGGGGCTGCAGCCTCTAAATGCTCGCTGACCTGTTTTGCACACGAATCTGACACACAACACACAAACTCCAGCGCGCTGTGGTTGGACTGATGGATCAGCTCAGTGCTTGTTTATGTGGGTTTAAAATGTCTATTTGCATTGTTTGTGGTACAGAAATATGATTAAGTATGATGATATGATTACAGTAAAGGCCTATGGCACTGTCACTACATGTCTTAGCTAGGCATGCCATGTATTACTTCCAGGATAAGTGAGGCAACTCAGAAATGCAGAAAACACAGAAAATAGATAGAAACTGAAAGAATAGATAAGACCAGAGGTGGGGCCGAGTTATTGTTTTGCAAGTTTCAAGTCTTTGCACTTAAGTCCCAAGTCAAGAGGCAAGTCCTGAGTCCCAAACTTTGATTTTCGAGTCCTAAACAAGTCATTATCCGCTCCTCACCAAAATGCAGTGCATGTGAGTCTACGAGCCAATCATGAGCCAAGCACGGCCGCAGCTACGTTAGCACCACAGTAGCTGTTTGGCTAGAAAGGTGTTTTGATTCTGTCGAGTCTAACGTCTTGAAATTTGTGACTCGAGTCCAAGTCACAGAGTCTAGAGGGACACTTAGTGGTTTAAGGATATTTGATATGCTGATGAGACTTAATACTATGTCCTAATACTGCCATAAATATTGATTTAAAAAAGCTGTATGGGTTTTTTTTTGTCATTCCTTTTGGTTTCCTTGTTATTTCCATTTGGGATCAATATGTATTGAGTTTTGGCCACCAAGGTTCCCATCATCCTTTGGGTGAAGTATCATGCATCTAGCAGTTCTTATTCATCAACTGGACTAGTTTTGACACTTACAAAAAAGTTGTATCTGAAGTTGTAAGGCACAATTTTTGTACAAAAATGTATGAGTGGATTTATAAACATGATTTCGTTATGACTCTGAGAAGGAGGGGTGTGATATCTGACTTGTTGAAAGGGTTTAAACAACACCATCGTATGCATCTAACCCTAATGCACACATGTATACTTGCACACACCTACCTACACACACTGCTTTACAGGACACTCTGACCAAGTACAACACTGTCGAGCAAATACCTCCTGACCTGTTCACTGACCCTCACACACTAATGTCTGCACCGGTGGTCTCGACATGACTTAAAGTGTGTGTCTCTCTATGTCTCTCCCACACACACACCGACACACACACAAACACAGTGGATGTCCTCTGCCCCTGAAGAGGCCTCACGGCTATACGGTGCTGCTGTCTGCTAGTTTTAATGGTCTCTGTTAGACCGGACAGCGCTCAGCCTGCGCTGAAGGAACTGGAAACATAGCGCCGCTGTCGAGGGAAAACCTTGTAACTCTCAACAGGATGACTCTGCCCTGGTTTTGGTTTTTCGGTTCGAGCGCTGTGTTCTTTTGGGTTCCTCCTGTGGGAGTTTTAAGGATCTAATCAAGCTGAGTTTTTGTCAGGTTTTTTTTACAACCCTGCAGCAGACGCCGGAACGCTTTGAAGTGAGGTAAAGTTTCCGCTTTAGCCTAAAGCTCTACGTGATAGAATAACTTTTAAAGGGGCACTCCGCCCATTACAAGTGTTGTGGTTCAACTCCTCACAATGTAATAAAACAGTCAGCTTAAGGGGAGACACTACAGGTGAATAGGGTCACATTTTTAACTGATAAGCATCACCACGAAACTTCCCAGTTGATTACTTACATTAAGAAAATAATTCGTTTTCTGAAATGTTACGCCTAAATATGCAAATGAGGTATTACTTTTTTTACTTTTATCACTCCATAAATCTGAAAATACTGTCAACAGCCATAACAAAAATATATTTTCTCCATGTTTTTAGGAATAAAATGTTCTATAAATCAGGCTTTGAATGATATATGAACAAACCCCTCAGTAAAAACCTTCAGAATATAGATAGGAATGAAACTGGAAAGTTTGGTGGATGTAAGGGCTCCTGAAGTGAAGATTTCTGGGCCTTTAAAGATATGGAAAATGTCATACATTTTAAAGACACTACAGGTGAATAGAGTAAAAACAACAACTAATAGATATCAACATGAAACTTCCCCAGTTGATTACTGACATTAAGAAAATTCTTTTTTGTATTACAAGTTTTCTGAAATGTTCAGAGAAACTCTGATTACAACACACACAGAAGGAAATAGACTTCATCCTCTGCTCAGGTAGACATTACTCCTCTATTTTACATAGCAAATAGTCGTTTGCTGCTATATAGTAATTCTCTGGATATCGTATAGAGCACCTTTAATCTGAGAAGTAGAGGAACAAAAATCCTTAAAGGAGCATATACTACTTTGGGTTTATCTCACAACTTGAAACCCACTACATTTGGAGATGCAGGGTTTGAGGCTGAACTGAGTGCAAAAACCACACTTGTATAGAGCAGTCCAGAGCTACAAAGGGGGAGGACATGAATGCAGTTCTCCTGAATGGCACAGTAAACCCCCAAAGCTGCTCTAAGTTGTACACTGTGCAGTGATTTCTCCTCTCAATGCAAATGGAGGATGGAGGGATATTCTCCGGCCACTCAAAACACTGTACGCTCCACCTGCAGTGCACCGGAGCGCGCTCCAACTGTAATTGGCCATCGCATCGGTGACAGAGAGAGGCCCTCCATTCATCACTACATCCCCCACCCTCTTCTCCATTCGTCTCTCTCTCTCTCGGCACCTTCGTCGCACCAACTCCGACCGATCTCTCCCTCACTTTCCAGTTTCTCCCCTCCCTCCTCCACCTCTGTCCTCCTTCTCCTCCCTCCCTCCCTCCCTCTCTGCTCCTTTTCCTCATTAAAGTGGGACCCAGGCAGTAGCGGTCACTGCCTCTCATTTATTTTCATTTGAAACTGGTGCAGCTCCACTGATCCTCTGGGGCTGCAGGAGAGAGAGCAGGATGGTGTCATTCTGATAACAACTGACACACACACACACACACAGATGTACTGTACGTGCACACACTCACACACACACACTCAAAAGGGTACGTACACAATGGAAAGTCACCAATTGCAAATACACACACACACAAAAGGGCGGTGTAGACGCATCCGCCCGCAAATAGATGCACTTTCACACCCATTTCAATTCATTTCACGCACATATTCACACATTTCATGTACGTGCAAGCTGCCATGCTCTGTCCCCGCCCCCCTCCCCTTTCACATATGCACCCCCCCTCTTGATTGTGTGATTGTGCGAAGGTGATGATAGCGTGGTGCGAATCAGGGGCCGATAAACCTGCGCTCATTGTCACCTGGATGATTGCGAGTATCGATCGGCGCCTGGGCATATGGTGCACGTGTGCGTGAGTCAGTTTTCGCCGGCGCCCCCGCCCACCACCACCACCACCGTGCACGCCCCCCCCCCCCCCCCCCCCCACTTCCTGTACGTGTGTGTCCATGCATTGTATTAGAGTCGTGTCGGGAGCGGCCCTGCTTGACACTCTTTGATTGAAAAGGTGCTCGGCAGATTAAATCGTTGTAGCGGAGACGAGGTGCGCTCCCTTCGCCGAGGCAGCGTCGGCTGGTTTAGCAGATTCAAGAAGACCGGGGGGAGGTTAGGGAGGAAGGGGTGAGGGGGGGTAGCAGAGGCCGTTTAAACGCCCATTGCCCTGACCCATCTGGCTAAATGGCAGGGAGAGGCAGTGACTCTAAACCAACGGTCATATCTGTAATGGGAGACTAATATCCTCCACACCATTAGCTAGGCACACTGTCTGGGGTGAGGGAGGGGACGCTTGGTTTAACCGCCAGCAAAACCCAGAGGATGGGAAGGAAGAGAGAAGTGGAGGGGTGGACCATAAGAAGCATCTTTCAGCACATTGGTCTGAAGAGAAACAATGACTACGAAGCTACAACCTTTATAGGATACTCCCAAGTATTGCACTTTCATAAAGTTGGAGGACTCGCGAGAGACATAAAAAAAAAAGATTTGTGAAAATCGAAGCAGAAGATATCCTCTCTTTTATGAGTTTAGTCTCCAAAAACACTGCCTCCTGCACTTCTTTTGATGGCTTCTTTTTTGTCTCCCTGCCTGGTAAACACCACGTCTTTCAGTGTCTGCTGCACCCGCTGGTTTGCAGTGCAAGCAAAAGTATTTGCAGTTGCCGAGCCAAAGCCAAGATACTAGGAGTCACTTGAGTGTTTTTCTTTAGAGAGCTCCCTTCAGAGCCACATTATGCAACTGTTTTCATAGTCTGAGTAGAACTCAACTGATCTTGATGTGGA